>NC_065585.1:40480833-40800000 GCF_024542745.1 Macaca thibetana thibetana
TCATTTTCCAGGTACTATTATTATTCTCATTTTGCAGTACCTATCAGATAGGTATTATTATTACTCTCTGAGAAACAGAGGGGTTAAGCGACTTTCCTCATATTACATACCTAGAATGGGAGGGAGCAGGGCTCATACCCAGCAGCCTTCTACAAGAGCCCAGGCTCTTAACCACTGCACTACAGATTCCATGCCAGAAGGAAGCCATACACACACTGCTTTCCATGGAATTTGGCCTTCTCTAATCCCCTTTCCTCTAGTAACTCTAAAAATATCCTACAAGATACAAAAATTATTATACAGATATAAGTGAATATGTATGTGGAATTATATTATCTTCTTTTAAAAATTCTTTGTCTTGGTATTTCTTCTTAAATCTTGTACAGCCTGCTTTTCACGTTTTGCTTTTTTGCTTTGACTTCATTTTATAAAATGCCTACGTCATTGGCCTATTTAACAATTAATGAGACAATAATATGTTTTTATGATTTTTGAAGTGGTCATAGTTTTTTTAGGTTGTACAGGTGTGCAGTCAATGCACCTTTCAAATTCTATGGAGTGTGGTCCTCCTTCTAATTGCAGTAAATTGGTTGCACTAATCACTTTGAGTTGTTGGCCAACATAGTTATAGATTTGTACGAGGTGTTCTACCAGAAGATAATTGCTTAACAGTAAAGAGTATTTCAACAGCATTGATTAAAAAAAAAAAAATCCAATGTTAACTCCACATGCTGGTTTCATATTTTATTCACTTATTCATTCATTCACTTATCCTTAAAAAAACACATCATGCATCAAATGTGTGCTAGTCATTAAACCAAACATCAGAAAAATGAAAAGTATGGGATATACTTCCTGCCTTCAAGAATCACAAAATTTAGTGGCTATAATAATGAAATAAAGGATATTATGAGCCACAAAAAAGAAATATATAAAAAATTTCCATAAGAGTCAAAAGGAGTGAATGACTAGCTGTGCTTCAGAGGTCTGGAGTCAGAGTCACAAAGGAAATAATAATGCTTAAGCTAAATCTTGAAGAATGTGTAGGAATCCACCAGTTGTGGGGAATGATGCAGTTCCTGGGAACATCAGCACAATTTGTGTGGTTGACACATGGGGTGCACGTAGGGGAAGGGCCTAGCCAGGAGGCTGTGCTGGTAAAGTGGATTCAAATTGTGGAGGATCTTTTATTTCAGGGAAGAACTGAAACTATTTTCTTATTAACAAGAGAGAACCATGGAAGAGTTTTAATCAAGGAGTGGTTGTATCTCAGATAAAACACATAGCACAATGTCTTGTAATTTTCTGTGTACAAGTCTGTCTCCCACTAGTGTCTGGCACATCATAGGTATTCCATAAAGTTAAGTAAATCCTGAGTGATTGAATTAATAAGATAATATTTTTTAAAAGATAACATGGTCAACCATGTAAACCATGGATTTGATTAGGGTCGGTTGGAAGGCAAGGAAACCATTTGGAAAGCTTATATTGGTGCAGATACGTCATAATGAGAGACTGTGCAAAACTAGAGCAATAAGAACCAAAATGCAAAGCCATCTAAGCACTATCCTAAAATGAACCACCAGCCACTTTATTGATCAACCCTGTGAAATCTTGTGAACAGATGTGAAGAAAACCTTCAGGCCTGCGATAGTACTGCACCAGTTACCCAGCTTATTGAGGGCACTCACCTGGACTGCCATCAACTCCTTGAATGCCCCATAATCTTATTGGGACTGATACTGTCAAACTCCTCATAACTAAGTGATGTAAACAGGTCTTCCTTGAACTGAAAACTCTGTCCCTTGTTGTAACCAACATATTTCAGCAAACATTTTGGATACAATTGCACTGCTTTGATAAGATGTCTATCTGAACTGTTGGCAATTCAAACTATAGTCTTTACCAGGCCTAACAGTGGTTATTTCTAACATCAGCAAAATTCTGTAGCAGCAGTGACAACAGTAATACTAGGCAAGAGGACTTATAAATAAGAGAGGCTGAGAGTTAACAAGATACAGAAAATAAAAATGATAAACTATAGAGAGAGCTCAGTGCACATTTAAATACCATTCTTTATAGCCAGAGCAGAGGCCTTTGATGGCCCAAAGAACTAAAGAATAAATGAAACTATTGCAAGGAAAGTGCTCAGAGAATGTAATAGACCAATATTAAAAACCATTACAAAGGGAAACTACCCTTTTACTATAATACTATTAGCATTATATATTTATAAAGATGAATAGAAATTGTTTATTACCTGATTCTTGGAAGCACCTCTTGAAACAAAAGTAGCAGAATAAAAAATATATGTACAGCTATATTCTTTCTCTAGACATCTTTCTGTGAACTCAAATTGTTTTGGATTAAAACTTCTTTCTCTCTCAAACTCAGGCTAGGAAGATAAGCAACTATTTTTTCTCACTCTTTTTGTCCTTCCACTCCACCCTCCACCTTAGAAACCCAAAGAGCCTCTAAGTATACCATTGCCAGATATTTTCCCAGCAACAAGATTTTCCTAAGTGTAAAAACTCTGAGTAGAGGAAATCAAACATTAAAAAGTGAACATCTTCCCATTTTAAGCACAGACATAATTAATTCTCACATCACATACTCACAAACAAAAGCATGATCAATATTATACCACGATGTTGACACAGAGGCAAACTACATTTGAAAAACATCAAGCTATGAGCAGAAACAAGAAATCAAGAAAAAAGAGCTGGTTTGGGCAGAAGATGATGAGTTTGGCCTTAGGCAATGCTGTTTTTGAAGGAAGGAAAATACCCATATTTTGGTGAATTGTCTTTCCTCATTCTCTGCTCAGTTTTAGGAAAGTGTTTAACAACATACATAATAAAAGTCAAAATGCATAAGACCTACAAAAACATGTTTTTAGTTTGCATTTTAAGAAATTAAGTAAAAATGGTACAAAACAATTCCATTCAAAAGTGCAATTTTTATAGAGAACTCCTATGACAAAATCTTCATTTCATTTCTTGTTCTTAAGGTCTGTAGCCTAGCATCTCCCTCACTAGAACCACACTTTCCAATATTTGCAGAAAATAAGACATTTTCATATTTAAAACCTTAAAACTCATCAACTTAAATATGTATACTGTGACAATCATGACAGCTCCTTAAGCTGATGAATAAGAACAGGAGCATATATCTGTTCTAACTGGCATTTCCTTCTCTACTGACTCATTTGTGGGACGTGATAAGGTATGGTCCCAGCAAGTTCACATGCCAATGCTCGGGCCAGGACCACAACATGTATCTTTTCAATCAATGGAATCAGCAGCGCATTCAGTTTAAAAAGAAGTCCAGTTATAGATTAACAGATTTTCTTATGAAGTCCCAGCAGAAAAGTGTATTGTTTCTCACTGCTTCTTAGCATCAAACTATAACGATTCCTTTAATTACTGTTTTGGTGAAAGGATCACATTGATTGGCCCACGTGTTAGCTTGTTAATTTTTTGTTTTTGCCAGTGAGTCAGTTGATATGGGAATATTGCTTTGCTTAGTAGATATATGTCAACAATGTACTTTAAAAAATACCAAGTACTCTTGCAAACCATCTCTCTCTTTCACATATGTGCACATACACACACAGAAACCACATTTAAATTATCCATGTGTCTGTGAATGTGTGTGTGAGAGAGAAAGATATTTATTTATGAATGAGACGAGGGTGTGACATTCAGATAGAGATGCCAAACAGGAAGGAGGATATTTGGTTCTAGAGTGAAGGAGAGATGTTCAGCGTGAAGACAGGGATATGGGAGTTATCTGCATAGAATAAATAATAGCAGATATGTCAATGGAGAAAATCATAAATGGAAGAGAAAGATGCCTTAATGAGTTGCTGTTAAATTAAACTAAATTTGGCCTGAGGAAGCTTTGGTACTTTGAGTCTTTACATAACAAATTGCAACCTAACTTAGCATAAACTAACTGAAAGCCTAATTTAGGAGTGTACTTTTGTAACAAACAGCTGAGTCTTAGCCTATCACAGCAGCTGTGCTTCAGTCAGTCACAGGCAGTCAACTGATGAAGCTATGCTCAAACGAGGCCAACACTGAGCTGTAACCAATCAAGCTGTTTCTCTTCCTCACCTCTGTTTTCTGTCCATCAGTGCTGTCTGCCCACATTGTGGAGCAGAACCCCTGCTGGTTCTGAGCGCTGCCCCATTCTCAAATCATTCCTCGCTCAATTAAACTCTGTCAAATTTAATTTGTCTAAAGATTTTAACAAAGCCATTATCCTAAATTTTACGTTTAGCTCAAATAAGCTAATTGAGTTAATAATATAGTGAGCATTTGTTCTTGTTTTTATTCTGGTATTGCTTGTTTGTTTGGCTTGGTTTCTGCCTGCCTGGCTTCTGATCTCATTTGAGGATTCGGGCAGAAATAACACTTCTCCTTTCACAGGTAAGGACACATGTAGACCCCAGTCTGTGTCAATAAAATCAGCCCAGACTTATCCTATCAGGAAAGATAGTTCACTTTTAGCTTCAGCTGCTAAGCTGGAAGTTCTGTAAGCCTAAAGCTGTTGCTCAGTCTTCTGCACCCCTTGGGGAAAGCCTGCATTGGGATGATGTTAATACAGAAGAAAAGAACTAACAAGGCCAGAGGAGACTTCCTGGTGGCATCTTTTGGTCTATCAGATTAAGTTGTGCCTGAAGCTCAACTACTTCTGGACATACCACTTGCAACTGAAAGGATTCTAACTTATTCAGATACTTGTAGAAATGAGTCAGAATCAGAACAGGAGGAAAATAAACTTTCTATCATAAATTTACAGCTATTCAAAGAATGAAACTCTTGTTTACAAAATGCAAAATTGCCAGCAAATCGTTATTGGACAAAATTGTTTTATTTTTATTTGTTTGTTTTGAGGTATACAAACACTAATCTTCCTAGATCAGAGCTACAAAGACACAAACTTTGAGAACTGTAGAAAAGTGACATAAGCTGGAATCTTCCAAGAGAAGCAAAGGAAAAAGTGAACTGGTGATTACTAGAACGGCCCCTCCTTTCTCTAAATGACTGCTCTCAGTGACCTCCATTCAGCAAAAATGTCATCAGTCAACTTCCCCAAAAATCTTTACTAAGGCTTACTTAAAATATATATGAGATTTTTCAGTTTCCAGTTTCTCATTTAATGATTCTTCTCAATTCTCAATCTACAAAATGATTGTTCTCAATCTCAATTCACAAAAGTCATTTAGTGTATTAAAAACTAATTTATAAAAAATTCGAACTTTCTTGGTGCCCATATTAATATAGTAAAAGCTCAGAAGAGAAACATCAACTTAGTTTTACACGTCCAGACAACAATTTGGAACCATCAGAACCCAGAAAAACAACTGTTACTAGCATATAATGTGCCCTACTCTGTGCCAGGGAAAATGCTAAATGCTTTAATCTCAATACAGTAAAGGGCTGATAACCTTATAAAATACAAATAAGAAGAATGAAACTCAGATACACTGAATGACTTACACAGGTCACAGAGCAGTGAAAGTATAAACTATATCATCATATGCTGAATCCCAAACCCATGTTCTTAATCACTCCATTATACTGCCTCTAATTAACATCTCTACTTAAAGGGCTGTCGGATGAACATCTTTGTTACTGGGACTTGATTTGCAAGGCTTTTTTTTCCCAGGCCTCAGGCAAACAAGGAAACTGGAAAGATAAATTTAGAATATTTTCCCAGCCCCTAAATTATTAAAGTTTAAGATATAGCAAAAAGGGAGTGATGAGGTCAGAATTCATGAGCCACACAGCACAGTGTCATATCTTTACTTGAGCACTTATTATATAGTGCAAGAATTATTTATTTGCTCGTTTTCTTCCTTAGCAGGCTATGAACTCCTAAAAGAGAGAGATCATGCTCCATTCATCTCTGAATCCCTTGAATCTGGCTTAATGGCTCTCACAAAGAAGGAAGTTAATACATTTTTGTTGAGTAAGTGAGTATGCCCTTAAGAGATCCCTTTGTAGGGTGTGTGGGGGGACATTCCTTTGGAAAAAGGGTGAATCAGTGGAATTTTTCCTTACCTTGAGGTTCCAAGAAAGGCCAAGTGGGGCAGTTAAATCTGGGATACTATGTGGTTTTCAGTAAGTTTACTTATCTAATGCAGTGCCAAAGGAATAAAATAAGTTCTTAATTATGAAAATGACTTGTTTACTTTACGGAAAAAATAATAATAAAGAATTTTAAAGTCAACCATAATCTTACTAGCCAGAAATAGCTATAGTTAACATTTTGGTGTTTTTCCTTCCAATCTTTTACACACATGCATATACACAACTACATATACACTTATCTTGTAGCAGGACGAGCCGCAGACAAAACCTCTCAGACACCGAGTTGTAGAAGGAAGGGCTTTATTCAGCTGGGAGCATCGGCAAGCTACCGCCTTAAAATCTGAGCTCCCCGAGTGCACAATTTCTGTCCCTTTTAAGGGCTCACAACACTAAAGATTTCACGTGAAAGGATAGTGATTGATTTGAGCAAGCAGGGGGTACGTGACAGGGGCTGCACGCACCAGTAGTCAGAGTGAAACAGAACAGGGCAGGGAGTTTCACAATGTTCTTCTATACAATGTCAGGAACATCGGTTTCTAAGTCATGAGTTGATTTTTAACTACTGGGTTTAGGCCAAGGCAGACCCAGATCTGGTTCTGGGCCTGGCACCGGGCTGCCTGTCTTTGGTTTTACTTCCTTGTTTTTTTCTTAAAACAGGTACTGAGTATAAAACAATATGAGAGCGCCTCTCTCTTTCCTCAATCTAATGTACATTTTCTCTTAATATTATATTATGCATATTTTCCATATGTTTACAAAGTTATTGAAAACATAGTTTTAATAACTGCATTAAATTCTACTGTGTAGATGCTTTAGAATGCTTTCAATCTCTCAGCAATAATGCCAATCAGCAAATATTTATTGAGCAGCTCCTATGTACGGGCCATGAGTGCTAAGCTCTGGGGAGACACAATAATGAATGTTGTACATGTGGCATTCATGGAGCTTATGATCCCCTCCCAGTGAACATTTAGGTGTTTTCAATGTGTTGCTACTTTCAGAAACAGTATGATGAATGTCTTTCCACAAATATCTTTCTAAAAGCTTTTTTTCATGTGTGCAGTCACACATGTACACAATAATGAAATAAAATTTTATGAAACAACACGAATCCTTACTATATATGTGTTCCTAGTTTTCTATTCTATTAGTCTTTAAAAAAATTTTTTTTCTAAATTGTTACAGGTAGTTAGATAGGCATCAGCTGGGCAGGAGAGGGCTCTCCTGCCACCCACTAGGAATGTCAGGTTCAACAATTACTTAAGTGGCTATGTAGTCTGGGGTATATACCCTGGGGTTCTTCGTCTTGCTCCAGGAAAATTTAGGACATGGACCCACATGAGGAGTTTATGAGCAGAGGTTTAACAAGCAGAAGAGAAGAGAAAGAGAAACAGCTCTCTCTATAGAGAGAGAGGGGTCTCCCAGCAGAAAGGACTGGTGGGCAGCAGATGTGCTGGATTTTATAGTCAGGTTTGAGGAGGCAGTGTCTGATTTATACAGGGCTCACAGATCGGTTCCATCAGCTATGACATTTACGTAGCACGTAGGAAGTCTGACCACCCCACCCTGATCTTACTATGCAAATGAACTCTCCTGTTAACTCGAGCCATTGTTTGCTCCTTACTGTACATGTGGCTGATAAAGAGAAGGGAAGATGGGGCCGCCATTTTGAACATGATTGGCACAATTGCCAGCATCTATGACTGTAGCTCGATTTTACAGGCTGCTCTTTGTTAGAAAGGAAAATGATTTGGGGCTGCTTTTCATTAAAAAGAAAACCTTACTGAGGACTTCCGTATCCTCACTATCCACCTAAGTAATTTCTTCTTACCTCTTGTATCATTATCACACTGCCTCTCTAAAAATGATAATTTCGCAGCCCACCAAGGGTGCCAGGGAGAGGCCATTTCCTGATGACCCACAGCTATTAACATTAAAGTGTTGATTGAATGCAAATGAGGGAGAAAAACTTCCTGGGCATGTGCACTTAAAGACAAAATGGTGAAATATGACCTTCCAGGTGCACTCCACTGGAAAAAAGGAAGAAAGCTTCAGATGGGCATGCATGCAACTTCCTAAACACACTGTGTGCTCAGTTCCTAAGGGTAAAGAGAGCACTGTGCATGCAGGAAGCCCACCCTAAGGGAAGAATCATGGGAAAGAGGAGTCTGTATAGCCCTAGGATGAAGACTAAACACTCCCTTATCTCTTTGACCTTCAGGCACCCTTTTGGATCTCTTCCGAGTCAACTTTTCTTCTTTCCTGTTCTAAAGCTTTTTAAATTAAACTTCCACTCCTGCTCTGAAACTTCCCTCTGTCTCTTTTTCTGCTTTATGCCCCTCTGTTGAATCCTTTCTTCTGAGGAAGCAAGGATAGATGTTACTGCAGACCCATACGGATGTCACAGCAGTAACTTGGGGTAACTCAGATATCTGCCACATGTAACAAAATGACTGCTTTTGACCTGCTATATTGATTTCTGACTCACTAAGGAGTAAGGACCTACAGTTTGAACAACACTGCCATAGAGCATGGTAAAGCACCATGGTTTGTCACTACAGGGCTTAATAAGCATTCTAGTACCTACTGAGTATCAAACTAAGTTAACAGCTATAGAGGAAGCATGGGGCTTTCTGGAAAAAAAAAAAAAAAAAAAAAAAAAAAAAACCCAGCAAAGTCTCAGAAAATCTGCTGTTAAGAGGATTGTTGCCATTAGCGAAAGAAGCCACTAGAAGCAGTTGCTATTTCTCAAAGCTGTCAAAAATAATAGGATCAACTAAAGGGAGGAATCTAAAGGGAGGATCCTTGCTAAGAAGAGCAAGGCCAGTAAGAGCAGGTGCCAGGAGCCTTTCACCATCAGGATGCTCCTCTGCTGAGAGAAATTGCCAAGTGCAGCTGAGGCATCCCTGACAGATGATTTGATGGTTAACAGGAACCATCATTATAGCATCAGAGTATCTGGATGGAAGAATTTCAATGCCCAGAGGTCTTTAGCTTTCTCCCTCTTGATAGAGCTTGTCATCTTTGAAATCAAGAGAATTGAGTTTTATTTTTTTAACATAGTTGTCACCAAAAAGGAAGAATAATAATTTTCTGGCTAGAAATCCAATAGAGCTAGAGGCTCAGAAAACCACAGAGACACTGAGTTGTCAGCCTGCGACTTCCTGTGGCCCAGAAAAGAGGGTAAATGGGCTGCAATTTGTAGTAAGAGTCTCACAGCAAATGCAATGGTAAGCACAGTCTGCCGACTAAACTAGTAGAAGTGGTGGGTGGGTGAAGATTACAGCAGGATATGACGGGCAAAAGATTTTAAGGAGAGCCAAATATTTTACAGCCTGAAGCAGAAAGATAAAGAGTGTTTCTAAAATCAGACATCTAGGGTTACCAACCATCCTGGTTTGCCTGGGACTGTCCTAATTTTAGCACGGAAAGTCCTGCTTCCAAAGAAATCCCTCAGTCCCGAGCAAACTGGGAAAACTGGTCACCCTGAGTCCAGTTAGTTTGCAACTTACAGATAGTGCGACTGCTACTGACAGTCTCACTAACAGCATGACTTAGTATCAGTGTGACTCAGCATTTCTCAGTAACTTACTTAGCATCTTTGAGATTGAGTCTCTTCATCTGTAAAATGAGGATACTAGTGCTTATTCACAACCAATAAAAGGAGATCAGAAGTACTTTTTGGTATTGTAGTTCTATTCGTGTAGAGATACAGAGGCTTGCCTCACAGTCAACTCTAAGCACAATAGCACCTAAGACAAGAATGCAGAGAGATGACTGAGTAATCTACCTTTAGACAGTATGGAGTCAGAAGGATTGTAGTACTAGGGTTCTAGCACTGATGGCAGCCTTTTTGCATCCTGGTAATTTTTTGGGGTTTTTTGTTTTTGTAGAGGTGGGGTCTCACCCTGTTGCTCAAGCTGATCTCCAATTCCTGTGCTCCAGCAATCCTCCTGCCTCCACCTCCTGAGTAGCTAGGACTACAGGTGTGCACCATGGCACTTGGCTCGCCTTGGTAAGTTAGGAGTGACTTGGGAAATGCAAAAATAGCCTGGCAGCCCAGAGCTTTCAGGAACAAAGTAATAGTAGGAGTTTGTAAAAAGAATATGTTTATTATAATTTTGCATACATGCCCTGAAATGTCTGTGACAAATGTGCAAGCTATCCGCTTGTTTTGTCTTATAAACAGAACAAAAATTGTGGGTAAGTTTATTAAATGTAGCCTGTCAAGTGTAAACAAATTGACATTATTTTGAGAGCAATATTATAGACAATTTACATTTTATTGCTTTTACATTGTCTCTCTCCTGTTGGAGGTAGTTTTTTACCCTGCTTGGACTCAAGAGCTAGCTATTTTTATCTGAATAGCTGCACTTTCAGATTCATATGTTCCAATCAAGTTAATGGCCCTTGTTTTTGTTGTTGATATAGGCCATGACTAAGCTACTTCATGCTTGTATTTTTACTTCTTACCACAAGTGTTTCTAGACAATTACCATAAAAAATGACTTTTAAAAAAACCCAACTTTTTAAGGTGATATCATTTGGTCAGGGTCTAATACTACTCCTTCAAGAAGAATGTTCTCTCAAGGTTGCTGTGCCCCAACTTTTTAAAAGCATGCTTTGGGGGGACTTTTTAAGTATAATGTCAGAAGAGGCTGTGGTATAGACTCATGAATGATTAACAGAGGTAAAATGAAAGCCAAAAACAAACACTATGGTCAGGGATGAGGTGTTGGATCAACTACTATGAAGGCCAAGAGATTTACCAGAGCAATGATGCACAAGTCTTAAGAAATGAATTGTGATCTTTAAACTATACTTGAGGAAAGAAAGGAAACGAATAGAAATAAAATTTTAACATGACTGGGAGAACATGAAATTTAGGAAAACATAAAACTTCACAACCAAAAAATTCCCAACCATAATACTTAAAGAAAAGGAAATAATGTTTTGTTCCCCATTCTATGTGCACCAAGCACTGAACTGGCTGCTCTTCTTGCATAAATTTTGTGAGATAGGTATTGGAATCCACATTCAATATGAAAATAATAAGAAACTTATTAAAGGTTACATAGCATTAAATAACTGCTGAGCTTTGAACTCAAATCTGTTTCCAAAGTACATATATAGTTCAAATCAATTAAGATATCTCTTTTCAAAAATTGATTTGCATAAGACATCTGTTTTTCAGGACTTAAAAATTATGATTTAAGTTGACTTCTTTGTTAACTTCTAAATGAAGTTTCTGCCAATGTCTCTCAAGCCCACCCTCGAACTGTGAGCATTCATTCATAGCTGATAAACATAATTTTCTTAAAGGTTTTAGGCCACAGCAGAATGGGACATCAGATCTTTGCCAATTAGACAGTAAGTATCAATTTTGAGAAGAGTCAGCTAGATTTGTATCCCTCCTCAACTAGCAGTGGGACCTAAGCAAGTCATTTACTCTCTCTAAGTTTCAGATTCCTCATCTAAAAAATGGGGATAATAATAGTATATGTCGCCGGGCGCGGTGGCTCAAGCCTGTAATCCCAGCACTTTGGGAGGCCGAGACAGGCGGATCACGAGGTCAGGAGATCGAGACCATCCTGACTAACAAGGTGAAACCCCATCTCTACTTAAAAATACAAAAAACTAGCCGGGCGAGGTGGCGGGTGCCTGTAGTCCCAGCTACTCGGGAGGCTGAGGCAGGAGAATGGTGTAAACCCGGGAGGCGGAGCTTGCAGTGAGCTGAGATCTGGCCACTGCACTCTAGCCTGGGCGACAGAGCGAGACTCCATCTCAAAAAAAAAAAAAAATAGTATATGTCTCTAGATGTGTTTAAAGATGAAATTAAGTGGTATTAAAGCAATTGTCATAGCACCTGGTGAAAAGTAGGGTTTTATCTGAATCACTATGTAAAGTCATTTGCAGGGATCCAGGAGTTTGGTTATTTTCAAAGCAATCTATACAGATCCTATATTGAAACAGAAATCCCTAGGATTAGTTAGGGTCTATTTAATGTCCTAGGAGTTATGAGTACGTACTGAGGCTGCTTTGGCTTGAAACAACCCAGTCAATGCCTATAGGGGCTTAGATAAAGATCACTTTATACTGGTACTTGGGCACTTGTTTTTTTTTTTTTTTTGAGACGGAGTCTCACGCTGTTGCCCAGGCTGGAGTGCAGTGGCGCGATCTCGGCTCACTGCAAGCTCCGCCTCCTGGGTTCACGCCATTCTCCTGCCTCAGCCTCCTGAGTAGCTAGGACTACAGGCGCCTGCCACCGCGCCCGGCTAATTTTTTGTATTTTTAGTAGAGACGGGGTTTCACTGTGGTCTCGATCTCCTGACCTTGTGATCCGCCCGCCTCGGCCTCCCAAAGTGCTGGGATTACAGGCTTGAGCCACCGCGCCCGGCCACTTGGGCACTTGTTTGGGCAGGCCATAAGAGCTAATTATACCCACCTTAGTGCACAAAGCCAGAAAAATCCAACAGCTGGCAAAGAAAGGAAGTACCGCCATTAATCTTCCATCTGTCTGTGACTGGGCCCCACCAGTTCCTTGTGCTTGCCAATCCCTCAGTATTTAAGGATCAGAGTCATGCCATTTACTTTAGTATGCATCTTGAAGCATATGCAATAATTTATCCAGGCACTATTCTAAGGACTGGGGATGGCGAGGCAAGTAAGACAAACAAGGACCATTCTCATAGGCAGCTCCCATTCCTAGTAGAGATACACACAATAAAAAATACGATTTTTCAACAGCAAAAGAAGTTATGAAAGAAATGAAATGGGACATTGGGATAGAGAGTGATTGGAGGGTTTAGAGTAATCTTAGAAGGCATCTCTGAGGACTAACATCTGAGCTGGGACTTAAAATACTTTAGAAAGTAAGTGGTGATATAGGAAGTAAGGGAGGCAGTCATTAAAAGGGCATATTACATAAAAGCCATTACACAAGACCCTGGAGTGGCTTAGAGATATTGTTAAGATTGTAAAATAAATGCATTTTTTAAAATATATTCATAATGAAACCTCTTGCATCATAAGTGGAAGATTAACCGTAAAGGTATGTCCACTTCAAAAGTATTTTGTCCAGACATAGCATCCTGCTTGTCTGCTTCTATTTCCTGCCATCTCTGTTAAAGACCAAGATACTATCCTTAAGTGAAAAGGACTTTTACCTCTTTAAGCCTCTGTATCCTCATCCATCAAATGGAAATAACAATGCCTCAGAATTCTTTCATGACTTGTAGTGAGGACTAAAAGAGACCATAGACAAAACCATAAACAGAGCATATGCTTCCAATCCACCTGAAAAGAAATGGCAAATCTGTGTGACTTTGCATAGACGTGAGAGAGACTCAGAATGATGTTTTTTAATGTAGCCGTGTGGGATTTTTTTTTCATAAAAGTTTAAATATGTGAGATCTTTGTGCTAACAAAAATATGAGAACCATAGAACCAAATAAGAAAAAGCAAAGCAAGCTAGGTGCAGTGGCTTACTCCCGTAATCCCAGCACTTTGGGAGGCTGACGAGGGCAGATGACTTGAGGCCAGAAGTTCGAGACTAGCCTAGCCAACATAGTAAAACTCCATCTCTACTAAACATACAAAAAATCAGTTGAGCCTGGTAGTGCACACCTGTAATTCCAGCTACTCGGGAGGCTGAGGCATAAGAATCACTTGAACCCAGGAGGCAGAGGTTGCAGTGAGCTGAGATCACTCCACTGTACTCCAGTCTAGGAAACAGAGCGAGACTCTGCCTAAAAAAAAAAAAGCAAAACAGATGAGTATTGGAAGGTGAGGAAGGAATGGGAGAATAAAAAAGAGTGACATCCAGCCTCCAGAGGAATGAATGCCAGCCCCAAAGGATCCTGTTGCTGCCTTGCCATCAGGAAAAGTACTGTGTTCCTGAGTCACAGAGTCCCAAAGGCCTTGTTGCTGAAAGGCACATCAAAGAACCTTACTAGAAAAACTAACAGGCTTGAATTCATGTTTTCCCACACACAGAATTACTTTCCATCTCCTTTGGATTAAATCAATTTGGATGTTCTGTGAGCAGAAACATTATAGTAGAGAATTACAGTGGTTATTTTTTCATTCATTCCACAAACATGCACTGATCCCCTTTCATGTACCATGTGTCACGCAGGGCCTTGAAGCGGGGAGAGTTGTGAGGTCCTCTTCACTCCTACTCTCATGTCAGGGCAGTGCTTCTGGGTGTGAATTCCCAATGGAATGAAATCAATTTACACAATGCTTGTGCACAAGCTCTTGAAATGGAATATTAAGTCATTGCTGTAAAGCTAATAGTGGATTAGCATATTCCCTTTGGAGTGTGGAAAAGGGAGTAGGAGGCACGGTTAATTCCCAGTTTCCCAGAGGAGGTTTGAGAAAACTAGTCAATTATCTAACAACTTAACATTTTCCAATGCTGTTTAACATTCAACAACTGTAAATGGAAGTTGGCCCTGACTACTACTTATTGAAACTAACAGAGCACTGTCAAGAAAGATTTATGGCTTTAACATCATCAAAATATGCATTTCCAGAAAAAATGAAAATTGAATGGCAAGAAACAGATGCTATTTGGAACTTAGCAAATACTTGGTATCATCTATAATTCAGATTACAAAACCTTTAAAAATATAAAGCATATCAAAAATAAAATATCCACTCACTAGTAAAATCAACATTGTAGAGTATTTCATCATTATGCATTACAAATACCCATCTTTCTTTCCAATGGTCTTTGTGTCTGCATTTTAAATGGTTGTATTCTCAACCTAAGCCAGAGTTATGCATTGTTTCCCCAAACTAGTCTTAGAGAAATCTCAGTTTCCCATAATTGCCGCTTGCTTTGCTGAAACAAATCTAAACTCAGATAACTACTTAAAAATATATCTGTTTAGGGAGAGAAGGGTGTCTCATGTGTAAAACATGTAGCAGATTTATTCTGGGTTTTCTAGGCATGAATGAGGGCATCATTTACACAAACGCATAACAGGTAACTTTAGAAACTTCATTTATAACTAAGTCTCCTTTATAGAACTTAAAAACAAGGATTCTATGCATCGAGCACAACATTAGATTGAGTATACAGCATTTCACTTGGTCTTTAAGGGTGAAGTAGGTATCGTCATCCCCATGTTACATGAAATGACAAAACTGAAACTGAGTGGTTATGTAAATTTCCCAAGGTCATTTAGCCAGAATTCTAAAACATGTCTGTCTGGCTCCAAAATCTATGTATGTTGTACAATATCCTGCTACTCTTACTGTCAATGGCTCCCTTTCAGTGTCACCATAAAATGACACTATGGCAAAAAAATCAAATCATACCTGATTTTCTACATAGTTTGTCTAGAACTAAAGAATTGGAAGAAACTATAGAAATAATCTAGATTAAACATCTGATCTCAGATAAATTTATGGCATTTACCTGTGGTGCTCAGAGGTAATAGTAATGCCACTGAAAATTGCAAGCTGGTATCCTTTTTGCTACCTAGTGTATCATTTTTAGTTTTGGAAGGAGTGTGGTGATATTTTTTGCTCAGAATTTTTTTTATCTTAATGATAAACAGAAATCAAATTCAGTCCTCAGATTTGCTATTTGGATTTTTAACAATTTAGAGAAGTCTTCAGTTCAATAGCATTACATTTAGCTTTGGATTTCAACAACTTCAGGAACCCAGCTAAATTAGTCAGGAATCTTTTGATTGCAAGTGACAGAAATACAACCAAACTGACATAAGCAAAAACCATGTAAACAGCTCACGTGACTAAGTAGTCCAGAGGATTGTAGTTTTAGGCACTACTTGGCTCTAAATAAACTCTCCTTATATGTTGGCAAGATGACCACCACCACTTCCAGGCTTGTATTCTACCAGTGGAATGACCATAACAGTCTCTTTCCTAATAGTTCAGCAAAGTCTTGGGGTTGAATTTCATTGGCTCAGTTCACTGTTAAACTAAGTGCCATGACTAGCAAATGAAAAATGTTGACTGGCAAGATTTGGGTCATCTTTAAGTCCATCACATGGACTTAGAGCTGGGGATGAGGGTGGGGGCCCAAAGGAAAACTGAGATACCATTTCCCAAAGGAAGAAAAATGGATTCTGAGCAGCTAAAAATCGCTGGTATGCACACTGCATGGTTCTTACTTTATTGTTACATCATTTTTTTGTTTGCTGTTAACAAAACAAATCATAGAAATTCATAAAGTACTTTCCTGAGAAGTACTTTCTTGTTCTCAGGTTATTAGGATCAACTCTGTTCAAGAAGAACTTGGTATATAACATACACCTTCAGGCAATAAATGCCCAGTTCTAAACGCTGACATTGCCAAGCTCCGAATGGTTCCCTATATCTATGGCCCCCTAAGGGACAGGCTCAACCACCCCTACCTGAAGACTAAACAAGACAATTAGGCAAAAGGTTTTCCAGGTGTATGGGCTCAATGCTCTGAAATTTAGCATCAGCATTTGTTAACTTAGATATGCTTGATTGGAGAGCTTTTTGAGACTTTATGAAAACAGATGAACAGGCAAGTCTTTTTGAGACTTTATGAAAACAGAACTAGGCCTAAGTACTAGAAAGAGAGGAGGACTTGAAGGGTATCCAAGAAGAGATAATCCGGCAAATAGCCCCAGCATCAAGGCATTGCAGGTACTGCTGTTACTTGTCAGGAAATGACAGCCTCAAGGTTTTCTATAGGTTTTTTAACCAGTCACCCTACAGAGGACTTTAGTAGGAGGTTCGGGGAAAGGTGATTAAGTTTTAGATGTAATTCTAGTTCTAGTGAGGCAACTACTCCAGAAGACAAGGTAAATACAGCATGCTGGAGTCTGAGTATACAACTGTCAACTCATTTTACACTATACACCTACAAATGTACCCTTTGTCACAGGAAAAATTCAGCAATCCTAGAAATACTAGGCTGCATGTACATAACAACAAACACTGTATGTATTGTATGTGCTATGCACTAAGCCAGCTCTTTGACAAGGCATATGGATAAAGAAATCAAGATCCATGGTGATTTAACAGCTTTCTCCAAGTCAAAGATTAGCAGGCAGCAGAGCCAGACTTTGAAGGCAGATCTGTCTGACTTAGAAAGGCTGACCTTCTCCCAGGGATTCATGGCTCCCTGCTGCTTCCCATAGGTCACTTGGTCCTTACTACTTTCCAACAAATGTCCCAGATGTCAACCTCCTCCCTCCTATTTTCTTGAGTCTCCAAATATCCTTTGCTCCTGAACCCCCGCTTACTGGACCCAGCTTTGGGTCTTCCTGGTGCCACCTGCTCTGACTACAACTGTTCTATTGAATAAGCCTCCTCATTCTATGACTGACTTGGTTTGGCTCTGTGTCTCCACCCTAATCTCATGTTGAATTGTAATCCTCAGAGTAGGAGGTAGAGCCTAGTGGGTGGTGATTGGATCATGGAGGTGGTTTCTAATGGCTTAGTACCATCCCCTAGTGCTGTCTCATGATAGAGTTCTCACAAGATCTGGCTGTTCAAAAGTGTGTGGTATCTTCCCCTTTTGATCTCTCTTCTGCTGCTGCCATGTGAAGATGTTCCTGCTTCCCCTTGGCCTTCCACCATGATTGTATGTTTCCTGAGGCCTCCCCAGCAATGTTTCCTGTACAGCCTGTGGAACTATGAGTCAATTAAACCTCTTTTCTTCATAAATTACCCAGTCTTGGGTAATTCCTGATAGCAATGCAAGAATGGACTAATACAATAACCTATCACCTGGACCAGTTTTTTGTTGTTTTTTTTTTTCCTAGAATTTGCTGAGTTTGTTCTCTTGCTCACTCCTACCGACGTGGGCTTTCCAGACTCTAGTATCTGCCAGTCTATCCTGTTTTGCTGAAGTTAATGAAATTGACCTTTTCAAGTTCCAAGATAATCACTGTAATATTCCTTTGGCATAATGAATATATTCGTCAACAGAAAGAAAAATGTCTTTAGGTATTCTTCTAGTAAAAAGCTTCAACTTTAGGCTCTTGATTCACAAACTCTAAGAGTAAGTGGAGTGTAAAAAGATGAGATTGTGGCCTATGTAATTTAAAAGTATATCCTATTATTGAGAAACTCTCCAAGGGATGAGAATTTCTGCAGCTACCTGGAAAGTAGCCTGTCAATGAAAATAAATGTTATATATACCTGGACTTTAGCCTCTCAGTCCTGCTTCTGGTACTTTATAGAGACAAAAACTTCAGAACCTACAAGTATATATACAAGTATGTTTGTTACAGCACTGAGACAGTTGGCAAAACTTACAACAACCTGCATAGGAGAGAAGTTGAATGAATCACGGTACATTCAAGCTGAGAATGCAGCTCTTTAAAATAATTAGCTAGAGCAGTGACTATTAAGCTGCAGGAAAGTCTGGTCCCTTAGGGCAGCTTGATGTTCTAAATACCCTGTAAACACCTACTGATGAATGACCCATGGACCATCCTTCTACGTTCATCAGCCAATCTCACCCTGACCTGGCCCTACCGCTCCAAATTCCTAGCTCATCCCCTCACCTTGAACCTATTTTTGGCCTTTTGGCCTTTGCTATTAGGTCACCCTCGTATTTAACTCTCACTATTCCCCCAATGGACTCTAAATGTAGTCCTTAAAAATAGTGAGTCACATTCATATATATGGAGCTACAGGAAAGTCTAGAATGTTGCAAGGAATTGTATTAGAGGATGTCATTTTAGAAAAACAAACAGTGGCCAAGGATATAGATACAGCTGTAGACAGACAGACAGACAGACAGACAGACAGACAGATAGATAGATAGATAATCTTTAAGAATTTGAAGAAAATTACAAATTTTTTTTTTCACCAGGGTGTTTTTCTTGATAACCTCAGATGTTAAGGATGGGAATAGAGACAGGGTACATTACAATGATTTTTTAAAAAATTGGGTAATCTTTGATTTATTTCAACAGTTAAGTCATCACATATAATTAATATAATTTTGGAAGAGAACTTCAATAACAAATTTTAAAGGAAAAATAAAGTTCAATAAATATACCCATGAGGAAAGGGAGCATAATAAAAAACTTCCCCTTTATAACTTCAGAGACAACTCTTACCTCTGTGAATGCCACCCTTTTCCTATCTCCTAGGAAAACAACTTAAGAATACAATAGGAATGGTGCTGTCTGGAATTATATAACACAGCAGCCCAATATTAGCCATTCCAGGCAAAAGGAACAGCAAGGGAAAAGCATGGAGAAGTGAACATCTGAGCAGTGTGGTAAGATTGGCAAACATATAGAGGACAGGGAAAGATGAAGCTGTAGAGGACAGCACAAACTACCAAGCTTGCACATTTTGCTAGCCAATCTCAAAACATATTTTTCTCAAAAAAGAGAAATGACAGATAATGTTTTAGCTCATAACACACTCCTATGAGCACACCACAGTTTGATAAAGTCTAACACTGTAATAATACATAATCACCTTTTAGTAGTAACTATCAACATACTTGGAATGGTAGTAGCTTGCAAAATATTTCAACATTGGCCTATGATAGGCCTCGGATTATATGCAATTCCCCAAGACTTACTTGTAACACTGTACCTATCATTTCCAATCAAGAAAGCACCTCAAATGAGAAGCTGACAAAACATGAATTAGAGAATAGACTTGCTCTCATTTGTATTGGGAAAAAAATCTTCACAAACTTTAGTACATCATTATGAGCAACAAATTGCTTGAGACACACCTAAATGTGACTGCACACACACCTAGTTGATTGTAACACACCAGGACATTCTGACTTCATATTAGAGAGTGTTATGGCAAGTAGTGAGGTGCTAAGTAGAATTCTAATCATGATTGTTAGAAATGGAGTAACATAATTTGATTCATATTTTTGAAAGTCCCCTTTAACAACAGCACAGAGAAAAATATCTACCCGGTCCCAGATTCCAGCCGGGGATACCAATCACCATGTACACACCCACTGACCAACAGACATAAACCATGGACCATTCTTGTAGTTTCCTCACCTACTCTCATCCTAACCTAACTCTACCCAACTCAAAATTCTTCATTCATCCCCCAGCTAGGAACCTCTTAACAGAAAAATGAAACTCTGTAAAATATTTTAAAGAGGTTTATCCTGAGTCAATATGAGTGACTGTGGCCCAGGGGAAACATAAACTCAAGAAGCCTTGAGTAAGTGATCCTGAGGCGGTCAGATTACCGTTTGGTTTTATACAGTTTAGGGAGGCAGTAGTTACAGGCAAAGTTGTAAGTTAGTACATAGAAGGTGTACATTGGTTTGGCCCAAAAATGTAGGCTATCTTGAAGCAGGGGTTTACAGGTTATATGTAGATGGATTCAGAGATTTTTAAATTTGCAGTTGGTTAGAGAAAAGCTCTAAAACTTCGAGTCAGCAGAAAGGAATGTTAAGTTAAGCATGCTATGTCAGTGTCAGCCACAAAATACTGGGTCCAAGCAACCTGTTAAGATTAACAGCCTGCAAACATGACTTAACCTTTACCTCACATGGCCTTAGGTCTTGCTTATAATTTGGTATCTTATTGCCACAAAGAGTCTGTTTGTCAGTCTTACAATCTCTATTTTTGACATTAATGTTGGTCAGTTGTGACTAAACTCCAAGAGGGAGGGAGTATAATGAGGCACATCTGACCTCCCTTCCTGTCATGGCCAGGAACTCTGTTTCAGGTTTCTCTGGGGGTCCCGTTGGCCAAGCAGGGGTCTGTTCAGTTGGTGGAGAGCTTAGGATTTTATCTGTAGTTTACAAACCTATCTTTGGCCCTTTAGCCTTTGGTATGAACCCTCCAGTGTTTAACTCTCCATGTTCTCCAGTGAACTCTGATTTCAACATGTCTGTTGACTTCCTCCACTTGTAGGCCACCTTGAACAGGAGAGTCTAGGCTGGTCTTGCCTTCTCATACTCAATACCCACTGCTGGCCTTGATGCAAATCCCAGCTGGGCTAGTCCCAGATGCTCCCTTAGGAAATGACTGGAAATGATGAGTTAGGGGTAGTGGGAACTGGAGGTAAAAAAAACTGGTGAGAGCAAAATTACAATAATTCAAACCAGAGGCAACGGGGAACAAACTAAACTTGTAAATATTACACTACACAAAGAAAGTGCTGAGTTGACAATGACTAATTCTAAGAGACGAACTGTCTGAGATGAACTGAAAAGTTCACTAAAGTTACTAACTTAAGCAAATATATACTACACACACGTACACACACACACACATATACACATAGAATACACAATATAAATTGAACCTTTGATGTTAACTTTAATTCCTCCACACTCGGGAACTTATTGAAACAAAACTTTCAGCCATACATACTTTAAAAATATGATTCTGAAATGTTTTATTTTGTTTGTCTACATTACAAGAAACAATTTCTTTTTTTCAGGGCTTTTATAGTCATTGTAGAAAATTATTTCACTGCATACAATTGCTCAAAGTTCAAACCCTAAGCACAGTATCTCAGGGTTCATAAACCAACCTCAGTGTGTTTTATAGGATCATTTTTTCTTTTAGTTCAAATTGTACCTTGAAAGGTATCATAACATGATGAGTGTTGTACTTAGTGGCAATAAAGACACCAATATCTTATGTGCAGCCCGCTTCATGCTTTTATGCAATCCTCTTGGTCTCTGTTTACATTTATGTTAGTTGCTTGGCTCCTGTATGCATTTCAGTTTATTATCTCTCACATTATTTTCACAGCTATATCTATATATCATTTTATCTGCTACTACTCAGATGCACATAATATGGGATTTACGTGCCTTCATTCTCCACCAATATTCATTTGCCAAAGTTACTGCTGCTGCAGTTACTGCTGCTGCCTGTAGCTAGGAATTCTTTCTCCCACCTCCTGCCCCCTGTTTTCTCCTTCTGTCTCCATTTCCCCCTCCCTTATTCCTTCCTACACCTTCCCCAAGGATTATAAATTCAGACTGAGTATTACCTGAAAAGTGACCTCCACAGTACCAAAGTCATGACACTAGCTTACTTCCTAGGTTACACTATGAAGCACCAGCCTGGGTCCTGGCCAGCCAACTCCTGCAAGAATACCAGTCAGTAGTTTCATGGCCTTCCATCAAAAAGCCTGAATAAAACTATTTTTTAAAAAGGCTGATTCATTACATCATTTGAGAAATCTTTCACTCTGCTCAGTTAGATTGTAAATCACGTGACTCTACAGCATTAGACATATTTCTAATCAGCATCTAATCACATCATATCACAAACAAACCATCAGCATCACAAATTGTTTGTATTTCTTATCTTCAAACATAATCTATCTTTTTAAATTCCCAGTGTTTTACATCTCTCTGCTTAGGAAAAGAAAATGTAGCAGCTCTAATAACATTTTTAATTTTGGTAAGGGTGGGAGGACACTGTTCATTACGGCAATTATCCTACTCTCCCCATGTTATGGACTGAATGTGCCTCCCCCAAATTCACACCCTGAAGCCTTAACCCCTAATGTGATGGTATTTGGAGGTGAGGCATTTGGGAGGTAATTAGGTTTAGATTAAGTCATGAGGGTGGGACCCACATGATGGGGTTAACGCTCTTATAAGAAGAGGTAGACAGATCTCTCTCTCTTTCTGTTCTCTCTTGTCTCTCTCTCTCTCTGAGCAAACAGCAAGAGGGCGGCAGTCAGCAGCCAGAACTGTGAGAAATAAATGTCTATTACTTAAGCCACCCAGTCTATGGTATTTTGTTATAGCAGCTCCAGCTGACTAAGATACCTGGTAATAAATTTAATAATCATAAAAATCAAAATTAATAAACAAGTTATAAACCTGATGACTAGTCATCAGCACATTAACTTCCCGGTATGCAGAACTAGACATGTTGCCTTATTTGTTGGTGACTCTGAAATGGTCTGCATTAAAACGACCATCTGCTCTGCTTGATTTGTAAAGTGGAATTAAGAGAAGAAACAGTAAGTTTATAGTTAGTACAACTTAAGCTTATGTAACAGAAGGTAAATGATCTTTCATTTAGAGGAACTGAACAGAATATTATCCAAGGATATAACTTAAATTAATGCTTGTTTTATGACAATTCAGGTGGATTTTTCATTTGGATGGTTTTGTCTCCAGTGGACTTAATGAAAGCTGAATATTCACACTTTTCTGACTTGAACATTGAATTGTTGCATTTTATCACTCTTCCATGCTTCATCTGTGATAAGAAGCAGCAAACATTACATAAAGATTTCAAGGCCAATTAGGTTATTCAATGATTATTTTTACTTTCTGTTCTGTGCAGACTTGATGGCATCTTGTTTATAGAGCTTCCTGCTGATTATGGTATTAGAGGATTCTCTGGTGCTTTATGGCAAGAGTAAGGCTATGCTCAATATTTAACATGAATGGACATCCTTCTGCAAGCTCTTTAAATGAATTGTCAGTAGTCATTTTGGCAGAAGTAGAACTTAAAAGCATTAGGAGCTAATTGGAAACAGTTAGTTGAACCAAACAATATAGAGCTCTCGGAATCAAAACAACATTGGACAAGACGTGCTATTGTTCACAATGCATTCTTCCACGAGAACTGAGAAATTCTTAGTTGCTTTATGTTTGTGCATACAGATATTCAGGATTAATATGGTTTTATTTCTTGGCTGCTTATGATTTTTCCAGAGCTTTTAAAATTATGTCCTTTTCCACTTTTATGAATAATTCCCTATTACTGCCTGCAAGGGTAATCAAATTATTTTTATCACTTCTTCCAGGTCATTAAAAATGATATCCAATGTAAGTAGCCTAATAATAATAATCTCACTAGCATTCTCCTTAGATAACCTCTTCCTCTCTCAATTCACAACAGGACCATTTTTCATTATGTTTTATGTGCTCTTGCTCCCCCTCCAATCCATTCTCCACACAAGAGTTCAAAGCAATCTTTCTAAAACATGTCATTCCTCAGCTTAAAACCCTTTATTACCCTTCTATTATACTTAGGAAAAAGTCCAGAATCTTTCAACCGTATGAAGGGCCATCCATGAGCTTGTCCCTACCTAACTTTCCAGCCTCATCTCATGCCAGTTGCTCTTTCGTTTGCTAGTCTAGTGCTTTGGCTACCTTTTAGTTTTGCAAACATGACAAAGTCCACTTTACCTGCGGGCCCTCACACATACACGGGGAATAGGGACTGTATCCTAAAACGTAAGCTTCATTAGCTTCATGTTAACTTCCTCCTCTTCCCTCTGAACTTCTTTACAACATGTAATACAACATGGGCAATTATTTTCTGCCTCCCTAATTTGACTGTGACCTCCACAAAGGCAAATCTGGGTTTGCCATATTTACCACTATATCCTCTTCTACAGATCATAAGTACTCCAAGAATATTTGTGGAATGAACAAATAACTCAGTCAGTAAATACGTTTTTTGTAATAATAAGCTTACATCTGAATCATTTAGCATTTACTTACAGATTCAAAAGAAAAAAGAAAAAAAGGAAAATAATTGCTTTGATTGTAATAATGACAAAAGTTTCACTTCAGAAAACCACAACTCTTTTTCCTTTTTGGTCATCTCAGTAAAAAGGCAAAAAAGAGAAAAGAGAGACAATATACAAGGAATAACTTTGTGCCATAGAAGAAGGATGGTGTTTATTTCCACCATGTTTGAAAGTTTCAAGTTTGGCGCATATTATAAGGAGACAGTCTAGTTCTTTCAATCATTTGCCTACATACATGATAGGTTTCATTCGATCACCTTTCACTTCTCATCAACTTATGAAAGACAAATAGTTTGTATAGTCTTTTGATATAAACATTCCACTGAATATAACAAAACTATATCCAGTGTTGTGCCTCTAAGCATTTCATAATCAGTCAGGTATTGGGGGAAAATACGTACGTAGTGTAGCATTTGCCTGTTCCTGTAGTGTAAATACTACCAACATTGGGCCAGATGTGGTGTCTCATGCCTGTAATCCCAGCACTTTGGGAGGCTGAGGCAGGTGGATTGCTTGAGGTCAGGAGTTTGAGATCAGCCTGACCAACATGGTGAAATCCTGTCTCTACAAAAAAATACAAAAATTAGCCAGACATGGTGGTGCATGCCTGTAATCCCAGCTACCTGAGAGCTGAGGCAGGAGAATTGCTGGAACCCAGGAGGCAAATGTCGCAGTGAGCAGAGACCACACCACTGTACTCCAGCCTGGGCAACAGAGCGAGACTCAATCTAAAAAATAAACAAATAGCAATAAATAAAGAAATACTACCAACCTGGCCAATTCCAAGCTAATCATGTTTAATAACCAGCTTCCAAAATTCCTAAAAATTTAACAATTGGTTCTTACAAAACTATATGAGCATCTCTAACATACCACTGGCTACATAATTTCACAAAAATATTTTTGTGTTTTTTACATACATCCACGTACACACAGTTGTAGAGCATATAGAATAAGTTACTAATAGTAAAATTCACCTTCAAAATGTATGCTCTGTGTACTACAATATGGAAGCAAAAAATTGTAGGTATAAAGAATGTATTCTTTCAGTTTACCATGATGAAGTTTATTTTGTAATCATTTGATTTCTTCATTCCATTTCCATTTAGAGTCTGCCCCAAAGCTATTTCACGGCTTAAATCCCATCTGTTCCACTTTATTCTAAACTTTTAAGTAGTAAGATTGCAAGTGTTAAAGACCACAATAATACTTTCCTCCTAGTTACTAGGAACAACAGTAGCTTACCATTCTCCAATTTCCTCCCACTTACTGTCTGCCATAACTCATGCATTATGGAGCATATATGAGTTTTTACTATGAGCCGCTTACTGGGCTGATAGGCTCTGGTGACTCAACAGACACAACTCCTAGCTTCAAGGAGCTCACAGCCTGGAAAGGAGATGGACAAGGACAATTCCAGGCAGAAAGTAACCACCTGGGGCCTAAAGAATACACAGAATGTGCGTGTAACTCAGCCAGCGTTGAAAAAGCCAACATCGAAGTTTGAACTTGAAGAATGAGTAGGAATTGGCCATGGAAAGAAGGACGGGGAAAGGCATTCCAGGGAGACAGAAGAGCAAGTTCAAAATTATGCATGGGCAGGTACAGCTGTGATTGAAACAATCAACGCACAGAGCGTTAAAGGAGGTGGGAGGAATCCTGAGGCTGCAAAGACAGGTGATGGGGCAGCTTTGGGGGCTCATAAAGATTCTGTTGTGTTATGCAAAGGAAATTGAATTTTATACCAAAGACAATGCATCAGAAGCATTTAAGGTAAGTTGGTGAATTACAGGATTGCTGCTTTAGAAAAAGTATTCAGACACTGGATTGAAGTTGGGTGAGACAGAAGTGAGAGACCACATGTTGAACAATGAACTCAACTGATTAATCAACTCTCTTTCCATCACTGATTTCCCCTGAGTTCTCTATTCATCTTAATTCTCTGCAATTAGCAAGTGACATCTTTTTATATTGAAACAAAAATGGTTCCACTCTATTGTTTCCTTTGGTCCCTAAATCTCTCTCAAGTCCACTTTCTCTAAAAATGGCACTCAACATGAGTCAGCATTTTGCGTCACAAATTTAATGGAGCAAAAAGGCATAGACTTAACAAAGTAAAAGGATCAAATGCCCAGAGCAAGTATAAGTTTAACCAAGGGAATGTCATGTCTATTGTGGTTGTCTGTTGCTACATCACATACCACCCCAAATTTAGTGGCATAAAACTATGGCAATTGTCATTATTATCTCTTCACAATTCAGAGGGTTGACTAGATTCAGCTACACGGTTCCAGTCTCTAGTGCCATCGAATTCAAAGGTGGATTGGTGTGGTGGCATCTCAAAGGCCCTCTCACTCATGTGCCTGGTGGTTGTTGCTGGTTATCAGTTGGGACTTCAGTGGGGGCTGTCTATCAGGCCTTGTTATGTGGCCTGGGCTTCCTCAGAGCAGTGCTGGGTTTCAAGGTCAATGTCCCAAGAAAAAAAGGCCTTTTCTACCCTAAACTGGTTATTCACATAGTGTCACTTCTGCCACATTTTGTTTTAGAAGTGAGTCACTATGGCCAGTCCATTCACAAAGGGAAGAGATTTAAAGTCCACCTCTTGATGGGAGAAGTGTCAAAGAATTTTCAGATGTCTTTTTAAAAACCATCACAATCACTTTCATGTTTTTTACCAATACAAGAGATATCCATTTTCATTTTGGCACACCAGGCAGGAAGTGACAAAATATAACAATAACCAACAATACCTAGAATACACTGAAAAGGAGTAAAACCTCCCATACATGCTCTCTGATATACATTCAGGTCTCAAGAGAAAAATAAATATGGAGACCAAAGCTGAAACCAAGTCATCAGGCTCCATTTCAAAAAGCCATCATCTCAAGGGCAGTAAGAAAAGAATCCAGGACTGTTCCCATTGTATTATGGGATAAAGACTAATTCAATTTCCAAAGTGAGAAGAACCTGAAGACTGCTAGCAGAATCATTTTACTCTGAGGTATATATATATGTATGGGAAGTTGTAAATAGTTGTCATTATAGATTATGGGTTGAATAGTTACCAAAAAATCATTTACACTTTCAAAAGGTGATAAAGAACACCTCTAGCTATTATGTGTACAGATACCTGGATCCTAAAGTGGACAAAACTAGGTAAGAAGCTTACCTGACAGAATTCTCTCTTAACAAGATTTATTTCTGTCCCAGTGTGATACACTTTACACATCTACCATGTAAGATGAGACATATTTGAAACTCACATAGCCTAAGTAGGTTAGACCAGTGTAATTTACAATACCTACAACACTCAACAGTTATTTTTTAAAATTCTAAATAGAAGAGAGAAAAAAATGAACATACTAGTTGTAAATACTTATAGAAAAGCCGAAGGAGGCTGTTTCTTCTACCTGGTTTTAACAGTACTATTGGGACATAAGAAGAAAGCATTTTTATTCTCCCTTTATAGGTTGCCTAATTTCTCAGTCTTTTCTTCTGCAGGGCTACTTGGGTTAACAGGATAGAATGAAAGGATAATCTCTAGATTTAGCAATTCTTTGTAGCCCTATATTTATACCTAGTAATGATCATTTTGACAGAAAGTTCTCAAATTTAAAGCTCAGAAGAATCACCTATGGAACTTATTAAAAACTCAGATTCCTGGGTATCATCAAGAGACTTTGATTCAGTAGCATGTTTGGGGAGAAAAGTAAAATTTATTTGAGTATTTTCTCTGTGCCTATCACTGTTCCAGGCAGAGAGGGTGCAACTGTGAAGAAGATACAGTCTCTGCCCTCAGGGAGGTGACACTCTAGACAGTGAGGCAGACCACAAATAAATACATGTATCGTTTCAGGCAGTGAGTGCTGTAAAAGAAAAATAAGCATTCTAATTAGGCAGAGAGTACTGCATGGTACTGTTTTGCCTAATTTATGTATTACTGCCATCACTGTTAATATTTTTGAGATAATCTCAGTGTCACCCAGGCTGGAGTACAGTGGCACTATCATGGCTCACTGCAGCCTCAACCTCCCAGGCTCAAGCAGCCCTCCCACCTCAGCCTCCTGAGTAGCTTGAACTACAGGGATGCGCCACCACACCTGGCTGCATTTTTTTTTTGAGAGATGGGATTTCACTATGTTGTCCGGGCTGGTCTCAAACTCCTGGGCTCAAGTGATCCTCCTGCCTTGGCCTCCCCCAAAGTGCTGGGATTACAGGCATGAGCCACAATCCTTGGCCTGTTTTACTTATTTTAAATGGAATAGTCTTTATTGCTTATTATAAATGTAACATATATAAAGAAAAAAAAGCAAAATACCATATGTGTAAAATAGAAAGAGGAAGTCCCCTGACAGAGAAAAATGATTAAATTTTGCCCATTTTCCTGTGCTACTTCTTAAGAAGAAAATGATAGGAAATATGTTGAACATAATAGTGCAGAGATCTTAAGATTAATTTGTTCATTAAACCATTATTTATTGAACACTTACTATGTTCCAACTACTGTTCTAGGAGGTGGAAACAAAGCAGGGAAGGAGACAAAGACCCTGCTGTCTTTAGGGGTAGAAATGCAGGCATTAAATAAACAACTAATATAATTTCAGGTTGTGATAAATACTATGCAGAAAAGCTAGATAGGTATATTAGTCCGTTCTCATACTGCTGTAAAGAAATACCTGAGACTGGGTAATTTATAAAGAAAAGAGGTTTAACTGGCTCATGGTTCTACAGGCTGCACAGGAAGCCTAGCAGCTTCTGCTTCTGGGGAGGCCTCAGGAAACTTACAATCACTGCAGAAGGCGAAGGGGAAACAGGCACATCTTACATGGCTGGAGCAGGAGGAAGGAGGTGGTGCCACACACACTTTTAATCAACTGGATCTCATGAGAATTCTGTCACAAGAATAGCACCAACGGGGGCAATCCACCCCGATGATCAAATCACCTGCCACGAGGCCTCACATCCAACACTGGGGATTACAACTCGACAGGAGATTTGGGTGGGGACACAGATCCAAACCATATCAGCAGTGATAGAATAATATTCAAGTTTGGTTTAAGGGATGGTGGGAAATAAACAGAATCAAGAGTGAAAATATTTCTTGGCAAATAAAAGCAAAGAAATTTTATATATCAGAAACAGGATAGAAACAGCAAAGAAGCAGTAGAGATAGAGAAATCTTAAAGTGAAGAGATAGAACCAAGTTTATGTCAGATGACCTTGGCTTTCTCGCTCTAGTAGAAGGCCTTGTCCTAAGGAGATGCTAGAAACCAGAAAGAACTGGGAATCCAGGGGTGAAAGAAAACTTTTGAATGATTGCAGTGGATAAAGCAAAGTGCGAGTCAACAAGACAGGAATTAAGAGATTGCTCAAGATCAGAAAAGCTCCAGAAAGTATCTCCATTTTGAAAAACTTGGTCCAAGCTTCTGTCATCTGTCTTCTGAACCACTTCTATAACATCTCCCCACATCCATCAAAAACCTCCTCTCTTGTCTCCCGACATCCACTCCATTCCAGTCGCCACATTGTGGCCTAATCAATGTGCCTTGACCCGGTCTTTTTTAACCCATCAGGCTCAAAATTCATGACCTTCAATTCCAGGGAAATTTAAAAAATCATTTCATTAATAGTCGCCTCACCTCTGTTTAAAAATTTTTTTTACTATGAAATATACTATAAATTAAAAGCCATACATTTTATAATATGTCATATTTTTATAAAGTCACAATCTCTGTAACCACCACTCAGGTTAAGAACTAGAACGTTACCAGGATGCTAGGAGCCTGGGGAGACTAATTTAGACAGCATAGTCAGGGAATGCCTCTCTGAGAGCTAACGCTGGATGAAAGACCTGAATTAGACTTGAAGATCTGAGGGGAATTGCATTCCCGATAGAAGGAGCAGTAAAGGTAGAGAGTCTCTGAATTTGGAAAAATCTTGACACGTTCCAGGAACAGCAAGAAGGCCCAAAAGGATAGCACAAGATGAATGAGAAATGTGATTGAAGATGAGGTCAGACAGAGGCTCAGAGCAGCTCACAGGGCAACATAGACAATGATAAGGAGTTAGAATTGTATTTTGAGTATGATGGAAACTACTGAAAGATTTTGAGTAGTAGCTTATGTGATGTGATATACTTTTGAAATTATCACTCTCGTTATTACATGGAAAATTGATAGAGCGGGCTATCAGGAGCAGGGAGACCATCCAGGAGATGAAAAGTTACTAGATCTTCAATGTTGTAAAATATAAGCCAATAGGATTTGTTGATGGATTGGCTGTGGGGTGTGTGAAAAAAAAAAGAAAAAGGTCAAGGATGACTCTTGGGTCTCAGACATGAGCAATTAAATACATAGTGATGCCATTGACTGAACTGGGGTGCCCAAAGGAAGGAGCATATTTTTCAAAAGCCATAGATACAAGAGTTAAGTTTGAAATGCATATTAGATATTCAAGTGGATATGCTGAGGAGGCAATTGAATATGAAAGACTGGCATTCATGGGGAAAGATTGGGGGACTCAATAGTGCAAAAGTTCACCTAGGAAGTGAGAATAGATTATGAAAGCAGAGACACTAGTCCTTCAGTTCTTCAAAATTTACTGATAAGGAAAGGGGGAAATCAAGGAAAAAGAAACTACTGCAGTAGGAAAAAATCCAAGTCAGTGTGCTGTCTCTGAAGACAAGTGAAGAGAATTTTCCAAGAATCAGAAAATGATCAACTGGCTAAAAGGCTGCTGGAAAATTGAGAATTGGTCACGGGTTTGACAAAACTGAGGTTGTTAGTAACCTTAGTATTCTGAAAAAGATCAGTTTCTTGGAGTAGTGGGAACAAAAGCCTGATTAAAGTTGGCTGGAGCAAGAAAGCAAAGTAAGAGACAAGTACAGAGAGTTTTTTCAAGAGGTTTTGCTAAAAGGGAAGCAGAGATACGGGCAGTAGCTACATGGGAATAAAGGGTCTTGAGAGCTGCTTTAAAACTAGGAATAATACAGTATGTTTGTGTACTGAAGGGAATGATCCATTAGAGAGAATTTAATGATGCAGGAGATGGGAGTGGGCTTGAAGGGAGGGTAATTGTGATGCAAAGTCCTTGAGTGAATTAGAGGTGATAGGACTGAGTACACAAGTGGAAGAATTGCCTTACATTGAAACAAGTCAAGTTCGTGTATGGTAGCAAGAGGAAAGGTACAGGAATATGGATTTTTCATGTGCACCCTAGGTGATTCTAATATGGTTGGACCCATAATTACATCTGGAGAAAGACTTGTTTAATTAAATATTTCTTATGCAAGAAAAGGGAATAGATTCATTCATGTACCAACAACAGATATGAAGAGAAAAAATGATTCTGCAAAGGGCTGATCCACTTTCATGTAAACTGGGCTGTCAACATCATCCCTAAAATGGAGATGCAGTGAAGAATCACGAAGTGGTATTGTGGGACATTGCTACCATCATTCAAATTCTAAAGATAGTGCACTCCAGCTGTCTGCCCACTGCCACATCCTACCAAATTCCTTCCCAGTTGCTCTAGGCCAGTGAGGCTAAACATTCTTTGGGTTACTGACTGAATTGAAGATCTAATAAAAATTTGTACTTTCTTCCCAGAAAAATGTACACATTCTCTAGAGCTCTTTTGGTTGCAAACCACAGAACCATCTTTGGCTTCCACAAACAAAAATAATTTATGGAAGCAAATGAGAGATGTGATAGTTAATTTTATGTGTCAACTATTTTACACTATGGTACCTAGATATTTGCGGGGGTGGAAAAAGAAAGAATGAGAGAGAGAGAGAGAGAGAGAGAGAGAGAGAGAGAGAGAGAGAACTTGCCAGCAGACTTCTTTCAGACTTGGACTGCAGCATCAACTCTTTCTTGGGTCTCCAGCCTGCTGACCTATCCTGCAGATTTTGGACTTGCCAGACTCCACCCACATTCATGTGAATCAGTTCCTTAAAATCTCCCTCGTTTTCTGGAGAACTCTGACTCACATAGAGAAGTTCACACATAAAAAGAAGAGGCTGACAGACTGGAAAAAAAAATAAGAATTATGTAATTCCAAAGGGTTTCGGTCATAGGATGCTCAGATCATCTCTGCCAGGATGAATAAACTCCAATTGATTTCATTCTTGTATCACTTGATTCATGATTTAAATTCCAAACGGTGGCTGTTCAATTAGCTTAACATGGGTCATATGCCTAGACCCGGGCTACTGAAGCACAGGCACCTTTGTGAATACCTTCCCAGAGTGGATTCAATGAGGAAGAAGCTATGCTCCCAAAGAAAACCGGGATGATGCTATTACTAAAACAATGCAGAATTCAGCATACTAGAGTACTAAAAATATCTAATGTTTCAACTACATGTAAATAGAAAATTTTACATATAATTTTTGAAGGCTCACGGACTCTCTCTCACTCTATATACAGCCTATATATGTATCTTCTGGGATTCTTGAGCCCTGCCTACCACCAGGTCAAGAACCCCTTGTCCAAATATAACTGCTGTATATTCTTGGTTCTCACCTCACTGAATGGTTAAGCTACTGGGTTATTCTGTAAGATGGAGAAAGTGGTGGCTTCTTCTGTTTCTTCCCATCCCCAGTCTCAGAAGGTTGGGTTCACATCTTCTTGAAGGAGAAAGATGGCATTAAACTGTTGGCAAGACTTTAGCCCCTCGTGATACAGGAAAAGAAGTTTGAAACAAAAGAATATGGATTTGAATTATATTCCTATCAACAAAGAGAACTTCAGCTTGAGGACCTCTTTGAGCTTCAAGCCCTTGTCCTTAAATTTCCCTGCTTGCCTCAATAGATATTGCGAGGTTCATGTAATTACCTCAGAATACATTTTGTAAACTAGAAATTTATGAACAAGTTTCAGATGCAATCCCTATATCTATGTAGATCTATAGATTGAGAGAGAGAAAGGAAGGAAGAAAGGAAGGAGGAAGAAGGAGGAAGGAGGGGAAGGGAGGGGAGGGGAGGGAAGGGAGGGAGGGGAGGGAAGGAAGGGTGAGAGGGAGGGAGGAAGGGAAAGGAAAGGGAAGGAAGGGAAAGAAGGGAATGAAGGGAAGATGGGAAGGAGGGAGGGAGGGATGGAGGGAGGGAAGGAGGAAGATGACAGATGATAGATAAGACAGTACTTCAGTGGTTGTCAAGCCTGGTTAATAACAGAAACATCTGCTAAAGTTTTAAAAATGCAGATTCTCAGATTTCCACCAAGACCTACTAAATCAAAATCTCTAGGGGTGAAGATATAGATATCTTCATGCATACATGTCAAGTTTCCCACATTATTCTTAAATTTTCTAGATTTGAGGTCCCCATCACATTTCAAATCAGAATTATTCACAGTGTGTTATTTTGATAAAAGTCCCTATTACTACTTGCAAGACTATCTAGAGGCTGACTGGATAAAAAAAATACCATTAACTTATTTCACACATGTAACCAATCATATATAGTCACAGAATTCAACAGCCCCACTGGCGAAATGCCAGTATAGCAATAACTGGCTTAGAACAAATTCTGCTCTCATTTATATGCTCAGAATCATTACAGCAAGATTTTACACCTCATGATCATTTTAGGCATCATCAATTTATGAGTATGGCTATTTCCACAGTTTCAAAAACTTTGCAGAGAAATCTATAGCTTCCTGCAGCCCTTTAATATGGAGATGATGTAATGTATTCTTTAGTGGGGAGAAGTGACAGAAATTAAGGAGAATGTAAAATACAAAATAATGGTACCAGCCTTTGTGGTAGCAACATTTTCTTCAACATCTAATATGTCTTTATCATTGAAGTATGAGGATTATTTTCTTCAATGTTTCCTTAGGGGAGAAAGAAATTTCACAAAGTATTTAAAAATAAAGGCAGCAGTGACCTTCCATAAATACCTTTAGTTTCCTCAATCTTCTCCGGTTTCAGCTTTGCACTGTTTTACACTAGATCTTAATAATGTCTTCATGCTGCACCACATTTTTAAAAAATGTTAACTCTCATAACATAAGCCATAGATAAGCATGGCAGAGGTCCTGTCACCTCTCTTGTAGTGAGTATTAAGTTTCTTTGCTGAGAGTGATGTTGTTTTTAGTTCTATTTTCCTGAGAGAATAAAAGCAGCACGTTTTAGCTGAGTGCTGTGTCAAACTCTTCCAGTTTGGTTGCCTACAGACGGGAGCACCAATTCCTTCCTTGCTGCATCTACTAGACAGAAGGACCATCTTAAAGACGCCAAAGTGAAGTTAGGAATATTCTTAAGTCTGGATGTTGATCCTTGAATGAATCTATAAAGATGTTTAACATTTTAAAATTCTAAACAAAACTGATTAAAAATGTAAACTAATAAGTGAAAATACCTTCTTGCATAATTAGAGTATCCCTCCTTGTAGTTTTAGGTGCAAATGACAGCCCCCATTGCAATGCCCCATGCAACACTGGAGCCCCCATCACAGAATACAAAGAGTTCATTCAACCTCTCTTCCTCCTGGGTCCACCTCTCCTCCTCTTATGTCCACCTCTCTTCCCACTGGGTCCATCTCTCTTGAATATTCAAAAAGCCCCCACACTGCTTTCTGGAGTCCAAAGCTCCAATCAATCTACTCTCAAATTCCATTGAGGCCAGAATTCATTAGAAGCTCCCTTGAGATGGGTGGAAGCTCAGCAGTAATGAAGGCTGGGCTTCTTCAGAAGTTAATATTATGCTGCTTTTGGCCAGGCATAGTGGTTCACGCCTGTAATCCTGGCACTTTGAGAGGACAAGGCAGGCAAATTGCCTGAGCTCAGGAGTTTGAGACCAGCTTAGGCAACATGGCAAAATCCTGTCTCCACTAAGAATTAAAAAGAAAAAATTTAAATGAAAAAAAATTAGCAGGGCATGGTGACACATGCCTGTAGTCCCAGCTACTCAGGAGACTGAGGCAGGGGAATCACTTGAACTCAGGAGATGAAGATTGCAGTGAGCCAAGATTGTGCCACTGCATTCCAGCCTGGGCGACAGAGTGAGACCATCTCAAAACAAACAAACAAACAAAATCATGCTGCTTTTGCCACCATTATGTAGATATCGCTGGCCCCTGACTTGTCACTAATTGCTGATGCTGCCATTTGTACTTAAGCTCAAAGTTACCACTTGTGGAAACTAACGGGCCAGTCCGGTGGACTCTCACCTTAGAGCTGTGCAGCTGAAGGAGTCCACCACCTCTATTGAGGGCTGGTTGTTCTAGGATAGCAGTTCTCAAACTTTAGCCTGCATCAGAGTGACTCAGAAGACTTGACAAAATACAAATTGCTCATCCCCACTCTCAGAGACTGATTGAGTGGGTGTGGAGTGGGTCCTAAGAACACATACTTTTATCAAGTTTCCAGGTGACGCTGATGCTGCTATTCTGGGTCCACACTTCCCAGAACAGCACCCTAGGAGAAGGCCGTTCCCAAGGCTATCTGAAGAAATGAAGAAACCCTCCATTTGTTTCTGCGCCTGTTGTTCTAAGGACATAAACTCTGCTGGTCCAACCTAAAGCAGAGAGTCGGACTGAACCACTCCTGTGGTAGAGACTCCTGGCTGAACTGCACTACTTCTTGTGGAGTGAGAGAGGAAGATCCTTCTCTGGCCTAGGTTCCTGGCATCCTAGTTCTTAGAATCAGTCACTCAGACACTTCCTCAGAACTCAAGACTGCCACCTGGATGCAGGTAGATGGGTTCTCATGCCTACTGCCTCACAGACCCCAGAAAAACCCTTGACCTTTAATCATCTAACTTTTGCCCAAGCCACACTCTGGTTGGCTTTAAAAATCTTAAGTTTTTCTAACATTTATGGTACTTTTATCTCAGAATTTTATCACTGAAGGTTTTTATTTTTTTTTTAATTTATTTTTTGAGACAGAGTCTGTTGCCCAGGGTGTAGTGTAGTGGTGCCATCTCGGCTCGCTGCAACCTCTGCCTCCCAGGTTCAAGCAGTTCTCATGTCTCAGCCTCGGAGTAGCTGGGATTACAGGCATACACCATCATGCCAGGCTAATTTTTGTAGTTTTAGTAGAGACGGGGTTTCACCATGTTGCCCAGCTGGTCTTGAACTTCTGACCTCAGGTGATCTGCCCACCTCGGCCTCCCAAAGTGCTGGGATTACAGGTGTGAGCCACTGCACCAGCCTATCGCTGAACTGTTTATGCCTACCTTGCCATTGAGCCTTACACAGGACAAGCAGGCTGCCTTAGTAGATTTGTATAACATTGAATTTGGACGCTTCTGTCCTAGAGGGTCCCTGGATTCCTAACACAATTTAATTCTTCCTTGTTTTAGCAATCTTCAAGTTCCACGTTTAAGGTGCCAGAAAGAGACCAAGTGCGACTAAGGGCTGATAATAGATTTGATCACTTTAGGTAATAAACTCTAATTAACAGATACAATGCATTTTTGGAGAACAGATGTGTGCACATACACACACATACATAGGAAAAAGGAAATGACAAATTTTATAGCAAAACAAAGAAAAAAACATGCAAGGCTTTCCTTTGCAATGAGATTGTTCTGCACCTTGGCAGTTCCCTGCCTAATAGTGGATTGAGCATTAAGTTATTCAGGAAATCAATAGTTGTCAGTCACATTGTACAACACATCTGCAAGTCCCAGCCTTGGTAGTGAGCATCATGATGTTAGCAGAAATGTGATCATCATTACCAAGTAGATCAGTAGATAGGTAAATCTTTTTTTATGATTGTTGACCTTTAGTATTTCAGCAAGGTATTTTATTATATATGTGTCCCTAGTAGTCTTGGAAATAAATATTAATAATTACAAAAGCCTTGCATTCTCACCAGCATTTCCTTATTTGATACGTATAGAGTTTTCTATGCGTTAACAAAGGCAAAATTTGCTCAAGGTTATTCACTACCAATGTTTACTCTGTAAAGTGCCTCAAGGCATTCTCAGTATAAAGGCTTTTATGTAAAATATTATTTTCTATACCTATGATAATCTGATAGCTAGAACACCTTCTAATATGGTTTAAGAAAAAAAATCACTCATCGTCTTTCACAGGTAAACAGTAATGAAGTAGCAAGTAGTAATTTAATAAAACATAAATTTTTTTCTACTGCAGATAAAAATGACATTTGTGTTTAATAATTTAAATGATATAAACACAACATAAAGATGTCATTAATTTTTAAAATTTCTTCTTCATAAATGTTTTCTTTCATTTTCTACATTTTGAAGTATAAGCATTGACTTTGCTTTTATTTTATTGGACAAGTAGTATACAAATTATACATGGGTGATGGTCAATACTGAGTGTCAACTTGATTGGACTGAACAATGCAAAGTACTGTTGCTGGGTGTGTCTGTAAAGGTGATGCCAAAGGAGATTAACATTTGAGTCAGCAGACTGGGAGAGATACACCAACCCTCAATCTGGGTGGGCACCATCTAATCAGCTGACAACGCAGCTAGAATAAAGCAGGCAGAAGTTGGAAGGACTTGACTTGCTGAGTCTTGTGGCCTCCATTTTTCTCCTGTGCTGGATGCTTCCTGCCCTCGAACATCAGATTTCAAGTTATTCCGCTTCTGAACTCTTGGATTTACACCAGTGATTTGCCAAGGGGCTCTCATGCTTTCAGCCACAGACTGAAGCCTGCGTTATCAGCTTCACTACTTTTAAGGTTTTGGAACTCTGATAGGCTTCCTTGCTTCTCAGCTTGCAGCTGGCCAATCATGGGACTTCACCTTCTGATCGTGTGAGTCAATTATCCTAATAAACTCCCCATTCATATATACATCTATCCTATTACTTCTGTCCCTCTACAGAACCCTGACTAATACAACATGGGTGGTGCTTTTATGAATTTTTTTCTTCTGTGGCACAAAGTAACAATGTGGAGTTCAACAAAGTGTCAGAAAGGAAAGACCTAGCTAGGTATAACCAGGGTCAGAAGATGCTAGCAGGATGGGGGATTATTCTGCAAGTCAGTAGACACTGTCAGTACCTAAAAGCCTCTGATACAGTTTGGGTGTGTGTCCCCACCCAAATCACATATTGAAATGCAATCCCCAGTGTTGGAAGTGGAGCCTGGTGGCAGGTGATTGGAACTTGGGGGCAGATTTCTCATGAATGGTTTAGCATCATCCCTCTTGGTACTGCCCTTGCAATAGTGAGGATAAATTACTCAGTCTCAGGTATTTCCTTATAGCAATGCAAGAACTACCTGTCCACTTCCAAACATTAAACTCCCCTCCCTGCAGAGGTAAGTACTATCCTGACTTACACGCTAATCACCACCCTGCTTGTTCTTAGATTGACCACCCAGGCTTGCATTTCCTAAACCCTGGAGTTTAGTTTTGCCTCCTTTTTGAGCTTTACATAAATGAAATTATACATCATGTATTCTGTTGTGTCTGGCTCCTCGCACTTTACATTGTGTTTTTGAGATTTATCCACTATGAGGACATAAATGTAATTCATTCATTTTCATTGCTATAAAGTATTCCACTGTATACAATAACATAATTTTCATATGCATTCTATTGTTGATGGACATTTGGGTTGTTGAGACAGCTCACATGAAATTCTTTGGAGCAATAACTTTCTCAGTAAATCAGCAGCAGTCTGAAATACACAACACATTCCAACTCCACATCCTCAGTGTTGAGCACCGTGATATTGGCACAAATGTGAGCACCATTACTAACTACATAAGGAGACAGGTAATTCTTGTACATAATTCTTGGCACATACTTGTGAGCATTTCTGTTGAGTGTATATCTGGGTGAGGAACTCCTGAGTCATAGGACACGTGTGTCTTCAACTCTCCTTATATTACACCAAAGTGTAGTATTCATGTACCTCTCACTAGCATTAAATAAGTGTTCTGTTGCTGTTCATTCAGGTCTCAGCTCCAATCTTATCTCCTTGGAGCATCCTTTTCTGGTCATCCTAGTTTACATATTCCACCCCATCTTCCCTTACTCTTTAGCCCATTACTCTGATCTATTTTCTTGGGCCCCTTCCTGCTCTTTGAAATCACCTTATTTGTTTCTGGGCTCCTCCACTGAAAGGTAAGCTCCATGAAGACAGTGACTTTTTCTTGCCCCTAGCTAGGGTAGCGTCTGGAACACAACAGACTCTCAATAAATATTTGTTAAATGAATGGTTGGGAACTTCTTCTATATATATAGTATATGTTCACAATAATGCCAGTAGAAAAGACTTTATAAACTTTGAATCTTCTCTTTGCAAGGAGCAATACTTTTTGAACTGGAGTTTCATGATCCATGTAATATGTTTAACAGTTAGTGTTCGGAAAAATAACTATTCATTTAGATTTTCCTGTAAGATGACCATCATGACATATGTTGAATAATTTTTCCTGTCTCATGAACACAGTGAATACCAGCATTTCATATCCACTGTGAGAAAACAGGTGCCTGTAAATCAGTGCTTCATGTTCTTTTTCTTTTTATTTTTATTTTTTGTTGAGACAGAGTTTCGCTTTGTTGCCCAGACTGGAGTGCAGTGGCTGGATCTCAGCTCACTGCAAGCTCTGCCTCCCGGGTTCACGCCATTCTCCTGCCTCAGCCTCCCGAGTAGCTGGGACTACAGACGCCCACCACCTCGCCCGGCTAGGTTTTTGTATTTTTTTAGTAGAGACGGGGTTTCACCGTGTTAGCCAGGATGGTCTCGATCTCCTGACCTTGTGATCCGCCCGCCTCGGCCTCCCAAAGTGCTGGGATTACAGGCTTGAGCCACCGTGCCGGCCAGTGCTTCATGTTCTTTAAAGTGCAGACCATAACAATCAATTGACATCCTTCTGTAAATAACAATGCATGGTTTCTCAAGGAACCCAGCAGGTAATTGATTCCCTGGTCTAAAGAAGCTCTAGGACTGTGATTTTGTGATATCTATAGAATCCCTCAACTGACTTTACTGTCTTGTTTTTAGTTAGCACTTGAAATAAAGGTTCATGAATCTTTATTATACACCTAGCCTCTCTGGAATAGAGTAGCATCAGTGTGTACGCTTGGAATATGCCCAGTCCTATCTGCATTTCTACTGTAAGGCCACAGTAACAAATACCCAGTGGGGCAGGAGGATGTGGGTTTTGTGCATATTTAGATCCATCCTCAAGTGACTCCAGACACTTGAGGCAGGTGATGATGTATCAGATTATATTTTACAAAGGGCTAATCCCAAAGCCCCAAATCGCCAACTACAAATGTGGCTATATAATAGAGAGGAAGGTTTTGTGTCCTAAATGCTTGACTGTTCCATGGTTTCTGTTTTTTAAGGAGAGCTGACCACGTGACCTTACTACTCTGACCACAGTTAACTGGACCAGGGATGGGTGCTTGACTCAAGGCTGGCCAGTAACCTGTGAAATGGCATGAGACCTCTGCCAACAGGGCTACTCTACTTGGGAAAGTGACCAACTAAGCAAATTAGGTTATCTTTCTTGGAGAGTTTAAATGCAGGACATGGGTACCATTAGAGGAAGGTAGGAGAAAAATAAGGAAAACATAGAATATGTTGTTTTTAACTATATAATTTGAGATATATAAACCATAGTTTTATCTCTTCTATAATCCTGAAAATATTAAAATTATTCATGAGGATAGAAAATAAAATCATATAAAAATCATGAGCATTATCTTGTGCAAAGATCTTCTAATCTGTGGTTTAAAACCAACTTATGTTCTAACTTTTACCCAGACAACAACAAAACCATCTGTTGGGTGGAAAAGCCAAGTGGTCAGAAAGCCAGAAAACGGCAGGAGGCCCAAGCCATGAGGCAGGAGAATCTGCAAGGTGAGAGAAACCACAATAAGCAGAAATCAGGACGTAGCCAGTAGGAGAGTAGAGAATGGTAGTTTTGTGAGCTCAAAGGTTGTGACTGAAAATTAAAAAGCAGAGTCATTACACTGATGGCATACTAAGAGAAGTAACAATAGTACTAAAGAGAGAAAACCCATTGCCAGAAACACTGAATCACAAAGTCCTTACAGTTTTCTGTGAGACAAGCTTGTTTGGCTGTTGTGTTTCTTAGTCTTCCTCTCAATAAAAATTTGGTGTAGATAACAATCACCTAGGATGTGAATTAAAAATCTACTACCTGAAACCCTGAAGAAGTTCTGATCCAGAGGATGTGGGCCATGACCTAGGAATCTTCATTTTACATATTTGAGCCTGATAGTGCAATAAATCAGCCCTTAAGAAACACAAATCTAAGCTATCCTGAGGTTGTATACATTCCTTGAAACTGGAAAGAAAAAAATCTATCTAATATAGAACCCATCTATGATTTCAATTTTGCAGATGTAGCCCAGAGTTGGAGCATCTAGGACACATTGCTGTATTGGTTTTATAATTATCTTTGCATTAAATAAAAGTCACTTCTAGAAATGCCACATTTTAAGTATTTTAAAATAAAAGGCTCTCCCTGTCTTCATCCCAAAGGACTGTACAAGGCTTGTATTCCTCTCTTCCCCTGAAGAACTCTCCTCTACTCAAACTCATTGATTTCCAAACATGGGCCAAATTCTGTTCATGTCTGAACCAATGCATACACTCACCCACCCTATCCCTACTTAGAGGAATAGTGAGGAGGGAGCTCACAAGCTGAACTAAGGTTGACTTGTGTAGAATATTGGGTGAGGACACTGTTGAGTCCTACAGGACCGGGTCTGGGTGTTGGAATGGAAACTAGAACTTCCCCCTAAAGATAATCCAGCTGAGAATCAAGACAATAGTCAAGACAAAGTCCACTAGGGAATACCAAGTTTTAAGACTGAAGACACTAGGTTCAAAGACCAATGCAAAAGCTGGAGGCAGGGTCAGGCATGGTGGCTCACGCCTGTAATCCCAGCACTTTGGGAGGCCGAGGCGGGCGGATCACAAGGTCAGGAGATCAAGACCATCCTGGCTAACATAGTGAAACTCCATCTCTACTAAAAATACAAAAAATTAGAGGCAGGAGAATGGCGTGAACCCGGGAGGCGGAGCTTGCAGTGAGCCGAGATAGCGCCACTGCAGTCTGGCCTGGGCGAAAGAGCGAGACTCTTGTCTAAAAAAAGAAAAAAAAAAGCTGGACACAGGAATCAAGGCAGAGATCTCAGAGCTAGAAGGCCAGAGCAGGCAGAAATAGAGTCCATATAAAGTACCTGGTCACTCTAGACTAAGTGGTACCAATGCCACTGAATGGTTGCAGCTGAAATTCATGATTCAATGAGTACTTGGAGATGTACACTGACTTAAAGCCCTTGTGAATCAACCTGTCTTCTAACAACTCTTGTTCAATTCTCAGGACTAAAAGTTTGCCAAGACAGCCTTTGCCCACATGCTGGTACCATTTGTGGGCAGAACTTTCTTATGCTGTTTAATTGGTTAGTACCATCTATTTGTGGACTGATGTCTCAATATCCTTATCTATAAAATGGGAATTATAATAGTACCTAACCTATAAATTCTTCTTAGTTAGAAGAATTAATATGTGAAATAAGATAATATATAAATGCCTGGCACTTAGAAAACACTAAAAATTTGTTGATTGGGGATGAAGGTGAACAAAATGATATAAATGTATTTATTGCCACTGAACTGTACACTTAAAAATGGTAAAGATGGTAAATTAAAAAAAAAAAAAAAACTTCCTGATTGCTGCTGCCACCATTGTTGCTGCTGTTTGCCAGTATTACTATAATTAACAATTTCTTACGAACAACCAATTATTTTGACACCTTTCTCCTTTATGTTGGAATTTTTTTTTTTTTTTTTTTTTTTTTTTGAGACAAGGTCTTATTCTATCACCCAGGCTGGAGTGCAGTGGCGTGATCACGGCTCACCACAGTCTTAACCTCCCAGACTTAAACAATCCTCCCACCTCAGCCTCCTGAGTAGCTAGGACCACAGGCATATGCCACCATGCTCAGTTAATTTGTTTGTAGAGATGGGGTCTCACTATGTTGCCTGGGCTGGTCTCAAACATGGGCTCAAGCAGTCCCCCCCACCTCAGCCTCCCAAAGGGCTGGATTATAGGAATGAGCTACCATGCAGCAAACTGTATGCTGAATCTCTTGATATTGACTTCTTGCCTAGGTCATGACACATGTTGTTGGCTGTTTGTTTCCTTCTAGGTACTATGTTTCAGACAGAATTCCCTCCTGAAAATTAGTCTGTTTGATACCACCGCCTACCACTTCCTGACAGTGTTACCTATCTCACCAGGTAACAGGTCATTTCCATCATGTCCCCAAATAACACAAATTTCTTCTTCCTTATCAGATATTCCTGAAGACCTATCTCAAATACTTTCTTCTTCATAAACTTTACGTAATCTGAAGGGTTCTCCCAGCTCTCTGGAGTGCCTACTATATGTAAGTTGAATAATTAATCTACCAATTAATCATTTGCTGCTTCATAAAATCTTTTCTGTAAGTCCCTCAAATTGTTATTTAAATCATGTATTATTATTTAACTTATCATACATCGGTCTTGTGTACCCAGTAAGACAGTACCCTCCTCAATGATAGCAACTGTTATTCATCTTTGTATGCCCCACAGCTAAGCACCATGCTTTTCACAGAGCTCAACAAATATATGTGATTTGATTTGAAATGCTTAGTTAGAATACCATAAAAGACTACCCATTCCACATTCAGAGGAAGTCATTAAGATTTAAAGAGGCCATTAAGGACTAATCCAATAACTTAGAAGAGAGTAAATAGCTTACTTTCAGGTAGATGTGCTAACTTTCTAGGCCACTAAGGTTCTATTTAAGCAATTTACTATGAGTAAATTATCAAATGGATCCAGGTAGCTCAAAAAGGCTAATACCTGCTACTTCCTACTAAGAGGTAAGCTACGCCTTCTTTGCCTGCTCTGAGCAATGCCAGCCAAAACCATCTATTGCTTATAATGTACTGAGAATTATATTTAAACAGAGTAACCATTTGGACTGAACTTACATAGCTGAAGAAAGCAGTTCCGTAAGCTGTAAGATTACACTGCACTGCTGGTACCCAGATGCTACTGACTTGCCCTAATATTGACATCACTCTTCTCATCTTCCTACCCCATATTCTAAAATGCTCATATGTAACATGAAAAAAAAAAGGAAGAATAATTAATTCAGTTGCATTCACTGTTTTGTTTGTTTGTTTTGGAGATGGGGTCTTGCTCTGTCACCCAGGCTGGAGTGCAGTGGCACAATCTCAGCTCACTGAAACCTCCGCCTCCCAGGTTCAAGCGATTCTCCTGCCTCAGCCTCCCAAGTAGCTGGGATTACCATGCCTGACTAATTTTTGTATTTTTAGTAGAGACAGGGTTTCACCATGTTGGCCAACCTGGTCTCGAACTCCTGACCTCAGGTGATCCACCCGCCTCAGCCTCCCAAAGTGCTGGGACTACAGGCGTGAGCCACAGTGCCTGGCTGTATTCACTGTTAATTGTTGCAGAAATTGCACTCATAGTAAAGATACAAAGGGATTTAAAACCTGAAAACATGATATCTGTTTCACAAAACTGCCATTCTAGTTGGAAGTAAAGTGGTGGAAAGGGAAGTGAGATAGGAAACACATAAACAATCATGAAACAATGTGGTGCATACTACAATAATGATATCTGCAAAGTGTTCTGGTGAGGAGTGGGGAGTCCTAACAGCTTTGGGGGAGGAGTTAAGAGAAGCAGATGTTGAGCTGTGCCTTAAGGGGGCATCAGGAGTTCTCCAAGGGAGACAAGAGGAGAAAAGGCAAACGCAGAGAGATCCATGAACAAAGACATGGTTTTGGCAAAAAGCAATCTTAGAGGTACTTTTGTCCAAGCCCTGAATGTTATAGACCAAAGAAAACCAAAAATAAGACTGAGGGATGTGAGGTGACACATAGCCACAACTGGAAATGAAAAAACAAACCTTGAACCTGCATCCATCTGACCTATGTCAAATCTGGTGCTTGGCCTGATTTGATAAATTGCATATTTAATGGAATTTCAATGTAAAAAGGAGTCTTGGTAAGTAAATCCTGCTCAATTGGAAGTTCATTTTTACACTCACTCATTCAATCACTCAACAAGTATTTACCGGCATCAGCTAGGTGCCAGGTACTCTATTAAGAGATAGGAAACTAAGACTTAAAAATAACCAAGACAGACATAAATAATGATCTCACGGAACTAACAAATTAGTAGAGGATATGAATAAATAAGTTGGCAGTTAGAGATGAGTGTAAGGGTTGTGACAGGGAAGTACAGAGTGCCATGGGGGCAGGCTTGGGAGAAGCTTTACTGCATAGAGAAGCATCACCCTGTAGGCTAAAACCTGAGGAATAAGAAGGAGTTAGCAAGGTGTTGCATGAAGGGATAACAGCACCTGTAAAGGCACCAAGGAACAAAGATCCAAAAATAAGAGAGTGCATTATGCGTAAGAATTCAAATTTCAGTGTGAGTGGTGTTCTTCCTCCCTATGCTATCCCTTAGCCAGCTCCTACTTATCATTTAAATTGCAGATGGCATGTAATAGCCTCCCTTTCAAAACACTCTAAAAATCAGGTTCCCTTAATGTCTTTGCTGTGAACTGCAATTACTGATTTATCATCTGGCTTCCCCATCAAACTGTAAGCTCTTTGAGGGCAGGTATGATGTCCTTGATTCTAATCTCTTGAACTGGAAATGTTACCTTGTGGAAAAGGGTTCTTTGTAGATGTGATTCAATTAAGGATCTTGAGATGGGAAGATTATCCTGGATTATCCAGATGGGCCCTAAATGCAATTACAAGTATCCTTCTAAGAGAGAAATAGGGGGAGACTTGACTACAGACAGAAGAGAAGAAAGCCACAAGACCACAAAGGTAGAGATTGGAATGATGCAGACACAAGCCAGAGAATACCAGGAGCCACCAGAAGTCGGAAGATTCTAGATTCTCCCTGCTGCAGACTCCAGAGGGACCAAAGCCCTGCCGAACCTTGATTTCAGCCCAGCGATATTGATTTCTTTGTTCTTTTTTTTTTTTTTTTTTTTTTTTGAATTGGAGTCTGTCTCTGTCACCCAGGCTGAAGTATAGTGATGCGATCTCGGTTCACTGCAAACTCCACCCCCAGGGTTCAAGATATTCTTGTGCCCCAGCCTCCCGAGTAGCTGGGATTGCAGGCGCATGCCATCATGCCCTGCTAATTTTTGTACTTTTAGTAGAGATAGGCTTTTGCCATGTTGGCCAGGCTGGTCTCAAACTCCTGACCTCAAATGATTCGCCAACCTTGGCCTCCCAAAGTGCTGGGATTAGAAGGCGTGAGCCACCACGCCTGGCCCTGGTGTTACTGATTTTGGATTTTTGGACCCCAAAATTGTGAGAGAATAAATTTGTATTGTTTTAAGCCACCAAGTTTATTATAATTCATTACAGCAACAGAAAACCAATACAAACACTGATATACATCTTTTCCCATAATAATTGTTTTGGTGTTTTAGTGTTAATTCCTTTGGATAGATTCCTAAAAGTGGAGTTGTGAATCAAAGAGTATGACCCTTATTTTAGGTATAATGAAGATTACTAAATAAGTTTCATAAAACAATTTCTATAAACACCAATAATGTAAGAGTGTTTTTATTCACCACACCATCTTCATCACTAAATATTTTCATTAATTTGAATGTGTGCTATTTTGATATGCAAAAGTAGTTTTTCAATATTGTTTTAATTTATATTTCTTTGCTTGCTAATGAAAATAAATATTTTCCCATGTTTACTTATTAGCCTTATTTCTTTTGTACATGTGCAAAGTTTTTTTTTAGAGAGAGATTTGTATGTATTTCTCCTAGAGCAACGATATCACACTTTTGTTTCTTAAATTTGCTTAAAACGCTTTATCTTACTCTATTGTTTGCCAGTTTATTTAGGTTGGATTTAGGTTTCTGTCTTTTTAAAGGGGCTGTGCAAAACTTTCATCTATACAAATAAGACAAAGTACTGATTCTTTCCTTGGTGCTCCTTTTGTTTCTAAACTTAGAAAGCCCCCCACTCCCCTTCCAGAAGAACACTATAAAGAGTAAATTCTAGTTTCTTTTAGATTATTTGTGGCTTGACTTTATATTTAACCCTTTTCTATCTGAAATGTACTTTTGTTGTGTATAGGGCAAGCTGAAAAACAAATGGATTGTTTTCATAAAGCAACAATACCAATTGTTGCACCATTTATTGAATACTCAATTTTTTCTCCACTGCTTTATAACACTTTTTTCATTATGTATTAAATTCTCATATACAATGGTATCTGTCTCTATATATTGTGTTTCTCTAATCCAGTTGCCTATGATAATGTAAGTATTATATAGTTTTCAATACTGCATTTTAAAATTTGTTTCCAAACATGGTAAGCTTGCCTCATCACCATTTATATTACTTTTTTGAAGTGTCTCTTTGTGGTTTTTTTTTGTTTTTTTTTTTGAGACGGAGTCTCGCTCTGTAGCCCAGGCTGGAGTGCAGTGGCCGGATCTCAGCTCACTGCAAGCTCCGCCTCCCGGGTTCACGCCATTCTCCGGCCTCAGCCTCCCGAGTAGCTGGGACTACAGGCGCCCGCCACCTCGCCCGGCTATTTTTTTGTATTTCTTAGTAGAGACGGGGTTTCACTGTGTTAGCCAGGATGGTCTCGATCTCCTGACCTCGTGATCCGCCCATCTCGGCCTCCCAAAGTGCTGGGATTACAGGCTTGAGCCACCGCGCCCGGCCTCTCTTTGTGTTTTTAATACTTCAGTAAGTTTGCAAAGGCGTTTAAAATTTTATATGCTTTTATAGCAAATTTATCTAGTTCCCTCCACAACAGAAGGTATAGTGGCAGATCTATGATAAGCACTTATAAATTGTAGTGATTATTGCTAAATAATAACTTTTAAAAACACATTTTTTGTCTAGTTGATTTCTGAGCTATGTGATTTTTCATTTTACCAATTATGAAACAACCAAGTCCAGGAATTTTAGCCAAACATCTTTTTTGTTATTGGTTTTCAAGTTTAATTATAGGTTCAGAGAGCACATGTGCAGGTTTGTTACAAAGGCATACTGCAGAATACCGAGGTTTGGAGTACAAATGAATCTGTCTCCCAAGTAGTGAGGATAGTACATAATAGTTTGTTTTTGAGCCCTTCTCTCACTCCTTCCTTTCCCTCTCTTGTATTCCCCAGCGTCTATTATTCTCATCTTTATGTCCCTGTGTACTCGAGGTTTAGCTCCCTTTAATTATTTGTTTATTTATTTATATATTTATTTATTTATTTATTGAGATAGAGTCTCTCTCTGCTGCCCAGGTTGGAGAGCAGTGGCACGATCTTGGCTCACTATAACCTCCACCTCCCGGGTTCAAGTGATTCTCCTGCCTCAGCCTCCCAAGTAACTGGAACTACAAGTGTGTGCCATCACACCTGGCTAATTTTTGTATTTTTAGTAGAGATAGGGTTTCACGATGCTTGCCAAGCTGGTTTCGAACTCCTGAACTCAGGTGATCCGCCCCCCTCGCCCTCCCAAAATGCTGGGATTACAGGCGTGAGCCTCCATGCCCAGCTAGCTTTCATTTATAAGTGAGAACATGCAATATTTGGTTTTCTGTTTCTGCGTTAGTTTGCTTAGGACAATGGCCTCCAGCATCCATGTTGCTGCAAAGGACAAGATTTTATTCTTTTTTATGACTGTATAGTATAACCCCACTAAAAGACAGGCAACAGACATGAACAGACACTTCTCAAAAGAAGACATACAAGCAGCCAAATATAAAATGATTCTAGGTTTCTTACTATCCTCCTTTTTTTTTAATCACACATTTATCTCCTTTATATGTTGTAAATAATTCGATAAAGCAATATAATATTGCCAATTTCTTCTTGCATACCCTCATCATTTCTTGCTTTTATTGTGACCAATATTATTAGTCAATTTATATAGTTCCCGGTTCAGTCAACATTTTTCGCATGTTTATATGAAAAAATGCTCATCATCACTAATCATCAGGGAAATATACATCAAAACCACAATCAGATACCAGCTCATAACAGTTATGAAGACCTTTGTTTAAAAAAGTCCAAAACATCTAAAAACAGCAGATGCTAGTGAGGCTATAGATAAAGGGAAATTCTTATACAGTGTGTGTGAGAATTTAAATTAGTCCAGCCACTGTTGGAAGCAGTTTGGAGATTTCCCAAAGAGCTAAGAGTTGAACTACCATTCCATCCAGCAATCCCATTACTGGATATATACCCAAAGGAAAATAAGTCATTCTACCAAAAGACACATGAACCCATTTGTTCATCACAGCGCTATTCTCAGTAGCAGAGACATGGAATCAACCCAGGTGCCCATCAGTTCTGAAATGGATAAAGAAAATATGGTGCATATACACCAGGAATACTACACAGCCAGTCTTCTTTTGGTGAATAAAAGCTTTGCTAAAACTCAACCCCCACCAACATACACACACACACACACACACACACACACACACACACATTTCTAAGTGGTATCTGTTTTAAAAGACCTTAAAACATATGATTAAGAGAATGATTATTCCCATAGTAAGCTGAATAGACACAGTCTTTTACAGGACTCTTCTTCAAGTCTTTAAAACTGCTGAGCTATACTTGACTCGTAAGCCCTAAAACCGCACATGCTCTTCAGCAAAAACTAGGTCAACAGTGAAATTTAACTAGTGTGAGAAACCATCACTTCCTCATATTATTAGACACCTTGTTGTATCTTTCAAAATACAACTGCACAACAATGCTTATTAGAATTCATTGATCTACTTGCCTCCTTTTTATCCCTTGCCATGCACGAACAAAGCTAATCCTTAGGGATCACCTATGTATTCATTTAAATGTGATTTATTCTACATCTATTTGTGTCTTCTATGAGCTAAGTGCTGGGAATACAAAAATTAATAAGACACTGACCCTGCCATTAAGAAGCTCAGATATATATTGCAAGGGAAGTAGACAAATAAACAACTGCAATGGGACCCCGAGATAATGACTCGCTTCCTTCAAATGGGGTTAGCAAAGTTTTTATCTTAAGAGTAAGGCAGAGTAGAAACCACAGGAATCCCTCCCCCAACCCTGTTTTTCTTACTTTAAAATAGCAACTGGTATCTCCTGTAATGACAACACAACCAGATGAAAATTGCAACAATATACTATGGGAGATGTTGATGGAGATGGTATTTAAACTGCACCCTAAAGAATAAGATGGAAAAAGGATGGAGGGCATTTTGGGAAAAGGTAACATGAGGGTGTGAGAAACATAAAATGTTCTGGGGAAAAAAATGACTCCAGCATAGCAAAAGTGTAGAATTTCAGCTATATACAAATGTAGAAAAGATAAGATACAGAGCAGGGAATCAAGTCTTGAAAAATAAAATGGAGATAGAGTATAACAGTTAAATGCATTTGGTCTCTATGTTATTGCCAATGTCATATCAGGTTCTAAAGAAGTAGAATAAGACAATTCACCAACCCAGTCCTTGTGGCTCTCGTTGCTACCGTTTCATTAAAACTATACTTGTCAAGGTCAAACATAGTCTCCATGTTGCACATTAGTGTTTTTAAAACATAATGTTGGTGACTATATAGAAAGCTGATTGGAGAGGGTTAAGACTTGTGGTAGTAGTACGAGTTGGGAGATTGCTGCCACAATTAAAGCAAGAAATAATGAGGGTATAAAAGAAGAAATAGGCAATGTTATATTGCTCTATTGAATTATTTACAACATAGAAAGGGAGAAATCTGTGATTTGTAATAAGCAGAGCACAGTGAGAAATCTAGGATCATTTTCTAGTTCCTAGTTTGGTCAATTGCATGAGAAAGATGAGCAATTGGGGGAATCACATAATAATTTCCACGGTAGACTGTGTTGAATTTGAGTTGATTCTGGGTCATTCAGGCAGGGGGTTCAAGGTAGAAGTATGGGTCTGATACATGTAAGAATAAGGGCTAGAGATATGGATTTCAATATCTTCTGAATTCGCCCATATTAATCTTACATTCTACTTCTGTTCTCATGGAAACTTACATTTTAATCTGTATGTTCAAAGGGAAGATCACTCTACTTGATTTGTTATCACCAGCCAATATTATCAGTCAATTTACTTAAATCATTCATAAAACGTAACTAGTACTGAATCTGAATTTAGTGAAAAAGTTGAGAGCTGGTTGTAGTCAGAGAAGAGATCTATGTGAAAACCACAAGGACATTATTAGCTCCTAGGAATATTCCTAAAATGGTAAAATCATGTCTTTACATATTTATGAGTTAGCTCTCATCATGATCTTTGACAAGACAAATAAAATCTAAAATAAGAAGTGTTATAGTGTTTATCAACCTACTCCAATATGGCTTCCATATTCCATGGAAACTATTTTTGTCAAGTTCATCAACAATCTTTGTATTGAAAATTCAGTGGGCACTTTTCTGTCCTCATCTTAAGCAACTTCTCTCACCTTTCCACATAGAAAGGTACTTCTTTTTCTTGACACACTCTTCTTGCATGGCTTTGGCTTCGTTTCCTCCTGTCTCACTGACTATTTCTTTTCAGTCACCATCACCATCTCCTTCTCCAATACTTGACCTCTAAATGTCCCAGAGCTTCTCTTCTCTTTTTTTATACACTTTCCCCCAAGTCATTCCTGTGCCTTCATATACTTTCTATTTTTTGTGACATCCAAATTTATATTTAAAAGGTCTAGGAACCAGACATATATATCCAACTGCTTATTTGATATCTCCATTTGGATGTTTCATAGGTATCTCAGATTTAACAAATCCAGGACAGATCTTTTGCTGCTTCTCCATCTGCACCTCCCAGAACTGTTCTTTTCCTGGTGTTCCCAATCACGGTAAAGGACATTCAGTTTCACAAGCCAGAAACATACAAGTCAACCCTGATCCTTTCCTTACCCACATTCACAATCCTTCTGCCTTCAGTCCATCAGTCAGTTCTACCTCCAAAATATACTTAGGATACTCTCCACTGTCTCTATCTCCTCTGCCATTACCCTAGTTTGAGCCACCATCATCTCTCACCTGGACTAATCCATTCCATGTCTGACTGATCTCTCTGCTTCTTATGCGTCCCTCTCCAATCTACTCTTCATCCAGCAGTCAAGTACTCTTTTAAAAGTATATGTAGATTTATATAACTTCCTTTGTAAGAAAAAAAAATCATTTACTTCCCAGAGCATTTGGAATATAACCCAAAACTCTGCAAGGCCCCACAAAACCTTTTCTCTTAGCCTATTCAACCCCTTGCTCCCTGGGATGCAGCCACACTGGCCTCTCTATAATTCCTAGACCCGGCCAGACTTGTTCCCTTTTCTAAGAACACTCTTTCCTTATTCTTTGCATAGTTGCTTCTTCATCTTCTGTTTGGATAGTAAATGTTCCTTAGAGAAACATCCCTTGGCCACCTTATCTAAAGAAGCCTGACCCCTTACACATACCTCATTCTCTACCACAGAATTATCTTTATTTATTTTACAGCACTTTACAACACAAATTATAATCATTGTGTTTATATTTTGGGGTATTTATTTATTCTCCATCTCCTCCACTGGAATACAAGCTCCAAAAGGAACATGGCCATGTCTGATGTTCCATTGCTATGTTTCCAGGGCCTGATGCATGGTGGCACCGAATAAAATGCTGGGAGGAAGGAAGAAAAGAACAAGATGCAGGTAGGAAAGGAGAGCAAGAGGGAGAGAGGCAGGAAAGAAAGGAGAGACAGGCTGTAGGTAACCAGAAACTAAAGGTTTTATTTTCAGGGAAACTTCAGAGGATATTACATAAGGAAAGTAGCTTCAGTTTTTGCAGTTCTTAAACACTGTGTCAGAAGAACTTCCGTAAGCAAACATTTGGAATTTGCCTTGTGACATCAACATTCACACAACCGACAGAATTAAAGCTGGTAATTAAGGCTGGCAATCAGGGTTTTTCAGCTCTTATGGATTTAATAACTCTTAATTTGCAAATGCTTGTACCAGAAAGACTGCATCTTCAAAAAAATCAAAAACATGAAAACACAACTAATAAACAAGCACCCATGTTTGATTAAATATCAGAGGAAGAATGAAAACCTGAAGAAAACATTCAGATGATTTCATCTATCCTAATAAAACATAAGGAAGAGAATGTCTGAAGGATGTTTTGGAGCATGCTTGGCAGAACTGTGGTTATGCCAAATGTCACCTTCTTCCAGCAAGTTTCAAAGAAGTATCTTTCTTGTTCTAAGCTAGCCTCTCCACCTGGGTTCCTGAATCCATTTCCTCCCACATCCTCAAATACTTTGCTTCAAATGTTATTTCTTCTTTCTCCTATATTTCAACATCTTGCCCTCTCCATAGGCTCCTTCTCAAAAGTGTAAACAAGCTCAGTTTCCTATTTCAAAATACACACTCATTGGCTTTTAATTCTCCACTAGCTATCTCCATCTCTTCTCAGCAAGCTCCTCCAAAGATTAGTCTTTCTTCCATTATTGCCTCTTCAGTGAACTGCCGTCAAGATTCTGCTCTTACTACTCTTGTGATACTGCTCTGGTAAAAGCCATCTTTGGCATCCTAATTTACCACTCTCTTTTTATTCAGAATCTTGGCTTCTCTGCATCAACTGACCATACTGTTATCTCTCTGCTTGGAATAATTCTTCCTTTGCTTAACAGAGAATGACTCTCTTCAGTCCCATGCTATTAATATTGCCACTCCTTCTACTTGCCAGATCCCCCTCCTCCCTAGTCCTTTACTGTTGGTAATTGCCAGGGATACTGTCTTTATTTCCAATATTAACATTCTCCGATGTTATCTTATCCATTTCTACATCTTCGGTTAATGCCTACATATCAGTATCACTCAAATTCATGTCCCTAGGTCAGACCTCTCCTGTAATCTCCAAGTACCTATATTACTGCCTGGATTAAACACAGACGTTTCAAACCCATCTCCAATCTCTACTCTATGTTTGCTCCTCTTATGAACTTTCCTCATCTGAGTGAATGGCCCACTATCTACCCAGTTATCTCAGCTGAGAATCTGGGTATCATCTTAGACTCCTCCCTCTTCTTCATTCCAACTTACAACCAAGTCCTATTAACGCTGCCTTTTCAAAATCATTTTTCCAATTGATCTCCTTGTTTTCAACCTTGTGGCTATTGCCTCATTCAGTCTCATAGAAATCAGACTCTCAGGCTCTCTCCGCCTCCAGTCTAACATTCTTTTTATCCATCCACCATGTCGTAAGAGTTTTTTTTTTTTTTTTTCTCAAATTGCAGTTTTTTCTCTGTGCCCCAATTCTTATATTTTTGTGTCTGTTCATCTGCATTCTTTGGCCTGGAGTGTCTCAGTCCTTGTTTACTCAGACATTTACTCACTTTCCAGGCACATTTCAAGAATAACCTTTTCTGTGGAGGTTTCTTAACCCTCCCAAACCCATAAAATCAATGAGTCATCCTTTAATCCCATGACATTCAGTACTGACACGCATCATGCCATCCTAACAGCGTACTGCATCTAAAGATAATTCTACTATATTCTAAGTTCTGTTTGCTCTATTTTAGGGTGTCTTGATGTCAGGAATTGAAACTTACTTATCTTTCTCCTCCCAGCACAAACATAGTGTGCAGCACATATTTGACAATAATGTTACTTGCTGAATGAGTGAATAGCCCTTACATTGTCAAAAGAATAAAAACACTATCATGAAAGACAGTCCTCTTGTCTAAAAATAATAATAGAGCACATTAAAAATTAACTACATCAACACTCATCTCTACATCAAAATCTGGTTCTGCCTTCAAACTGAAATCCTAACTATAACAATAATGAAATATTAAATGTTCATTGAATAATATTTTCCAAGGCACATAGAAAGCATGGGTTTTCATGATTGCCTGGAGATTTGCTGTACAATCTAGTAAGACCTTTCCATTAACCTCAGCTCCTCTGCTCCTGCCCCACATAGAAGCAGTGTGCCTCTGCAGACTTCTGAATGTTTCTTCCGGCTACCGTTACACACCTGTGGATCCTGAGCCCTCTATATGCTACTGATGCATAAGAGTGCAGAGGTCAAAGAACAGAAACTGTGTTATTTTACATCTACACTCTGTACTTTAAATGATATCCTTGGTCTGGGGCCAAGCACATGCTGGGCTCCTACTGAAGATGTTATCCAACACTCCTGACCTTGCCTTACTTAACTTTCTCTTCCTTCCTGAATTATCTGACTACCTGGATCTGACCCATTTTTAAAAATCGAACCTTTAGTTCCTTCTCATCATTAGTTCCTGGAGGACATGGAACACATCCTAGAAGCAATGGGAGACAGTACCTAGGTAAGAGGAAATTCACTAAAATTTGGTGAGAATAATAAGAACAGAGCCAGAACTGTGGTACCCAGTACCAGAGGTCAGAGATCAAGATTTACAAGGAGCTATTTGTTGATGCAGTCCAGTCTCAGATCTGGTTCCTTGAAATAAAAGAGTACCTGATCCAAGGAGGTATATGCTGAGTAGAGCTTCAGAAGTAGAGATGGGAGAGTAGACCTGTGAGAATCAGAGGCAAGACATATCAAGATCTGGCCTAGCCCCCAAGAACAGGCAGTGGTGGAGTCACAACAATAACCCAGCTGTCAGACTCCAAAACTCTGTGCTTATGGACCGAGCACCCTGAACCTTCAAGAGTGTCAGTAAAGATTAGAGCTAAGGTGCATTAAACACCTGGCTCAGTGCCTGGCACATAGGATGCGGTTACTGTTCATGCTACTATTATTATCTTACACTTGACCCTACAAAGTCATCAGCTACTTTTTTCTTTCCGGATATATTTTCACTGATTCAACATTTCACCACTTGGAGAAGCTTTGTGTACTCTTCAAACTCAACAACTCCATTATGCTCACCTTCCTCAATAATTTTTTTAAAGATATTGGTGGATTACTGTTATGATTGTTTTCCTAGGGAATTTCTTCCACTATGAATATTTCTCTGTGCAGATAATTACTTGGTGTACTTACCCTTTCTCCAATATACTTAAATAATAGGACTGTGATTTTGAAATATGGTCCTCTTTCTACTGTGACTCAATTTTGTTTTGTTTCAATGATAAGCCCCTGCACTCTCTTTAGATACACATTCTCAGTTTCCTTACGAGGCTTCTTTTCCTCCACTTGACCTTTAACTCTTAGAATTTCAATACACTCTGAAGAGTTGGGGTATAATAATATCTCATCAGAGGTCTTAAATGCTATTATTTCTCCAATCACTAAATATCCAGAATGAACCGATTCCAACACCTTTCCTACTAACATGCCAATGCAGTAGTACCTAAGCTTTGTTTCCTATAAATGTACAACAAAAATCACTCATAAAATGTATGTTATTAGTGTATGTGAAAAACAGGTGCATTTATAGGAGGAATAATCTTACTAAAAATTAATGTCCTGGGATAAGAAGCACATAAGGAAATAAAACATCTTTTGTGTAAGTATAACAACATTATTTTGTTTTGTTTTTGAGACAGGGTCTCACTCGGTTGCTCAGGCTGGAATACAGTGATGCTATCACGGCGCACTGTAGCCTCAATCTCCTGGACTCAGGCAATCCTCCTGCCTCAGTCTCCCAAGTAGCTACAACTACAGACATGTGCCATCATGCCCTGCCTCAGTCTCCCAAGTAGCTACAACTACAGACATGTGCCATCATGCCCAGCTAATGTTTTAATTTTTTGTAGAGACAGTATCTCTCTATGGTGCCCACGATGGTCTCAAACTCCTTGCCTCAAGTGACCCTCTGACTTCAGCCTCCCAAGGTGTTGGAATTAAAGTGTGAGCCACCATGCCTGGCTGACAGAACTTTAAAAGATATTTTTAAACACACCACTTAAAAGATATTTTAAAAGACACCAAGTTTGGAAAAGATCAACAGGAGGAATTTTGTTCATTTTTGTCATGTTTGTATTTTGAGTTCTAAATAATTGACTCCACACAGAAATTGAAGGATCAGAGATTTTAAAATACACTCCAGGCAGGCAAGATGGCGGACTTGAAGCAGCTAATGTGCACCACTGTCATGGAGAGGAAAAAAAAGGGCTAGTGATCACTGACCCCGCAGGCCGATCATCTAAGAAACCACATGGATTCATTGAGGCAGCCAGGGGACACGGAGAGCAGAGAGGAATGAAACTGGGCACCAGTCTGTCTGGGCTCACTGTGGAGCCAGGTGAACCTCTCCAACATGGGAAAGAGTGAGTGAGTGACAGCCCCCAGGGAGATTCATTCTCTCCACAGGAACTATGCAAGACTGGGAATGGAAGAATTCCCCTGATCCCTCATATACCATCCTACCATGCTTCTAGACTGATGCAGAAAGCCACCTGGACATTTTACAGGGGCACCTCTCAAGTTCAAGGGGACCTGTACAAGCCTTGGGTCCCTTAGCAGATCAGCACTGTCACCATGGCCCCAACAGAGGCTTTAGTTACAGTGCCTGGGAATAGTAAGTTTGCTCCATACCCCCTTGCTGGATGGGGCTTGGTGCCAGCTCCTTGGCCCAGGAGTCCCACCTTGTCCCAAATTCAGCTGGCCCCTGCACCCACCCCCACCACTGGTACAAACAATGCCTGCTAGAGCTTCTGGCCCAGAGGTATTGCTTCTCTGGCAATTCAACCAGTGGACGCAGCTTCCTGTTATCCCAAGAAGCATCTGGACGGCAGGGCAGGTGTCCCCACTGACCCCTACTACTGGTAGCCAGGAAAGCCATGCCTGCTAGAGCAGGAGTCCCCACGCCCGGGCCACTGACCAGTACTGCGTGGCCTGTTAGGAACCAGGCCATACAGCATGAGGTGAGCAGTAGGTGAGCGAGCAAAGTTTCATCTGTATTTACAGCCAATCCCCATTACTCGCATTACTGCCTGAGCTCTGCCTCCTGTCTCATGGATAAAAAGGCAGCATTAGATTCTCATAGGAGCACAACCCTATTGGGAACTGTGCATGTGAGGGATCTAGGCTGTGTTCTCCTTATGAGAATCAAATGCCTGATGATCTGTCACTGACTCCCATCATCCCCAGAAGGGACCATCTAGTTGCAGGAAAACAAGCTCAGGGTTCCCCCGATTCTAAATTATGGTGAGTGTTACAATTATTTCATTGTATGTCACAATGTAATAATAATAGAAACAAAGTGCACAATAAATGTAATGTGCTTTAAGCATCCTGTAACCATGCCCTGCCCTCCCCACTCCAATCTGTGGAAAACTTATCTTCCATGAAACTGGTCCCTGGTGCCAAAAAGGTTGGGGACTGCTGTGCTAGAGCTTCCAGATCAGTGGTCCTACTTCTGCCTGAATTTGCTGAGGGGCATATCCTCCTGTTGCCCTGGAAACACCCAGGTGGCAGGGTGGGCAACTGCACCTCCCTGCCTCTCATAACCAGATGGGCCACACCCAGAGAGCTTCCAACCCAGTGGTCCTGCTTCCACCTGAATTCTGCAGGCAGGTGCAACCCCAAGTTTCCCCAGGAAGCACAAGGACAGCAGATTAGGGCTGACCTGGCCAGTGTACAGCTTGTCTGCCAACTACAGCTCCTGCCTGAGGAAGCCCCACGGACCAGAACACCCAACAAAAGAAATGCAGGCATGGATATAGTATACAGACTCCTCCAAGACCCAAGAGCTGTCTAGAATTGAAGTCAGTCAATTGAACCCATCTTATACAATAATCAAGCCAAAAGGCATCAGAGAAGAAAAAAGAAAAAAAAAATCATCCAAAGAAGAGCAACTGCAAAGACTGAAGGAACCCCATGCAAATGAGACAGAACCAGCGCAAGACATCTGGCAACTCAAAAGGCCAGAATGCCTTCTCTCCTCCAAATGACTGTACTAGTTATTCAGCAAAGGTTCTTAACCAGGCTGAAATGGCTGAAATGACAGAACTGGAATTCAGAATATGGACAAGAACAAAAATCATCGAGATTCAGGAGAATGTTGAAACCCAATCCAAGGAAGCCAAGAATCAAAATAAAATAATATAAGAGTTGGTAGATGAAATAGCCATTATAAAAGAGAACCAAACTGATCTGATAGAGCTGAAATACACACGATGAAAATTGCATAATGCAACTGCAAGTATTAACAGTAGAATAGACCAAACTGAGGAAAGAATATCCAAGCTCAAAGACCAGCTCTCTGAAACAAATCAGACAAAAATAAAGAAGAAAGAATGAAGAAAGCTTCCAAGAAATATGGGATTATGTAAAGAGGCCAAATCTATGACTCTTTGGTGTCCATGAAAGAGACAGGGAGAAAGCACGTAACTTGGAAAACATATATTAGGATGTTGTCCATGAGAACTTCCCCAACCTCACTAGAGAGGCCAACATTCAAATCCAGGAAATGCAGAGAATCCCTGTGAGATACTACACAAAAAGACCATCCCCAAGATACATATAATCAGACTATCCAAGGTTGAAATGAAAGAGAAAAATGTTAAAGCCAGCTAGAGAGAAGGGGCAGGTCACCTACAAAGAGAACCCCCTCAAGCTAATAGCAGTTTTTCAACAGAAACCCTAAAAGCTAGAATAGATTTGGAGTCTGTATTCAGCATTCTTAAAGGAAAAAGTTTCCAAACAAGAATTTCATACCCAGCCAAACTAAGATTAAGAAGTGAAGCAGAAATAAGATCCTTTGGCCGGGCGCGGTGGCTCAAGCCTGTAATCCCAGCACTTTGGGAGGCCGAGATGGGCGGATCACTAGGTCAGGAGATCGAGACCATCCTGGTTAACACGGTGAAACCCCGTCTCTACTAAAAAAAAAAATACAAAACACTAGCCGGGAGAGGTGGCGGGCGCCTGTAGTCCCAGCTACTCAGGAGGCTGAGACAGGAGAATGGCCCGAACCCGGGAGGCGGAGCTTGCAGAGGCTGAGATCCAGCCACTGCACTCCAGCCTGGGCGACAGAGCGAGACTCCGTCTCAAAAAAAAAAAAAAAAAAAAAAAGAAATAAGATCCTTTTCAGACAAACAAATACTGAAGGAATTTATTACCATCAGACCTATCTTACAAGAAGTCCTGAAAGGAGTGATAAATATGGACAGGAAATACCATTATCAGCCACTACAAAAGCACACTTAAGCCCACAGACGAGTGACACTATAAGGAACCACACAAACAAGTCTGCATGATAGCCACACAATGAAAAGATCAAATCTGCACATATCAATACTAACCTTGAATGCAAACAGGCTAAATGCCCCAATTAAAAGACACAGAGTGGCAAGCTAGATAAAGAACCAATACCCAATAGTATGCTATCTTCAAGAGACTCATCTCACATGCAGCGGCATCCCTAGGCTCAAAACATAGGGATGGAGAAAATCTACCAAGCAAAGGGAAAATAGAAAAAAGCGGGGGTTGCAATCCTTATTCCAGACAAAATGAACTTTAAACCAACAAAGATCATAAAGGACAAGAAAGGGCATGGTAAAGGGTTCAATTCAACAAGAAGATCTAACTGTCCTAACCATTTATGCACCCAACACAGGAGCACCCAGATTCCTAAAGCAAGTTCTTAAGAGACCTACAAAGACACTTAGATTGTCACAGAATAATAGTGGGAGATTTCAACATCCCACTGACAGTATTAGATTATTGAGGCAGAAAATTAACAAAGATATTCAGGACCTGAGCTCAGCACTTGACCAAATGGACTTAATAGACATCTACAGAACTCCCCACCCCAAAACAACAGAATATATATTCTTTTTTTTTTTTTTAATTTATTTATTATTATTATACTTTAAGTTGTAGGGTACATGTGCACAACGTGCAGGTTTGTTACATATGTATACTTGTGCCATGTTGCTGTGCTGCACCCATCAACTCGTCATTTACATCAGGTATAACTCCCAATGCAATCCCTCCCCCCTCCCCCCTCCCCATGATAGGCCCCGGTGTGTGATGTTCCCCTTCCTGAGTCCGAGTGATCTCATTGTTCAGTTCCCACCTATGAGTGAGAACATGCAGTGTTTGGTTTTCTGTTCTTGTGATAGTTTGCTAAGAATGATGGATTCCAGCTGCATCCAAGTCCCTACAAAGGACTCAAACTCATCCTTTTTTATGGCTGCATAGTATTCCATGGTGTATATGTGCCACATTTTCTTAATCCAATCTGTCACTGATGGACATTTGGGTTGATTCCAAGTCTTTGCTATTGTGAATAGTGCTGCAATAAACATACGTGTGCATGTGTCTTTATAGCAGCATAATTTATAATCCTTTGGGTATATACCCAGTAATGGGATGGCTGGGTCATATGGTACATCCAGTTCTAGATCCTTGAGGAATCGCCATACTGTTTTCCATAATGGTTGAACTAGTTTACAATCCCACCAACAGTGTAAAAGTGTTCCTATTTCTCCACATCCTCTCCAGCACCTGTTGTTTCCTGACTTTTTAATGATCGCCATTCTAACTGGTGTGAGATGGTATCTCATTGTGGTTTTGATTTGCATTTCTCTGATGGCCAGTGATGATGAGCATTTTTTCATGTGTCTGTTGGCTGTATGAATGTCTTCTTTTGAGAAATGTCTGTTCATATCCTTTGCCCACTTTTTGATGGGGTTGTTTGTTTTTTTCTTGTAAATTTGTTTGAGTTCTTTGTAGGTTCTGGATATTAGCCCTTTGTCAGATGAGTAGATTGCAAAAATTTTCTCCCATTCTGTAGGTTGCCTGTTCACTCTGATGGTAGTTTCTTTTGCTGTGCAGAAGCTCTTTAGTTTAATTAGATCCCATTTGTCAATTTTGGCTTTTGCTGCCGTTGCTTTTGGTGTTTTAGACATGAAGTCTTTGTCCATGCCTATGTCCTGAATGGTACTACCTAGGTTTTCCTCTAGGATTTTTATGGTATTAGGTCTAACATTTAAGTCTCTAATCCATCTTGAATTAATTTTCGTATAAGGAGTAAGGAAAGGATCCCGTTTCAGCTTTCTACTTATGGCTAGCCAATTTTCCCAGCACCATTTATTAAATAGGGAATCCTTTCCCCATTTCTTGTTTCTCTCAGGTTTGTCAAAGATCAAATGGCTGTAGATGTGTGGTATTATTTCTGAGGACTCTGTTCTGTTCCATTGGTCTATATCTCTGTTTTGGTACCAGTACCATGCTGTTTTGGTTACTGTAGCCTTGTAGTATAGTTTGAAGTCAGGTAGCGTGATGCCTCCAGCTTTGTTCTTTTGACTTAGGATTGTCTTGGAGATGTGGGCTCTTTTTTGGTTCCATATGAACCTTAAAGCAGTTTTTTCCAATTCTGTGAAGAAACTCATTGGTAGCTTGATGGGGATGGCATTGAATCTATAAATTACCTTGGGCAGTATGGCCATTTTCACGATATTGATTCTTCCTATCCATGAGCATGGTATGTTTTTCCATTTGTTTGTGTCCTCTTTTATTTCACTGAGCAGTGGTTTGTAGTTCTCCTTGAAGAGGTCCTTTACATCCCTTGTAAGTTGGATTCCTAGGTATTTTATTCTCTTTGAAGCAATTGTGAATGGAAGTTCATTCCTGATTTGGCTCTCTGTTTGTCTGTTACTGGTGTATAAGAATGCTTGTGATTTTTGCACATTAATTTTGTATCCTGAGACTTTGCTGAAGTTGCTTATCAGCTTAAGGAGATTTTGGGCTGAGACAATGGGGTTTTCTAAATATACAATCATGTCATCTGCAAACAGGGACAATTTGACTTCTTCTTTTCCTAACTGAATACCCTTGATTTCTTTCTCTTGCCTGATTGCCCCAGCCAGAACTTCCAACACTATGTTGAATAGGAGTGGTGAGAGAGGGCATCCCTGTCTTGTGCCAGTTTTCAAAGGGAATTTTTCCAGTTTTTGCCCATTCAGTATGATATTGGCTGTGGGTTTGTCATAAATAGCTCTTATTATTTTGAGGTACGTTCCATCAATACCGAATTTATTGAGCGTTTTTAGCATGAAGGGCTGTTGAATTTTGTCAAAAGCCTTTTCTGCATCTATTGAGATAATCATGTGGTTCTTGTCTTTGGTTCTGTTTATATGCTGGATTATGTTTATTGATTTGCGAATGTTGAACCAGTCTTGCATCCCAGGGATGAAGCCCACTTGATCATGGTGGATAAGCTTTTTGATGTGTTGCTGAATCCGGTTTGCCAGTATTTTATTGAGGATATTTGCATCGATGTTCATCAGGGATATTGGTCTAAAATTCTCTTTTTTTGTTGTGTCTCTGCCAGGCTTTGGTATCAGGATGATGTTGGCCTCATAAAATGAGTTAGGGAGGATTCCCTCTTTTTCTATTGATTGGAATAGTTTCAGAAGGAATGGTACCAACTCCTCCTTGTACCTCTGGTAGAATTCAGCTGTGAATCTATCTGGTCCTGGACTTTTTTTGGTTGGTAGGCTATTAATTGTTGCCTCAATTTCAGAGCCTGCTATTGGTCTATTCAGGGATTCAACTTCTTCCTGGTTTAGTCTTGGAAGAGTGTAAGTGTCCAGGAAATTATCCATTTCTTCTAGATTTTCCAGTTTATTTGCGTAGAGGTGTTTATAGTATTCTCTGATGGTAGTTTGTATTTCTGTGGGGTCGGTGGTGATATCCCCTTTATCATTTTTAATTGCGTCGATTTGATTCTTCTCTCTTTTCTTCTTTATTAGTCTGGCTAGTGGTCTGTCAATTTTGTTGATCTTTTCAAAAATCCAACTCCTGGATTCATTGATTTTTTGGAGGGTTTTTTGTGTCTCTATCTCCTTCAGTTCTGCTCTGATCTTAGTTATTTCTTGCCTTCTGCTAGCTTTCGAATGTGTTTGCTCTTGCTTCTCTAGTTCTTTTAATTGCGATGTTAGAGTGTCAATTTTAGATCTTTCCTGCTTTCTCTTGTGGGCATTTAGTGCTATAAATTTCCCTCTACACACTGCTTTAAATGTGTCCCAGAGATTCTGGTATGTTGTATCTTTGTTCTCATTGGTTTCAAAGAATATCTTTATTTCTGCCTTCATTTCGTTATGTACCCAGTAGTCATTCAGGAGCAGGTTGTTCAGTTTCCATGTAGTTGAGCGGTTTTGATTGAGTTTCTTAGTCCTGAGTTCTAGTTTGATTGCACTGTGGTCTGAGAGACAGTTTGTTATAATTTCTGTTCTTGTACATTTGCTGAGGAGTGCTTTACTTCCAATTACGTGGTCAATTTTGGAGTAAGTATGATGTGGTGCTGAGAAGAATGTATATTCTGTTGATTTGGGGTGGAGAGTTCTATAGATGTCTATTAGGTCTGCTTGCTGCAGAGATGAGTTCAATTCCTGGATATCCTTGTTAACTTTCTGTCTCGTTGATCTGTCTAATGTTGACAGTGGAGTGTTGAAGTCTCCCATTATTATTGTATGGGAGTCTAAGTCTCTTTGTAAGTCTCTAAGGACTTGCTTGATGAATCTGGGTGCTCCTGTATTGGGTGCATATATATTTAGGATAGTTAGCTCTTCCTGTTGAATTGATCCCTTTACCATTATGTAATGGCCTTCTTTGTCTCTTTTGATCTTTGATGGTTTAAAGTCTGTTTTATCAGAGACTAGTATTGCAACCCCTGCTTTTTTTTGTTCTCCATTTGCTTGCTAAATCTTCCTCCATCCCTTTATTTTGAGCCTATGTATGTCTCTGCGTGTGAGATGGGTCTCCTGAATACAGCAGACTGATGGGTCTTGACTCTTTATCCAGTTTGCCAGTCTGTGTCTTTTAATTGGAGCATTTAGTCCATTTACATTTAAGGTTAATATTGTTATGTGTGAACTTGATCCTGCCATTATGATATTAACTGGTTATTTTGCTCGTTAGTTGATGCAGTTTCTTCCTAGCCTCGATGGTCTTTACATTTTGGCATGTTTTTGCAATGGCTGGTACCGGTTGTTCCTTTCCATGTTTAGTGCTTCCTTCAGGGTCTCTTGTAAGGCAGGCCTAGTGGTGACAAAATCTCTAAGCATTTGCTTATCTGTAAAGGATTTTATTTCTCCTTCACTTATGAAACTTAGTTTGGCTGGATATGAAATTCTGGGTTTAAAATTCTTTTCTTTAAGAATGTTGAATATTGGCCCCCACTCTCTTCTGGCTTGGAGAGTTTCTGCTGAAAGATCTGCTGTTAGTCTGATGGGCTTCCCTTTGTGGGTAACCCGACCTTTCTCTCTGGCTGCCCTTAAGATTTTTTCCTTCATTTCAACTTTGGTGAATCTGGCAATTATGTGTCTTGGAGTTGCTCTTCTCGAGGAGTATCTTTGTGGCGTTCTCTGTATTTCCTGGATTTGAATGTTGGCCTGCCCTACTAGGTTGGGGAAGTTCTCCTGGATGATATCCTGAAGAGTGTTTTCCAACTTGGTTCCATTTTCCCCCTCACTTTCAGGCACCCCAATCAGACGTAGATTTGGTCTTTTTACATAATCCCATACTTCTTGCAGGCTTTGTTCATTTCTTTTTCTTCTTTTTTCTTTTGGTTTCTCTTCTCGCTTCATTTCATTCATTTGATCCTCAATCGCAGATACTCTTTCTTCCAGTTGATCGAGTCGGTTACTGAAGCTTGTGCATTTGTCACGTATTTCTCGTGTCATGGTTTTCATCTCTTTCATTTCGTTTAGGACCTTCTCTGCATTAATTACTCTAGCCATCAATTCTTCCACTTTTTTTTCAAGATTTTTAGTTTCTTTGCGCTGGGTACGTAATTCCTCCTTTAGCTCTGAGAAATTTGATGGACTGAAGCCTTCTTCTCTCATCTCGTCAAAGTCATTCTCCGTCCAGCTTTGATCCATTGCTGGCGATGAGCTGCGCTCCTTTGCCGGGGGAGATGCGCTCTTATTTTTTGAATTTCCAGCTTTTCTGCCCTGCTTTTTCCCCATCTTTGTGGTTTTATCTGCCTCTGGTCTTTGATGATGGTGATGTACTGATGGGGTTTTGGTGTAGGTATCCTTCCTGTTTGATAGTTTTCCTTCTAACAGTCAGGACCCTCAGCTGTAGGTCTGTTGGAGATTGCTTGAGGTCCACTCCAGACCCTGTTTGCCTGGGTATCAGCAGCAGAGGCTGCAGAAGATAGAATATTTCTCAACAGCGAGTGTACCTGTCTGATTCTTGCTTTGGAAGCTTCCTCTCAGGGGTGTACTCCTCCCTGTGAGGTGTGGGGTGTCAGACTGCCCCTAGTGGGGGATGTCTCCCAGTTAGGCTACTCAGGGGTCAGGGACCCACTTGAGCAGGGAGTCTGTCCCTTCTCAGATCTCAACCTCCGTGTTGGGAGATCCACTGCTCTCTTCAAAGCTGTCAGACAGAGTCGTTTGCATCTGCAGAGGTATCTGCTGCGTTTGTTTAGTTTACTGTGCCCTGTCCCCAGAGGTGGAGTCTACAGAGACAGGCAGGTTTCCTTGAGCTGCTGTGAGCTCCACCCAGTTCGAGCTTCCCAGCAGCTTTGTTTACCTACTTAAGCCTCAGCAATGGCGGGCGCCCCTCCCCCAGCCTCGCTGCTGCCTTGCCGGTAGATCACAGACTGCTGCGCTAGCAATGAGGGAGGCTCCGTGGGTGTGGGACCCTCCCGGCCAGGTGTGGGATATGATCTCCTGGTGTGCCTGTTTGCTTAAAGCGCAGTATTGGGGTGGGAGTTACCCGATTTTCCAGGTGTTGTGTGTCTCAGTTCCCCTGGCTAGGAAAAGGGACTCCCTTCCCCCTTGCGCTTCCCAGGTGAGGCAATGCCTCGCCCTGCTTCAGCTCTCGCTGGTCGGGCTGCAGCAGCTGACCAGCACCGATCGTCCGGCACTCCCCAGTGAGATGAACCCAGTACCTCAGTTGAAAATGCAGAAATCACCGGTCTTCTGTGTCGCTCGCGCTGGGAGTTGGAGACTGGAGCTGCTCCTATTCTGCCATCTTGCTCCGCCCCCAGAATATATATTCTTCGCGTCACATTGCAGTACTCCAAAATTGACCACATGATTCAAAATTTAAAAAATACTCAGAAAATTCCAAAAAACCCAAAATCATACCAACCACACTCTTGGACCACAGCACAATAAAAATAGAAATCAAGACTAGGAAAATCACTCAAAACCATACAATTGCACGAAAAATAAATGACCTGCTGCTCCTGAACGACTTTTGGGTGACAATAAAATTGAGGCAGAAATCAAGAAATTATTTGAACAAAGATATGACATACCAGGATCTCTGGGATACAGCTAAGGCAGTAAGAGGGAAGTCTATAGCACTAAATGTCCACATCCAAAAGTTAGAAAGATCTCAAATTAATCACCTAATATCACAACTAAAAGAACTAGAGAACTAAGAGCAAACCAATCCCAAACTAGCAGAAGACAAGCGATAACCAAAATCAGAGCTGAACTGAATGAAATTGAGGCATGAAAAACAACAAACAAAAAAAATCAGTGAATCCAGGACTTGGTTCTTTGAAAACATTAAAACGATAGATAGACTGCTAGCTAGACTAATAAAGAAAAGAAGAGAGAGAAGATGCAAACAAACACAATTAGAAATTATAAAGGGACATTACCACTGACCTCACAGAAATTTAAAAAAAAACCATTAGAGACTATTTATGAACACCTCTATGAACACAAACTAGAAAATTCAGAAGAAATGGATAAATTCCTGGATGCATATGCTCTCCCAAGACTGAACTAGGAAGAAATTGAATCCCTGAACAGATCATAATGGAACATTTGGAATGCAATGAATTCCAAAATTGAGTCCATATTTAAAAGCCTACCAACCAAAAAACAGCTCAGGACCAGACGAATTCAAAGCCTAATTCTACCAGATGTATAAGGAAGAACTGAAGTCATTTCGATTGAAACTATTCCAAAAAATTGAGGAGGAAGGATTCCTCCCCAACTCACTCTATGAGGCCAGTATTATCCTGATACCAAAACCTGGCAGAAACACAACAAAAAAGGAAAATTTAAGGCCAATATTGCCTTGATGAACATAGATGCAAAAATCCTCAACAAAATACTAGCAAATCAAATCCAACAGCACATAAAAAGCTAATCCACCATAATCAAGTAGGCTTTATCCCTGGGATGTAAAATTGGTTCAACATACACAAATCAATAAATGTAATTCATCACATAAACAAAACTAAAAACAAAAACCACATGACAATCTAAATAAATGTGAAAAGGCTTTCAATAAAATTCAACATTCCTTCATGTAAAAATAAATCCTCAGTAAACTAGACACTGAAGAAACATACTTCAAAATAATAAGACCCATCCATGACAAACCCAGAGCCAACATCATAATCAATGGGCAAAAGCTGGAATCATTCCCCATTTAAAACTAGCACAAGACAAGGATGCCCTTTCTCACCACTCCTATTCATCACAGTATTGGACATCCTGGCCAGAGGAATCAGGCAAGAGGAAACAAAACAAAAAGAATCCTATTTCCAATTGCCACAAAAAGAATAAAATACCCAGGAATACAGCTAACCAGAGAGGTGAAAGAGCTCTACAGCAAGAATTACAAAACTCTACTCAAAGAAATCAGAAATGACACTTGTAACAAATAGTAAAACAGTTCATTTTCATGGATACGAATAATCAATATTGTTAAAATGGTCATACTGCCTGCCCAAAGCAATTTAAAAATTTGATGCTTTTTCTATCAAACTACTGATGACATTCTTCACAGAATTAGAAAAATAAAAGTATTTAAAAATTTATATGGAGTCAAAAAAGAGCCCAAATAGCCAAGGCAATCCTAAGCAAAAAGAACAAAGCTGGAGGCATCACATTACCCACCTTCAAACTATACTATAGGGCTATAGTAATTAAAACAGCATGGTACAGGTACAAAAACAGACACATAGACCAACTGAACATAATAGAGAGCCCAGAAATAAAGCTGCACACCCATGACCATCTGATCTTTGATGAAAAATTAATAAAAACAAGCAATGGAGAAAGGATTCAATAAACGGTGCTAGAATGACTGGGTAGCCATATACAGAAGATTGAAACTGGACTCATACCTTACACCACATACAAAATTCAACTCAAGATGGACTAAAGACCTAAATGTAAAACCTAAAATTGTAAGAACCCTGGAGGATAACCTAGGAAACACCATTCTTAACACAGGAATTGGCAAAAATTTCATAATGAAGACACCAAAACCAATTGTAACAAAAGCAACAACTGACAAATGGGATCTAATTAAACTAAAGAGCTTCTGCAAAGCTCTTTAGTTTCAAGAAGGAAACTATCAACAGAGTAAACAGACAATATACAGAGTGAGAGAAAATATTTGCAATCTACACATCTGACAAAGATCTAATATCCAGACTATATAAGGAACTCAAACAAATTTACAACAAAAACAGAAAAACTTCATTAAAAAGTGGGCAAAGGGCCAAGTGCAGGGGCTCATGCCTGTAATCCCAGCACTTTGGGAGGCTGGAGGCTGAGGCAGGCAGATCACCTGAGCTCAGGAGTTCAAGGCCAGCCTGGGCAACATGGTAAAACCCTGTCTCGACAAAAAATAAAAAAATTAGCTGGGCACAGTGGCATGAGCCTGTAGTTCCAGCTACTTGGGAGGCTGAGGAAGGAAAATCTCTTAAGCCAGGGAGGCAGAGGTTGCAATAAACCATGATTGTGCCACTACACTCCAGCCTGTATGACAGAGCCAGACCCTGTCTAAAAAAGAAAAAAAAAAAGGAGGGGGGGCAAAGAGTATGAACAGACACATTTCAAGAAAGACATACAAGCAGAAACAAGCATATTTTAAAATGCTCAATATCATTAATCATTAGAGAAATGCAAATAAAAACCACAATGAGATATCATCTCATACCAGTCAGGTGGCTATTACTAAAAATTCAAAAGATAATAGATGCTGGTGAGATTGCAAAGAAAAGGGAATGCTTATACATGCTGCTGGGATTGTAAATTAGCTCACCTATTGTGGAAAGCAATGTGGCAATTCTTTGAAGAACTTAAAACAGAAATACCATTCAACCGATCAATCCCATTATTGGGTATATACCCAAAGGAATATAAATTATTCTACCATAAAGACACATACATGTGTATGTTCATTGCAGCACTATTCACAATAGCAAAGACACAGAACCAATATAAAGCCCATCAACAGTAGACTGAAAAAAGAAAATGTGGTACATATACACTACAAATGCTGTGTAGCCATAAAGAAAGAACAAGATCATGTCCTTTGCAGCAACATGGATGGAGCTGAAGGCCATTATCCTAAGCAAAAAACACAGGAACAGAAAACCAAGTATCACATGTTCTTATTGATAGGTGAGAACATATGGATGCTAGGAGGGGAACAACAAGCACTGGAGCCTACTTGAGGGTGGAAGGTGGAAGGAGGGAGAAGATCAGAAAAAATACCTATTGAGTACTATACTTATTACTCATTTGACAAAATTATCTGTACACCAGACCTACATGACATGCAGTTTATCTATGTATTAGTCTGTTCTCACACAGCTATAAGGACATACCCAAGACTGGGTAATTTATAAAGGAAAGAGATTTAATGGGCTCACAGTTCCACTTGATTGGGGAAGCCTTACAATCGTAGCGGAAGGTGAAGGAGGAGCAAACGCATGTCTTACATGGCAGGAGGCAAGAGACCATGTGCAGGGGAACTGCCCTTTATAAAACCATCAAATCTCATGAGACTTATTCACCATCATGAGGACAGCATGGGAAAAACCCATCCCCATGATTCAATTACCTCCCACCAGGCACCTCCCACAATATGTGGGAATTATGGGAGCTACAGTTCAAGATGAAATTTAGGTGGAAACACAGCCAAACCACATCATTCTGTCCCTGGCCCCTCCCAAATCTCATGCCCTCACATTTCAAAACCATCCCTTCCCAACAGTTCCCCAAAGTCTTAACTCATTTCAGCATTAACTCAAAAGTCCACAGTCTAAAGTTTCATCTGAGACAAGGCAGGTCCCTCCTGCCTATGAGCCAAGCTGTCCCTTGGGCCCCTCTGCCACAGCTGGAGCAGCTGGGACGCAGGGCACCAAGTCCTAAGACTGCACACATCAGCAGGGGGGCCTAGACCCAGCCCAGGAAACCATTTTTCCCTCCTAGGCATCTGGGACTGTGATGGGAGGGGCTGCCATGAAGGTCTATAACATACCCTGGAGACATTTTCCCCATTGTCTTGATGACAAATGTTCTGCTCCTCATTACTTATACAAATTTCTGCAGTGAGACTTGGTAATTTACAGCATTTTGGTCAAAGTCAAAGTCTCTAGGTTTCCCACATCTTCCCATCATCTTCTGAGCCCTCCAAACTGTTCTGACTTCTGCCTGTTACCCAGGTCCAAAGTCACTTCCACATTTTCATGTATCTTTACAGCAGTGCCCCACTCTCTGCAGTACCAATTTACTGAATTAGTCCATTTTCATACTGCTGTGAAGAAACACCTGAGACTTGGTAATTTACAAAGAAAAAGAGGTTTAATGAAATCACAGTTCCACATGGCTGTGGAGGCCTTACAATCAAGGTGGAAGGTGAAAGAGAAGCAAAGGCACATCTTACATGGCAGCAGGCAAGAGACCATGTGCAGGGAAACTGCCCTTTATAAAACCATCAGATCTCATAATACTTACTATCATGAGAACAGCATGGGAAAAACCTGCCCCCATGATTCAGTTACCTCCAACCAGGTCCCTCCCATGACATGTGGGGATTATGGTAGCTACAATTCAAGATGAGATTTAGGTGGGGACACAGCCAAACCATATCAACCTATATGACAAAACCTGCACATATGCTTCTGAACCGCAAATAAAAATTTAAAAAATACACTCCATGCCACATAGAGTGATTCAGTAATGATATAAATTTAGTAACACAGATTCCTTCAGATGGGTAATTGCATTGTTTCACCTAACCTGCACCAGACTCATAATCCCCTCCATTTTATTGTTTATAATATTTAAAGTGTTTTAAAATTAAAATCTGACTTCCTATATGAGTATAAATTTATGTGTTATTATTGTTCCTTTGTCTCAAATTTTGTTGTTGTTGCCCCATTGGACATGTGATTAAATGAGTGCAGAGTTTGCCAGGCTGGAAAGTTTGGCAAGTTTGCCATGACTACTAGAGATCGTAGCACATTACTCAGATACTATCAGAACTGAGAACAAGTTCTGCCTAAATGAAAATTCATTTACTGCTGATACTTACTGTTGGTAGTAAATAGTTATACTCACTCCTTAAAAGATAGGAGCGAGGAGGAATTTGGAGTTTAGAAATTGATTCTTTCAGGGTCTCAAGTTTTGTTTTACAAACTTCACAGCATTATACTGATGAAGCCATGATTGCTTGCATTTCAAATGTTGAAAGAAGTGACCAAAGTTATTTGGCTATTAAACATGGTGAAAAGGGAAAAGAAAGATGTTGAGTTAAATGGTTATCCTTAACGCATAGATTTAAAAATATCTTTACAATTGCTAGTTACACCTGTTTCCGAAGACTAAGCTAATTTCTGATTTCTGCATGCTTGGTGGGGCTGTCTTTTATTACTTTTTCTCAATGGCCCACAGTTATCCTTCATGGTGTGAAAGGGTTATTTAGTGCTTTTAGTGTTTCCTCTGTATCCCTAACTTGCGTTCACTTCATTTAAGATTTATGTACAGCAAATGCTTAGTGTTCTCATTAAACAGCTCTTCTATGTTTCAATATCCATTAAAAACTCTATTTTTTAAAAAAATAATTTTACACTATCCTTGTTAAAGCCATGAAATTTGGAACCAGAAGAGCAACAAGACTCAATTTTGCCACTTACCAGCTCTGTAAACATGAACCACTCATTGATCTCTCTGAATCTGTCTCTTCTTCTATAAAATGGGAATCATAATGACATCTCCTTTACTTTCCCAACCTCCACCAGTAACTAGTTATCTGACTTTGGCACATTACCTATTCTTCCTGTGCCTCAATTTCTTCTTTTACAAAGGAAAGATAACAGTCCCTACCTTGTAAGGCTATTTAAGGATTAAAGATATAATATATGTCAAATGTGTAAAACAGGTACATATTAAGTGTTCAAAAAATGTCAGCACTTGTTATTGCTAAAAAGATAAAATGAGCTAGTGTATGCAGCATGACATAGTAGAAAGAACAAGGACTTCAGAGTCTAACAGACAGGTTCAAATCATTCCCTGCCATTTATTAGTTGTGACATCTTACATAAGTTTCTCCACCTCTCTAAGCTTTGGTTACCTCAATTGTCAAAATCATGGATATTAACAATATTCATATGCATAAAGAGAGGTGTGGGTATTCAATAAATGGTGGTTATTATGAGTATTATGCAAAAGTAACTTTTGTAAAAAATCACAGCTCAAATAATATTTCTAAGGGAGTCGTAATCAAAGAAGCTCCTATCTCAAACCTGACCAGGAGAAGCAAGAAGAAAGCATATTCGAAAGAAACAGGAAAACAACAAAAACAACAGTGAAACAGAACAAATATATGACCATAACAAAATCATTTACTGATGAATTTGTCAGAAATTTCACAAAATGAAGAGAAAGGTCTTTGGATTCACAGTTGTACACTTCTGCTTGGAAGGTTTGTCAAATAGCAACCTCTGCTTGGTAGGTTTGTCAAATAGCAACTGTGTAATAGGAAATACACATATTTCCTTCCAAGAAAACCAGACTTAGTCAATGGGTGGTCTTCATAATCATAACAAAAATATTCACATATCTGGAGCTAAAAATGGGTAATGTATATGTAGCACAATGTAACACTAAAAATTGGGATGGTAACTTCTTGTTGGACTAGTTTGATATGCTAGGCTAGCATATTACAGATTATATAATGACATATTTAGTCCTATTTGCTGTAGTGAAGTTGGTAGAATATTAGCATTTCTAGGATCTCATGCCTAGAAATGACACATGAATCAGTCCTTGAATGATATTCATGGTGACATTAGAAGACAGTTCATAATCATTACCAATGTTGCTATTATTAAAGTCAAATGCCCAGTACTCATTATCACATGATATTCTAGAACCATTTTTATAGTTTAAAAACAGGAAGTAGGGAAAACATAAAAATATATGTTGAGTAAACATAAGCATAGAGAATACTTCTATGTTCTAACACATGTGATAAATATCTCATGTAGTGTTTTATATGTGGTATTAGGAAAACAGGCAAAGTATTATAACAATTAAGCAAGTATATTCAACATATATGGCTAGAATGTCAATCATCTGAGCTATCGTGCCCTAACTTGCTCTAACAACTGAAGATGTGTTACACCTATCTGGTTACTTTGTTTCCTGATTCAGGAGCCAATCTCATTCCTATGTAACAGGACAATACAACTCTCTAGTTAAGCAGCAAATTGACCCAGCATTAAGTCAGACTGGATATGGAGTACATGTCCCCTTGTTTCCCATTACTGCTTCCACACCATTCTTCCTTCCTTCTCCTTTCCATTTCCACTTAAGTTTGATTCTCATTTCTTCACATAATACTATTGTGATGGTTAATTTTATGTGTCAACTTGGCTGGGCCATGGAATCTAGATATTTCGTCAAACACTAATCTAGATGTTGCTACATTTTTTGAAGGTATTTCTGAGATGAGATTAACATTTAAATCAGTAGACTCTGAGTAAAGCAAATTAGCCTCTATAATGTAGGTAAGCCTAATTTAATCAGTAAAAGGCCTTCAGAGCAAAAACTGAAGTTCCCCCAGGTAAAGAGAATTTTGCCTCCAGACTACCTTTGAATTTGAGCTTCAATACCAACTCTTCCCTGAGTCTCCAGCCTGCCAACTTGGCCTTCAGATTTCAGACTTGCTGGCCCCCACAACTGCATGAGCCAATTCATCAAAAATTTTTCTCTCTCTCTCTTTCGTTCTCTCTGTCTCTTTCTTACTAGGAAGACAATGCTAAGAGATGAAGTCAAAGTGGTAACCGGGGTCATAGAAGGAAGTTGCAGCTCAAGGGGTGGCTTGTACAACTTAAAAGGACTTCAGTTTCTCTCAGAGTGAGTTAGGAAGTCCTTGGACATTTTTGAGTAGGTTGACATGATTTGACATGTTTACAAAACTTCAATCTGGCTGTTGGTTGAGAATAAATCACTACTCACAATCATTTAATTTTTCTGTACCCAATTTGCAAAACCAGTAAGTGAGAATTGGAGATCTTTTAGGTTACATTCAACTATTAAGACGTCATAAAAATATGGATGGAAAGGGTATTTTTTAAATCCCTAGTTTAATTAAATGTTTTGAAATTTATGGCAAACAACAAATCAGTTGCTCAACTTGACACCATTTTTAAAATAAATGCCTGGCATAATTCATGATGATCTAAGCTACTCATCAAAGTGCCCTTCAAATTATCAGATTTTTCTATTTGCCATGGCCTTAGAGTTATTTTCACACGCTCCCACTAAAACTTGGCTTAAAGAACTCCTGAAAGGAAAAATGGCAGAGATTCAGTAGATGCAGGATGTATTGTGATTCAAATTTAGATGAAACCAATCAAGTCTTGGCATGGGAAATTGAAGTACAATGTATCGAGATGTGTTGTTTTCCTGATAACACTTAAAAAAGAAATCCAAATGCTTCTGGCCTAACCAGACAAAGCTATTATACTTGTGATGTTGAAGATTTTTTTGCATTTGACTGATTTTCAGTGTGAAAACAGGCCACGTGCATGAGCCAGGGTTTTCCAGAGAAACAGAACCAAAAGGATAGATAAATAGTTGATAAATATATAGATAGAGATTGATTTTAAGAAATTGTCTCATGTGATTGTAAAGACTGTCAAGTCTGAAATTTGTAGGACAAATCAGCAGCTGGAATTTCAGGCAAGAGTTGATGTTGCAGTCTTGAGTCCAAATTCCACAGGGCAGCAGGATGGAGGCTCACACAGTTTCTATGTTGCAGTACTGAGGAGAATTCCTTTTTCAGGAAACCTCGGTCTTTGTTCTTAAGGCCTTTACCTGATTGGAAGAGGCCCATTCACATCATGGAGGGTAATCTGCTTTACTCAAAGTCTACTGATTTAAATGTTAATTATATATTTTTTAAAAGTCCTTAGAGTAACATTTATACTAGTGTCTGACCAAACAACTGGGTACCACACAGCCTAGTCAGGTTGACATATAACATTAACCATCACACCATGTTAACCTTCAGTCCAAAGCTCCTTCACAGGGTAGGGTCTAAGCAAATGCTGAACTGAGTAACATTAATTTTCAAAGAACACAGATTATTCCACTTATCTGAAATCTGGTATAGTATTCTAATTACATTTTCATTGATCTTCACTTTTCTCTTTTTGCTGGAAATAAAAGCAAGAGGCACTATTCAAAGTTCTGTTATTAAATTCATGCATGAGAACAAATAATACTATTAATGAGGAATGAAAGAACAAGCTTTCTTCTACTTCTTTATTCCTATGTTGCTAATACAAGTTATATTTGAGAACTGCTACAGTAAAATCCCTAGATTAGGTTCATCTATTGTCTTAGACTGAATGTTTGTGTCTCCTTCCCAACACCCAAGATTAGTATGTTAAATCCTAACGACCATGTGATGGTATTTGGAGGTGGGGCCTGTGGGAGGTAATTAGGTCTTGAGAGAAGACACCTCATAAACGGGATTACTGTCCTTATAAAACAGACCCCAGAGACCTCCTTCACTTCCTCCCGCCATGTGAAGTTGCAGCAAAAAGACTGCTGACTGTGAATCAGGAGGCAATCCCTCACCAGATACTGAATCTGCCAGCATCTTAGGCTTTGCAGCCTTCAGAACTGTGAGAAATAATTGTTTACTAGCCACTTAGTCTACAGTATTTTTATAGCAAATTGAATGGACTAAGACATTTATTAAATGTGAAAAATAACCTGAAAATGCACAAAAATTGCTTTAAACTAAGTTGAGTCCAGGATGTTAGTAGTGTCTAAATGTATTCTCATGGGATTTGAAGCTCTATTCTCACAACTGGAACCACTGAATTTCCACATACTAGGGTTTCTTAGAAAAATCCTTCTCTTAAGAAGAATGTAGGGGCTTCTACCCTAGCATCTTGGAACACACCATTTTTCTACTTTGTTTCTGTGAGTTCTGACCCTGTGCCCCAGTACTAGGAATCTCTCTTGCTCCAAAGCTGCAATACTCACTTTGAACATCCAGTCTAATGATGCTGATTATCTATTTTTAACCTAATTGGCATCCCAGTCTTTCTGGGATTGAATCCTTCTCTTGCTCTTGTTAGACTTCCCTTCTTTCTAGGGTCAAGACATCTGCCTCTAGATTGAAGATAAATAACTAAGTCCTCACCTACTTGCTCAGGGTTCACTACCTATCTAGATGTACACGTGCCAACAGATTGGCCTCCCAGTAACAGCTATGGGCTATCCATGCATTGGAATACTCCTGCCTTCTCAGCCCTTCATGAGCCATGCTCTTCTTTTTTTGGAGACAGAGTCTCACTCTGTCTGCACTCTCACTGCACTCCAGGCTGGAGTGCAGTGATGCGATCTCACCTCACTGCAACCTCCGCCTCCTGAGTTCAAGCGATTCTCCTGAATCAGCCTCCCAAGTAGCTGGAACTACAGGCGCCTGCCACCACACCCTGCTAATTTTTTGTATTTTTAGTAGAGACAGCATTTTGCCATGTTGCCCAGGCTGGTCTCGAACTCCTGAGCTCAGGCAATCTGCCTGCCTCAGCCTCTCAAAGTACTAGGATTACAGGCATGAGCCACTGCGCCTGGCTTTGTGCCATGCTCTTTCCGGGAGTTTGGGTTTCGTTTCTGAAAACCAGTCTGTCTTTCCTCCCCCACCTCTGCCAAGGTCTACTTCTAGGTCCCCATTTCCCCAAGAATGCCTGTCCCTCAACAGAATTCACAGGTATTATTACCCTTATAAAAATGGGCCTGGGTTTTCTCACCTGTAAAATTAGAAGATTGGACTAAAGATGACCCTTTCAGTTCTGACAGTCTTATGATTCTATAAATGCCTCTTCTGCTTAATGGTCCTTGACAACACCTCAGAGAAAATACAATCACACCAGGTTCTGAGTAGATTATTTCTATTTCTATGTTTCTGTGCCTAGCTCTCTTTTCTGATAATAAATTTCTCATCATTCGTTTGGAGTAATGCTTCTATTTCTTAGAGAGTACTTTTCTTTAAATACTGTAGTCATTATCAGTTCACCCAATCTATTCTAGTGCGACTATTAAGGGACGTACTAAAGATTTTCCTTCGCATTTATTACACAACACAAATTAAACTTAAACGGAAAGCATTGCTAATCCACTGCTTCCTGCCCATGAGGAGTGTTAAGACTGAGCATTCTGGCCAGGATGAGCTCGCTGGTCCACACATGCCTCTGATAATGGGCCTTTGATGGTTAGGATATCTTTGGGCTTGTAGTCTTTCTCCTCTCTTTTGGTGAAAGAATATTTTTACACAAGCATTTATTAGTAAACTTGTTCCCTGAGGCTTAAACGTTAACAAAGGATTAAGAGCATAAATAATTTACATGAGATAGAAACATATCCATGAAAGTATAACACCCTTTAAATGATACACTGAACAAAAGTTAACAGAGTTTTCCACTGCATATCAGAATAGGCAAATCCTCTTGTTATCTACCTTTACTTTTAAAAACGAAGTTCATAACAGTAAAATTTTTTCACTCACGGAGCTATTATTTTTTTCCAATCAGAGAACTTCGGCAAAGACTGTTTTAGGAAACATGGTATCTATACTAACTGCACACATAAAATTAATCTTAAAAACGATTAATGAGATTGTTTTCCCTTTCTAAACAACTGAATTAAAGTAAAAGCATGATCAAACTACTTGGCTGTGCAGAAATCAGTTATTAATACTGCTTAAAAAATGTAATAGGGAACAGCTGATTCAGTAGACATAGATATATTTGGCCTCTGTAGAGCTGAACTCGTCTGTCCCACATCACATTTGAAGTTATTCCAATAGCGCCAAGCAAAATAGCGACAGAGTAATTGGCATTAAACAAGATAAAGGATACATATTCTTTGGCTATTATGTTAGCAACTGAGTACACTGAAATGCTATCAGCCAACAATATAATTTCCAAAAAGAACATTACTGATGTAATAAATGTTTGTGACCTTTAAGTCTCCTAAAGGTGTAGCATGGTTCTAGGAGAAATAATTACGCATTCTTGCACCAACTTGTCTTCTACCTCAGGGAAGGATTGCTGTGCAGTAAGGGGTCACCTTAGAAGGGAATTGGGGAAACATCCCTGACCCCAAATCTCTCCACCCTGACACTTCCACTAATGACCAATCAAATTATAAATACTCTAGAGGAGTAACCGTACTTGGCTTCAAGGTGGATTTGTTTATAAAGTTTTTTTTGTTTGTTTTTTGTTTTTTGCCAGGAATCATTTCTGATAGAGGAAGGGAGAGGGTGAGAAAGCATCAACAAATTGAGAGCCTGAAGTCAAAGAAAGAGAATGCAAGCAAGGCTGGGGAGAACAGAGGAGTAATAAAAAAGGAACCATTGGGTGTTGAAGACAAACTACATACTTCAATGTTGTATCCAGGGTCCACGCCAAATTTAGAAATCCCTAAGTTTAACTTCGAAATGGATAATGCTGTAACCTAACAGGCTGAGAGGAAAAAAAGAAAAAAGGACAAAATTCTTGATGAAATCAGAAAAAAAATAAATAAAGATCACCAAGAATTCAGCTCTGATCTAAATCAAAGGCCAAAGAAGTTTCTGTAGAGGCCTCTGGATAAGAGCATTAGACTTTCTTGTAGGCAATTCTGTTAGTTCCTCTTCACCTCTTGACCTTTTATTACTTGAGCTTTCTCTGGCACAGACACACTTTATCTTTCCTCTTTTTGTAAAAATTTCTTTACTTGGTGTCTATGATACCAGACTTTTCTTCATCTCTTCCCACCCACTGGCCATACCTTCTCTCTCTCCTCTTATTGTCAGTTCCTCTTCCTCTACCATCTCTGACCCCTGCAATACTGATGTCTTCCATATTCTCTAAGGGAAACTTCATCCTCTCCAGAAGCAATCTTATCAATGCCAATCATTTTCTACCTTGAGCCCATTTTTCTCCTCTGAAATACATAGTATACCCAACCACCTGTTGAATTTCTCTACCTGTGCTGGTTCTAAGTTATACTCGTTATTTTCTCTGTCCTCTTCTCCCACTTCACTCCATCTAGTTGCTCAAACTACAAATCTGAGAGTCTTAAATTCTATCTGCTACACAACCATTGACTGTGTTCTGTACTCTCCATTCCTACTGCTCCTGGGCACTCCTCAGTCCATCTCATCTCCTCGCTGCTGTCTGTAACCTCCTCCAGACTGCTCTCCACCTTTCCACTTCCTCCCTTGCTGGGCTCTATCAAAATGGAGCCTGACTCCTCTGCTCAAAATTCTTTCAAGGCTCCCCAAATCCTGCATCATACAAAATAAAACTACACTTATTTGCATGTCACTTATAATCCTTGGTGATGTAATTCCTGATTATAGTTTGATTTCTTCACCTTCTTCTACACCTATTGAATCAGCAATACCAAACTACTTTATCTTCCCAGAACACACCCTGTTCTCTTCTCCTATCTCTACTTGATGTTCCTCTGCCTTCAAGGCTTTTGTATTACCCCTCGCAAATCTCCTTCTTTACTGGCTGTCTCCTACTCATTCTTCATTTCTCAAATCAAGTGTTTTTCCTCTGTGAAAACTCTAATTCTCCCCTGCGGTTCTGGTGTTATCGTACACATATGTATCTCTACTGTTACCATGTTTGTTCACTGAACAGTCCCAGCACCTGAAACAATCACCAGCACATAGTAGGTGCTCAATAAATATTTATTGAATGAATGAGTATTGTGTATATTTATGGATATATCTGTTTCCCCCACTAGATTATAAGCTCTGTTGTATCTACAAGGACTAGCCTGACAGAGTAGAACCACCACAGTTTGGTGATTGAGTTTGGTAATGTGAACATCTACACTGTCTACAATCTTGAGCATATTTCAAGTATTCAAAAATATAGAGTGGATCATGAGTAAAATCTCAATAACATTCTAGTTAATTTTCAGAGAAATGATTTTATTTTGCTGAACCATCAATTTTAGCAAATACACATTGATGGATAGAAGACAATATTGGTAATAGCAAATGATGAATAATAAAGATAATTTATTTTGGAGTTTCACCAAGTTGGAAAGGGCTCTTTAAACTTATCATTCTCATATGTTGGTGACTGATGACCCAGAAATTCATAATGCATTGAACACATCTTGAATTTACACTGCAAAGGTCTGCTTATCTGGGTTCCCTTCTCTGCTCCCTGATCCTGACTTCACACTGGGCATTAATTTCATCACCTCTTAGACTAATTACAAGGAACAGTCTAACTTGATAGACAACAGAATTGGAATCTGTCTGCACATCTGAAGCAAAGTGTTAGCTCACAGCTTTCTGAAGAATGTTTTGAAAAGACTTCTTTTCTACGGGCCTCTGCTGAGTTACAGAACAAAAATCCTGTTTATTTTAATAGTCAATAAAATAAGTAGTATCCAACTTATAGGTCATGTAAGGCCAGCTGAGACTATAAAAAGCCCACAACCTAGTATAGAGGAAATATTAACATTGACAGTAAAATAACAGAAAACTATGGCTTCAATACCAGATTTGTGTTTTGAAAAAACCTCATTACGCAGTATCTTGAGTATCAGCACAAATATGTGGGTCTCATCCTGCAGTGATATTTATTGGCTGTTCCTAAGATCAGGCCTCCAAGATTCACTCCCTTTGTGCCTGGGCTCCAAACCTAGCAGTTTTCACTGGAAGGCCACTCGGGCACTAATGTCTAGATAAGTATCTGTCATCTTTCTCTCTCTGTCTCTCTTTCTCTCTCTCTCTCTCTCTTCACTGCATTACCCCTGCCTAATAGCTTTGCTTCTCATTTTCCCCAAGAATCTATTTAATTCTTGAGCTTCATTATTCATTCACTGAATAAATATTTACTGAGCATCTATTTGGCGACAGGCCTTCTTTCAGATGCTTCCAGTGAACAAAACACAAAAGTCCCTGTCGATCTGGAGCTTTCTTTCCTCCTCCCTTTCCTTATTTCTCTTCCTCAATGAAGACAGGAGAATTCGAATATTCTGATTCTACTCCCCATATCTGCAAATGTACCAATCAATAAGCTATAGATGGGATTAGTGAATTCAGAGTACATCTCTCATCTTCAGAGAGAGGTCCATGTCTCAATTCTTAACACCATTTGTTCAGAGTTACAAGCAGTGTCCATGAAATGCCTTGCCAGCAGGAAGAGGCTTGTGGGGAAATTGGTTAACTATTGTAACGAGTGTGGCCAATGCTGTGAGAATGGACTTCTTGAAAGACATCATCCACTGAACAGGAAGATCGGATGTGAGTGGGGAAGAATAAGTGTGCATGGCAGGCAGCCTGGGTGACTGCTTCTGCCTGTCTGAGGCAATGAAAAAGCGCAAAATGTCCAGAGGAGCCTGGTGCCTATATATCCCGGTCTCTGGAGTGCTGAAGGTTAGAACTGCTGAGAATCTAATCCAGAAGGAACACAGTCAGCACAGCTGCTCTGCGACTTGCCCTTTCCTCCCCACTCACAGGCCAGCTGAGGCAACCTTCAAATAACAGGTCTCTTCTCTATCTGTTCATTGCCATTAAATGCCTTTAAGTCATGCATTTAAAAGCTGAAAGTATTTTGTGAAATTGTGTATATATGGGTATTTATAAATTGGAGTTACCATCTGAGGAGTGTCTGTACTTAAACAGAGCTACTAATTACATAGGAAAAAATGTTGTAGTGACTGGAGTTACGTGCACCGGTGACTAGAACCAGCCAACATAATGTTCTAAAGTGCTTAACTTTTTTCACTTAATTCGCTTTATTGAATACAAGAATAAAATTTTTATATTGAAATGCTTTTGACACAATTTCTTTCATGTCCTGTGCTGTGCAAGTGAGGCAGTGGACTCTGGGAATCGAAAGGCTTAGACTGTTCTTTTCCATCACAGCTGGTATGTATTCAAAATGCAAACCAGCCTGGGTATTTCCAAGGAGAATATTCTTTTCATGATGAAGCTGGAGTAATCTATTCTTTGGTAGAAATGACCTGTGTTTTCATGGCCTGATAACTGAGCAGTTTCATATGATTTGATGTATTCTTTGAGATCAGAAAAAATCTGTCATAGATCTTTTCTGAAGATTAGGGCAATAAGCAACCTAGGGTTCTCTGATCTTCAAAGGAAACTATAAATACTGACTCCAAGGTCAACGAAAAAAATACTACAAGCAGCAAAAAGCCAGACTTATGGTTCATCTAATTTATATTCACTTGTTACTTTCAAAAATTCGAGGAAATAAAACTTTAAAAAATAAATCTAAAAGAGGCTTATGTCTATTCAGCTTAAACAGAATTCGAGTTAGTATGGGTTATTTCTGGGAAACAGAATAAGACAGAAAAATAACTACATAGATTTTATTTTAAATTGTATGATATGAGAAAATAGGATCATTTTGCTTATGTCATTTATATGTTTAATAACAGTAGCAATTTATTGAGTACCTCATAGGTGCCTGGTGATGTATTAAGTGCTTTACATACAACTTGGTAAAATGATTTAAGAGAGCATGCTCTAGGATCAAATTGCCTGAGTCTAAATGCTGTCCATTTACTGTGATCTTGAGATAATTGCTGAATCTCTCTGTGCCTGTTTGTTCTTTTGAAAAATGGGGATAATAATAGTATCAAAATCATAGGATTGTTTGAGGACTGAATACATAGCATACCATAGGCATTCAATATATTTTAGCAATTATTATCTCAAAGGTATGTAGACGATCAAAGAAGCCCCCACTTTTTTCCTGTTTCATAGGAGGAAATATGAGGTACAAGAAGTTAGCTTCTTTACTAAGGTTGAACACCTAAATCAAACCCAGCATGGTTAAGTTCTTGAGGCTTATACCTTGTAATAGCTTGTTCTTGCATTGCTATAAAGAACTACTTGAGACTGGGTAATTTACAAAGAAAAGAGGTTTAATTGACTCACAGTTCCACAGGCTGTACAGGAAGCATGGCAGGGGAGGCCTCAGGAAACTAACAATCATGAAAGAAGGCAAAGGGGAAGCAGACACATCCTAAATGGCTGGAGCAGGAGGAAGAGAGTAAAGGTGGAGATACTAAATGCTTTTAAACAACCGGATCTCATGAGAACTCACTATTGCGAGGACAGCAAGGGGGAAATCCACCCCAATGATCCAATCACCTTCCTCCAGGCCTCTCCTCCAACACTCGGGATTACAACGGGACATAAGGTTTGGGCGGGGTCATGAATCCATACCATGTCAGCCTTTATCCACTACAGTATACTATATAGTTGACCCTTGAACAACACAGGTTTGAAGTGCTTGGATCCACTTATGTGGATTTTTTTTTCAACCAAACATAGATCAAATATTGATGGGGTGAAACTTGCATATAGGAAGGCTGCTGTTATATAGGTGGGTTCTGGTCCCATAGAGTCCACTGGACTTAAGTAAACATGGATTTTGCTATATGGGAGGGGGAGGTGTCCTGGAACCAATCCCTTGCATATACTAAGGGGTAACTATATTTGCCAAATATACTGGGGAACCTCAAATCTTTTTTGGATTTAGGAAGAATAAAAACAAATAAGTTATATATGCCTGAAATTAGCAGTATTTCCCTATAAAGAACCTTTGGATTGCCATCACAGCTGCCAATTCATTTCTGATGGGCTCATGGGGAGACATGGAATGAGATTTCATCCTACATACATTTCTAGCTCATATCCTCAGTCAATCACGAGAACTTAAACACAAAGTTATGTGCATTTTGAAACTTAGCAGTTAAACGACAACAAAAAGGTTCAGAGTATCTCTTTATATATACCAATGTCTGTTGTTACTGCTCCCTTTACTTCTTTTTTCTTGGTGAGGGCAATTGTTTTATATGTTTAAAGAGATAGATGTTATTACCACTATAAGTTATTGCATGCTCTATGGCCTGGTTTTACAATTAAGTTGAGCTTGTGAGGGCAAAACTAAATCTATTTGGATTTGGATTATTTAATTTAGAGCCAGGATTACATCTTTGACCACTTGGTACAACGTTGGGTATGCTGTCACAGCCCAGAATATTTAACCACAATAAATGTGCTAGTGAACTGGCACAGAAGTTACCTAGATTGATGGATCTCATTTGATGGCCTATATTATTCAACTCCAGTGGAAATTAGAATTCATTTCTAAAGGGATCTAATTTATTTAACTTCAATCTTAAAAAACTGTCTTTCTTTTAGTTAGTTATATTTTTTTTTCTCATTTGTTTTTCTTTTTTAAACACAATATTCCTTTGAGGGGGAGTTAAAGGATTTAACTTTCTCTGGCAGCATGCCAAATAGAAAACCTACTATCATCAATTTTCTTTCCAATAAAAGATGATTCTCAGAGTGGGAGTGATAATTCTCCCCAGTCTAACCTCAGTATTGATGAGATTTTCAAATGCTACTAAATGAAGCAGAGTCTACATTGGGATGGAGCAAATTTTAATTGGTGACAAATAAAAATTAGACCACTATATGTGATGATAACCAAACAAGGAAAAAAGAAAAGTTTAAAATCAAACAAAAGGATTGATTATTTAAGGGCATGTTTCCATAAAGTGGACGATTGTAGCCCTTTTCAAAATATGTCATGGGAAAAAGCAGCAGTCCCTGTACTGCTCCACTCCCAATTGCATGTACTTGAGGAGCTCCAGAACCACTTGGAAAAGGATCAAGCAGCAACTCAAACAGTTGCCTCATTCAGTTTTTCACAAACTTTTAAGAAAATGGTTGACACAATATTTTAAGAATGTGCTGAAAATAATGTCTTCTCTCTATAAAAGTACATGAACATAAAATCTTCATGTAATTTCAGAAGGCTTAAGATTCACTGAAGCCCATCTGTGGATCCAGGGGACTCAGATTAAGAATGATATGGGTCTCAGGGACATGATTTATGCTTTAAATCATGCAGTCCAGAACACTGGCCAAGCAAAATGAACTAGTAGTACAATTGCAATGGAATTGTTACCAATATTAACCACTGCATAGCTATAGTTTTCTGAATTTCAAAGTGCTTTCTCACAGATGAACAATTTGATGTATCAGCCCAGAGGGCCAGCTAGGTAGATTAGGTGAGAAAAAGGGAGTAACAATGAGTACCTATTCTGTGCTGTGATGCTTATTAACGTCTGATATCCTACTAGAATTGTTTTCAATAAATAAAAATCTTCCATCATAAAATATAAATACCCTTCACTGGTGAATATTGAATACTTATTAGAGCACTTCTAATAAAAACCAAAATACTTAGGTTTTGAAGGCATTAAGAAGGCACCTAGATCTACATTTCTGCAAGTTTTTCTGGTGGTGGGGGGGGTTAGTGGGGGTGTCACTAAGACTATTTCAGGAAAGTACATGAGGTTCTCCCTTTGCAAATTTATACATTGCATGAGTCTCGATTTTCTTCATATACTTCAACCAAAACAACATATTGCAACAGATTGGATGCAGAAGCAGATATGAGAATCCAGCTGTCTTCTATTAAACAAGCCATTAGGGAGATTTATAGAAGTGCAAAAACAATGCCACTCTTCTTACTAATTTTTTGTGTTTGTTTTGGAAAGCAGAGTTATGTAAACTTGTAATGCATGTTTTATTTTAAATGAATTTACTTTTTTTCTATTTTAATTTCTAAATGGTAAATATCAATAGATATGACCCACATAAATAAAAGTTCTTTGGTGTCCTCACCAAATTGTAAGTGTTATGGGGGTCCAGATACCCAAAAGTTTGATAACCTGGCAAGTCTGAGAAGACATATTGGGGTGGATGAGCAAGAGAAGGGGTGGGAGGGGTGTGACAGGAACTGATGAGGGCACTGTGTGTCTCGTCTTTGGAACAGGGTTCCTTGAAAGGTACTAAAAGTGGACAGGGGAGGATGCAGTCCAGTCAACCTCATCACTTTGCTTGTGGCCTGTTCTTAACGCAGCTCTCATGGAAGCGCAATTTATAAAAAGCGATCTTAAGAAACAAGAAAGTGGAGTTTAGACTCCTAAAATTAGGAAAGACAACTGCAATTTGCTTAGTGAAAAACACTGAAGTTGCCTCTTTCCAGAATGGAAAACATTTTTGGAGTGCTGGTCGCTTTTTTTTGCCAGATGATATAAGATTTGTTAATTATTAGATTTTTGTAATACTTATTAATACATTTTTCTCTTATCTTTTGTGGTTTTTTAAAAAAAAAAACTTAAAAGGGGGTAAATTGGCAGGAGATACAGGGAAAGCCTAAATGTATTCCCCAGAAAGTATATTTTAAATTTTAACATTTACTTACTGAGAGGTGAGACCAGCAGAACTTCCTGGGTCGAGCGCAGACTTGAGGAACTTTCCATCTTACAAGAGGATTCTAAAACACACCAATCAGCGCTCTGTAAAACGCACCAATCAGCAGAATCCTACAAGTAACCAATCGTGGGGAGGATTGAAAAAAGGGCACTCTGATAGGACAGAAACGGGCAACATGGGCGGGGACAACAAGACAATAAAAGCTGGCCACCACCAACCAGCAGCTTGGGTCCTCTTCCACATTATGGAAGTTTAGCCCTTTTGCTCCTCACAATAAACCTTGCTACCGCTCACTGTTTGGGTCCCTGCCATCTTTCAGAGCTGTAACACTCAACGGGAAGGTCTGCAGCTTCATTCTTGAAGTCAGGGAGACCACGAACCCCCTGGCAGGCACCAATTCCAGACACATTACTAGGCACTAAGCATTGTGCTAGAGAGTTTGCTGTGGTATAGGGGAAACATTCTTGACTTTGGAATGAGAAAAACTGTTTCAAACAACTTACTTGCCATGGGTAATTTATTCTCTCTCTTTTAGATAAAACATGGATAATATTTATCTCACAAGGATGTTTGGGATTAAAAAGTGATAACCTATGTCAATAGGACAGCATGGTGCAGTGTAGGTCTTCAGTGAATAGCATGGAGAGTGCTTACAAAGGGCAACGATAAAATCTAATAAAAATAAGACGTTGTAGACAAACACTTTAAAAACACAGGGCGTAAGGTATGATGTGCCAGCGTCACTACATACGTACTTAGAAAAATGTTCTGGGGATCTATGTAAAGGAGGACTCCCATTTGTTGGAATGGGGGAAGTGCTTTAGGGAAACTGCAACGTGATGGGCGAACCCTCCTCTCAATATATCTACCTCGAAAGTCGGCTCCAGCACTGCTGAGCATCCTGGCCCAGCTGCCCCCGACCCAGCGTGAGACGTTAAACCTCCTGGGGCTTCCAAGCCAGACTGGAGGGGCTCTGCACAAGCCTTGCTCGACTCATTCCGGGCACCTTGAGCGTGGGAGTCCACACTGCCCCCTGACCGACCAGCTGCCGCGTTGGCCGCACTAATTTGCGCCCGCCCGCACTCCAAGCTCGGCGCCGACCGCAAGTGCAGACGTGGGGGTGCGGGATAGAGGAAGGAACTCATAAGTTCTCAGCTTCAGACCATCCACGCCTCCGCCAACATGGAAGCACCTTCAGCCTCCCAACTTGTACCCACCCCACCCGCTGGGCCAGAGCCCAGGCCTCGGACAGCGACCGAGCTCCTCCACCCACCCCTCGCTCCAGCCCCTGGGCATCCAGCGGTCGGCGTTCGCACGCTCTCTCATCGATTGGCGCTGCCTTGCTCCTTGGGCTCCAGTCGCGGGGAAATCGGCCCCAGACTTGGAAAGTCCAGCGGAGCGCGGGGCGGGAACCGAGGCAGGCGGGCCAGGGGATTGCCGATCGCACGGATGGGCGCGCGCTCCGTCTGGCGAGTGGCGGCGCCGGCTAGCCCGAGCGGCGCGAGGCCAGAGTCCCGCGTCCGCCACCCCCTCGCCTCGCGCCGCCGCGCGAGCTCCTTGCCCTTGCCCCCAGGAGGTTCGCCCCGCGTGGGGCTCTCGCACCGTCCGGGGTGGGAGCAGGCGAGCCGGAGGGAGGAGAAAGGAGGGAGCGCGCGCGGGCGGCGGCGGCCCCTCCCCTCCTCCTCCCCCTCCCGCCGCCGCGGAGAGCGCAGGGAGCAGCCGGGGGCTCGGCGGCGGCGGCGGCGGCGGCGGCGGCGGCGTCTACCCCCAGCTCCTCCTTCCTCCCTCCTCCTCCATCTCCTCCTCTCTCTCTCCATCTGCCGTGGTTATGGCCCGTCGCTGGAGCACAAAAGAGTCTCCGCGGTGGAGGTCTGCGTTCCTCTTGCTCTTCTTCGCTGGGGTGTACGGTAAGTGTCCGCGTCCCCGCGCCCCGCTGACCGAACAAAGCTGAGGCGACCCGGGCCCTCGAGGCCTCCAGGACTGGGGTTCCCCTGGAGACTCCGGCGGAGAGCCGGGCTGCCGGCGGGACAAAGACCGGCGAGGGGGTGGATGTGGCGGAACGGGTGTCCCCACACGGAGATGCTTTCCTCCACTCGCCCACCTTCAGACTCTCGGGTGGTGGAGAGGGGCTGGGGGTCCCGGCCGGGAGGGCCCCGGCGGAGCGAGCGGGTGGCGGGAGGACTTCCCGACCTGCGCTGGAGGGCCCCCGCGGCCAGCTGCTCGAGGACCCATAGCCCGGCACAATCCACACACAAAGATGTATGACTGTGAGAAAGCAGAGGAGGTCGCCCCCGCCGCTGCCGGGACGGTCCGCCCCCCCCGCCCCCACCCGGGGTTAGGAAGTTCTCTCACCGGTGAGATTCCCACCGCACCAGTCCTTTCCCTACCCGAGTCCCTGAGAAGGCTCCCTGCTGACTTCTCCCCACCCCTCCACCTCGCGGGCAAGGGCTCTGCCGAATCCGGGCGTGCAGGATCCTGTTGGTTTCCCGGGAGCAGCACGCGGGAGAAGGCCAGAAAATAGTTTCCAGCCCCACCTCAGTCTCTCGCTCTTAGGGTGTCCTGGCTCCCAGTTCAATTGTAATTTCATCCATCATCGTCCGCCGCTCTGGTCACTGTTACTTTATTCCAGTCGATGGATCGGGTTAAGAGAAGGCTGAAGACTGTGTGAGGACAGCTTTGTATTGCGTTGGGGTCTGAGCAAGAGCTGAATGGAATTAATTGCAAAGAACATTTATCTCTTAAGATAAAAGAGTTCCACTTCTGACTTCACCGTTCTTAGTTCATCAGTTAAACACATTGAATAGGTATTTCAGAGAGCTCAGTTTTAACCTTTCCTTTTTGGAGTGTTGCTTTGATTTCCTCAGAAAAAGAATTAGAAGTTATCATTACTTTGGTAAATTTTACTTATAAAAAGTCTAAGTCATTTGCCACAAACACTGATTTGACTAGTATAATGGTGGTGGTAGTGAGGTTTAGTCAACAGCCAATTTGTCAGCAAGTATTATCTTTTGAACGCATTTATCTACGGAATTGAATGTGATGGTGGCAAGTGACACTAAATGAAGAATTAATGAACGTAATTGGGCATTTACCGACAGCCAAGAAATAGTAGTCTTTTTGGTACAATTCAGGGTGTGTTCCTCCCGTACCTGATTAATAGTATTTTTGTTTGTTTTGGTGAGGAGAGTGGTTTGGTCCATTTTTTATGTAGAGGTAATTGCCAAAGGTGTGCTTGTGTGGGACCAAAAACCCAGTGCACGACTTTTGATAGTTAGCTGCTTCAAGTGGCTGTGATCCCTGCTTGCCTGATGACTTGTGGGTTTGGGTCTACACCAGAGATCAATAAGCTATTATGTTGTTTCTTCTGGCCTGAAGGTGGATATAGTTCTGCTCTAGGTTTGGTATAATGGCCCAGGAGAGAGAAGAAATTGAGAGGTATCTTTAATTTGGGGTGATTAGGATTGTCCAGCTTTGTCCTTTGCTATAATAAGAATTGAATTTCTGTGATGTCTGATCAGAATAGATAAATAAATGGGCTCTTCTTTCATTAAAACCTGTGTCATCAGTGTTTGAACTACAAGTCTTTTGCCTCGAGGGATAAGAGGCTGTGAACCCCTTAATTTGTTTTGGTGCATTCTTTAGTACTTGTACACAAAGTGACTTTCTGGTGGGTGCTTATCAAAGCTTTATCTTTTTGGAATTTGTGTTCAGTGAGGAATTGTTAGTAAGCAAAGACTAAAACTCCTTTTTCCAACAGTGTGGGCCCAGATTATAAAACCAGCAGGTGATTATGCCAAAGGTGGTTGTCTCAAGCCACAGCAAGTTTCAAAGTGTAAAAAAAAAAAAAAGGAGGTAGTGAACCAGGCAGAACATTAAACTGTATCAGCAGAGATTAAAGGGAACCCTTCACCCTGGAACTGAGAAATCCTCTTTATAGCTGCATGTTTTTTGTCCTCTTCTGTCTCTAACCATGTGTGGGTTTATAATAGTGAAAAAGGGCTATAACAATAGTATGGGGGGATGTGGTTCTGTAACAATAGCGGGAATTGGGTAACTTAGAATATATAGTAGTTGTAATGGGTAGTGGATGCATCCTGAGAAATAGCTATCGTCTTGAACCTCTTAGAACAGATACTAGCTGTAATTTGTGAAACTGTCCCCTATACAGTAAAAAGTGTGTGTGTGTTTTAAATAGCTTCAAAAACAGTTAGGTCTATTAATGAAACTGAATATTCAGAATCGCTGTTAGCAAAGAAAAGCAGGTTGATTGGCCAATATTTGGGGAATTCCAATATTAATTCTTCACAGAGTGACTCTTGAAAATGAAATGACTCTAAGGTGTGCTTCAGATTTTTGAAACATTTCACATACATAAAAACTTTTTTTTTTGTTTATTTTGGTACTACTCTCCAGATGACGATTTTTATGGGCTCTGATATGTGACTGTTATACTTCCAAATTAACTTGTCTGAATGCCAGTCTTACCTGAAACTCTAAATTGTAATCTAGAATATAAAGTTTTCCAGAAGTAGTTGTTCAAGGACCTGTAATTATCTTTCAGGGGCTACTGTATCTTAACTGCATTCAATGTGCCTAAGAGTTAGGAGGAGAGAGTAAAGGTTGACCTCTGCCACCTTTGGAAGTTTGAAGGGATAAAAATGTCAGTAGTGACAACCACAAGCTTTGCAACGCATTGTCCTAGGCTTACTGTAAGAGGAAAAAGTACTTTGTCATTTTTCACATAGGGATGTCTGGCTTTTACAAATCTATGGGAGTTTCCAAAACCTCTGTCTCCTAGTCAGTAGAAGCTGTTAGTCTTGCTCACCTCCTAAACCACAAGTTGGTAATTCTGACAGTTCCATTGCTTTATCCTTTCCACTTCTGTTTGTCTCCCAGATTAGTGTTTCCTAACTTTTACTCAAACCTACCCTTAAAATACACATTGCTTAGGGTACTATGTACATAGAGAAAAAAGTTAATGAAACCATACTCTTACTACCTGTGCACTCAGATGTTTTCTGTTTATTCTTCCTCTTTCTCACCCTTCCCTTCTTCATTTGCTGGTCTGGACTCATTAAATTAATTTTGGATCCACTAATAAATTGCAGTCCTTAGCTTGAAAAACACTACCCAAAATGAAGCCTTAAAATGTAGTTTAGAGGCCAGGCGTGGTGGCTCAGGCCTGTAATCCCAGCACTTTGGGAGGCGGAGGCAGGTAGGTCTCCTGAAGTCAGGAGTTTGAGACCAGCCTGGCTAACATGGCAAAACCGTCTCTATTAAAAATATAAAAATTAGCCAGGTGTGCTGGCGCACGCCTGTAATCCCAGCTACTTGGGAGGCTGAGGCAGGAGAACCTCTTGAACCCGAGAGGCGGAGGTTGCATGATTGTACTCCAGCCTGGGTGACGAGTGAAACTCTGTCTCAAAAAAAAAAAAAAAAGTAATTTAGAGTGTTTGTTGTTTGTATATCATTTTACAGTAACCTTGAAGAGTTGCAGATGGTTATTTTTTGGTTACTTGCTGCCAGAGCATTTGATAGCTGTAGAACTGTTCCTAGCATATACTGATTGACTTGTGATAAAATTCATTTTTAAACTGGTTTTCAGCTTATTACAGTAAAGAGTCTTTACTGTTCTCAGTAGTATTCTAGATGTTGTGGTAGCCTAAAATAATCCTTTTACTCTTGCATATATGTAATGGATGAATCTTTTCCCATGAATTTTATGGAATGTTCAGTAGCACTTAATAACTGGTTTAAGGGTAGACAAGAAATTCCAATTTTAGAAAGGTTATAGAAGTAACTGAAACATGAGGGAAAAATCTAAACCAGATACCAATTACTTCTTACAAAGTCAAGTTTGATTACATAAAATATGTTGAATAAAATTGAATTAATTGCTTAACATAAACCCTTCCTTGAGTTCAGAATCTAAATTATATCCATATCCTTGGGAGAATATGAAGGTAGGCAGCACATTCCACAAAATTCTAGGTGGTTATCAGGCAGAAAGTATTAAACAAGCACTGTTAGCTGTATTCCAGATACAGTATGGAGGAGATTTGAATGATGTATAGTAAATGATTTATAAGGTTCCTAGAAAGTAAAATTTCTTTTGAAGAACATAAAAGGGATTTTAGCCTGAAAAGTGAGCAGCAGTTAAAGAAAACGTTAAGATTTACTTTTGTAGTTAGAAAATTTAAAGCTTATTAAATTATTAAAGGAGCCAGAGGACCTTTTTGTGTGTCTGATATGAGATGTTGTCTTTTTTTTTCTCTACACTTTACCAGTGATACCACAATTTAAGGGGTGAAAGTTCAGTAGAAATATACGTGAAATATACGTGAGAATTATATAGATTTAAGTAAATATAGAATATTTTTATTTTAAGTATTAATCCTGTTCTTGCTGCATGTCTTTATAAGAAGAGGAAGGTTGTTCTAAATATAGGAATTGGAAGTTGATGATCTCTAATTTCTAATTTACCTTTCTTTTCTGTGTTTCTTCTTTTCTCCTTATCACTCCCCCCTTTTGGAGAGAGTTAAGTGATAGTTGCACATTATTTAATTCTCATTTTCTAAAATTTAGGATTAGATCCTGCAAATACAAATTACCAATGTATATATTCAAATACATGTCATCAGAGTCTCTTCTTTTTAAGTATATATAAATATATTACTTCAATACTGTATCAGCTTGGGGGATTCTCACTGTCTAAGTTATAGAAGGGAAGGAAGGAAACTAACATTTATTAAATTAAGTTCGATAGCATTTATTTACTTACAAGTACTTAATACTTATATTGAAAGATTCGTGATTAGTCTTTATTTATTGCCAATTAATCTTTAGTAGGTCTTTTTTGGCAATCCTATCAGATACATATTCTTTTTTTTATTTTATGAAAGAGAACATTGAAACACAGAGATATTGTGACTTAACTGAAGTCAAACCACTATGAAGTAGTAGAGTCAGGATTGTAGCCTAACCCTGGCTGTTGCTTCACTCAGTTCATTTAGCAAATATTTATTGAGCCCTTGCTTATGTCTAGCACTGTGTTAGATAAAACCTGATGCACATAGTTTCTGCCCTCATGGAGCTTATAGTCTAATGAATAAGTTGTAATAAGTGCTCTCACAGAAACAAACACGGGGCAGAGATAGTGAGTAACAGGCACAGAGTAATTAGGGGAAGACTTTTTGATGAAGGGACATTTATGAGACCTAAAGGATAGCTATAGCTAACTGTGTTATGGTTGGGTAAGAGAGCTTTGCATATGAGAACAATGCACGAAAGGCCCGGGATCAGGAAAGAGCTGATTAGTTGCAGATAAATTAATAAAATCACTGTAACTGGAGCATAATGGTTATAAGGGAGAGCGACAGGGTGAGATTAGAGTAACACTTAGAAACTCTGGGCTTTAGAATCCATGGTAAAGAGTCTAGGTTTTATTTTAAGTTTAACTATTCAAAGGATTTAAGTGACATCACGTGATTTATGTTTTGAAACAGTCACTTTTGCTACTATGTGGAGTATTGTTGTGAAGTGGGAAACAGTAGAGATGGGATGATCAGTTAGAATTTGACTGTAATCCAAGTGAGAGATAACAGGAGCATGGACCAAGGTAGTAGTAGTGGAGATAAAGGCGTGTAGATTGCCCTTTTGATAGAGAAAAGGGGATTTTTCCCCTCTTGCCATAAGAAGGAAAGAAGAAAATATTGATGCAAGTGTGTTTAGGTCTGTAGGTTTTGGGGTGGGAAAGTGGACATTACATCTGATTGTTCTTATTTTCTCAAAGTAATATGACATGAGATCATCAGTGAAGAGGAGGAATGAGAATTTGAGGGTGATTTTTGTTCCCTCAATTCAGTAGAACAGTTTGGACCCTTAGCAAGTTAGATTTCTGTTACTTAATCTAGAATAGAGAAAGCTATGAACACTATGCATTAAGATACATTGCGAATAGTTGTACAACAGATGACAGGAAGAGATGGACTTAAATTACAAGGGGAGGAACCTTAAGAAGGTTACTGTGGAGAATTCAGTTCTGAGGGCAGTCATTTTGTCAGTGAAATAAGTATAGAACATAACTTTTTACAGTGTTTTAAGTGTATTGCAGGCAAGAAGCAAAGGGTGGGGCAAAAGATGGATTTCCAATACCTTTTTGCTTAAGTTAAATGCTTTCTGCTAAGCTATCAATAAAGATTGCTTTAGAAATCAGATTGTCTTTGGTAGAGTCAAGAATATATTAAAAGATGGGTGAATTTCAGAGCAGATTTGGAAAAATTGAGCTTTTATCTCTTTTTTTTTTTTGATCATGTAGCTTTACAGAAGATATAACTTTAGTAGGTACCAAAACTTCAAAGTAAATAAAAGTGACAGAACAGTTTTCTAATTTTCCTCTTACATAGTTAATAACTCATTTACTTGCTGGTATCAGTTTGGTGAAGGTGTGAAATTGTTTTATGCTCATGTGTTGTCATTGAACGAGACTAACTTGATACCTACGTTTAGTTCACTTACATTTCACTTTTTAGAGAAATTAAAAATGGTGCTAATCTTTTAATATTAGGATTAAGTGGAGCACAATAGGATGTTTAGTAGTTGGAATTTACCTTTTCAAATATAAGGAGTAAACCTTTCATAATGTGACTTAATTTCATTAATAGTTAAGGCATCTTTATACATATATTGGAGAAAACATAAGAATAATCTTTGTATCTGATATATATTGAAGTAGAATTGTTTCTTGAAATTATTATTGCCTGTAAAAGTTTTACCAAGAGAATACAGAACACCTATACAAAAAATGCCATGACTAGTTCTCAAAATTACTGTGTGAGGTAGGTATTATTAGAAGAAACAGAAGCTTTGAAAATAGTAGTTTTGCCTAAGGTTCATGTCTCTCTACTGCTGTGCTCTTTGTGTAGAGGCCCATTATTTTTTTTTGTCTACATTATTGTAACAGCCCCCAACTAGTCTTGGCTCTAGTCTTGTCCTGATTGAATCATATCACACCTAGCAGTAGCCAGAGCGACTTATCTAAAGTACAGATCTGGTAATATAACTTTCTTGCTTAAAACCCAACAGCAGTTCCCTGTTCTTAAAATATAAATTTAACTCACTAGAGCTTTCATGATCTGGCTAGTTTCTTTTTTTTCACTTTTAAGTTCAGGAATACATGTGCAGGTTTGTTATGTAAGTAAACTTGTGTCATGGGAGTTTGTTGTACACAATTATTACGTGGGGGTTTGTTGTACTCAATTATTAAACAATTTGTTGTACAGATTATTTCATCACCTAGTGATACGCTACATCATATCTAGTGATATCTGTACAGCATTTCACACCTAGTACACAGTAATTATTTTTTCTGATCCTCTCCTTCGTCCTACCCTCCACCTTCTGATAGGGCCTAGTATGTGTTGTTCCCCTCCTTCTATGTGTCCATGTGTTCTTTCTCATCATTTAGCTCCCACTTATAAGTGACAACATGCAGTATTTGGTTTTCTGTTCCTGCATTTGTTTGCTAAGGATAATGGCCTCCAGCTCCATCTATGTTCCTGTAAAGGACATTATCTTGTTCTTTTTTATGGCTGCATAGTATTCTATGGGATATATGTGCCACATTTTCTTTATCTAGTCTGTGATTGATGGGCATTTAAGTTAATTCCATGTCTTTGCTATTATGAATCAGTGCTACAATGAACATAACACGTGCATGTGTCTTTATAATACAACAATTTATATTCCTTTGGGTATATTTCCAGTAATGGGATTGCTGGGTCAATGGTGTTTCTGTTTCTAGGTCTTTGAGGAGTCGCCACATTGTCTTCCACAATGGTTGAACTAATTTAGACTTCTGCCAACAGCATACAAGCATTGCTTTTTCACCACAACCTCGCAAGCATCTGTTTGGAATTTTTAATAATTAGCCATTCTGAGTGGTGTGAGATGGTATCTCATTGTGGTTTTGATTTGCATTTCTCTGATGATTGGTGATGTTGAGCTATTTTTCATATGATTGTTGGCTGTATGTATGTCTTTTTTTTTGAAAAGTGTTCATGTCCTTTACCCAGTTTTTAATGTTTTTTTCTTGTAAATTTGTTTTAAGTTCTTTATAGATGCTGAATGTTAGATTAGTTTGTGTTTTTTTGTTTGTTTGTTTTGTTTTGTTTTGTTGAGACGGAGTCTTGCTCTGTCACCCAGGCTGGAGTGCAGTGGTACAATCTCGGCTCACTGCAAGCTCCACCTCCTGGGTTCATGCCTTTCTCCTGCCTCAGCCTCCCGAGTAGCTAGGACTACAGGCACCCACCACAACGCCCGGCTAATTTTTTTTTTTTTTTTGTATGTTTAGTAGAGACAGGGTTTCACCGTGTTAGCCATGATGGTCTCGATCTCCTGACCTCGTGATCTGCCCGCCTCGGCCTCCCAAAGTGCTGAGATTATAGGCGTGAGCCACCTCGCCCAGCCTAGATTAGTTCTTTATAGATGCTGGATATTTTGCAAACTATGCGAAAATATTCTCCCATTCTGTAGGTAGCCTATTCACTCTGTTGACCGTTTCCTTTGCTGGACAGAGGCTCTTCAGTTTAATTGGATTCCATTTGTCAATTTTTGCATTTGTTGCAATTGCTTTTGGCATCTTTGTCCTGAGATCTTTGCCTATTTCTGTGTCTAAAATGGTATTGCCTAGCTTGTCTTCCAGAGTTTTTATAGTTTTGGGTTTTACATTTAATAAGTCTTCAATCCATCATGAGTTAATTTTTGTGTATGGTGTAAGGAAGGGGTCCAGTTTCAGTCCTCTGCATGTGACTAGGTGGTTACCCCAGTACTATTTATTGAATAAGGAATCCTTTTCCCATGGCTCATTTTTGTCAAGTTTGTTGAAGATCAGATAGTTGTAGGCGTGCTGCCTTATTTCTGGGTTCTCTATTGTGTTCCATTGGTCTGTGTGTCTGTTTCTGTACTAGTACCATGCAGTTTTGGTTACTGTAGACCTGCAGTGTAGTTTGAAGTTGGGTAGCATGATGTCTCCAGCTTTGTTCTGTTTGCTTAGGATTATCTTGGCTATTTGGGCTCTTTTTTGGTCCTATATGAATTTTAAAATAGTTTCTTCTAGTTCTGTGAAGAATGTCAATGGTAGTTTAATAGGAATAGCATCGAATCTATAAATTGCTTTGGGCAGTATGGCCGTTTTAACAATATTGATTCTTCCTACCCATGAACATAGAATGTTTTTCCATTTGTTTGTGTCATCTCTGATTTCTTTAAGCATAGTTTTGTAGTTCTCCTTCTAGAGATCTTTTACCTCCCTGGTTAGCTGTGTTTCTGGGCATTTTATTCTTTTTGTTGCAGTTGTGAATGGAATTGCATTCCTAATTTGGCTTCAGCTTGATTGTTGTTGGTGTATAGGAATTTAGTGATATTTGCACATTGATTTTATATCCTGTGACTTTGCTGAAGTAGTTTTCAGCTTAAGAAGCTTTTGGGCTGAGACTATGGGGTTTTCTAGATATAGGATCATGTCATTTGCAAACAGGAATAATTTGACATCCTCTCTTCCTATTTGGATGCCCTTTATTTATTTATTTTGCTTGATTACCCTAACCGGGACTTCCAATACTATGTTGAACAGCAGTGATGAGAGAGGGTGGCATCCTTTTCTTATGTGAGTTTTCAAGGGTAATGCTTCCAGCTTTTGTCCATTCATTATGATGTTGGTTGTGGGTTTGTTTGTCATAGATGGTGCTTATTATTTTGAGGTATGTTTCTTAATACCTAGTTTACTGAGAGTTTTTAATATAAACAGGTGTTGACTTTTATCAAAAGCCCCTTCTGCATCTGTCAAGATAATCGTGGTTTTTATCTTTAGCTCTCTTTATGTGATGAATCACATTTATTGATTTGCACATGTTGAATCAACCCTGCATCCCAGGGATAAAGCCTACTTGATCACGGTGGATAAGCTTTTTCATGTGCTACTGGATTCTGTTTGCCAGTATTTTTTGAGAATTTTTGCATTGGTGTTCATCAAGAATATTTGCCTTATGTTTTCTTTTGTTGTCAATAAGTTTTTTGTTTTTGTGTTTTTGTTTGTTTGTTTTTTTAAATACTAAAACCTCCATCAGGTTTTGGTGTCAGGATGATGCTGGCCTCATAGAATGAGGAGCAATTTTTTTGAATAGTTACAGCAGGAACAGTACCAGCCCTTCTTTGTACATCTGGTAGAATTCAGCTGTGAATCCATCTGGGCTTTTTTTTGGTTGGTAGGCTATTTATTACTGACTTAATTTCAGAGTTTGTTATTAGCCTGTTTAGGGAATTCAGCACTTTTTTTCCTGGTTTAGTCTTAGGAGGGTGTATGTATCCAATAATTTATCCATTTCTTCTAGATTTGTCTAGTTTATGTGCATACAGGTGTTTGCAGCATTCTCTAATGATTGTTTGTATTTCTGTGGGGTCTGTGGTAGTATCCTCTTTGTTGTTTCTGATTGTGCTCATTGGAATTTTCTCTCTTCTTTATTAGTCTAGTTAGTGGTCTATTTTATTAATTTTTTCAAAGAAACAGCTCCTGGATTTGTTGATCTTTTGAATTGTTTTTTGCATCTCAGTCTCCTTCAGTTCATCTCTCATTTTGGTTATTTCTTGTCTTTACTAGCTTTGGGGTTTGTTTGTTCTTGGTTCTCTAGTTCTTTTAGTTGTGATGTTAAGTTGTTAATTTGTGATCTTTCTAACTTTTTGATGTGGGCATTTAATGCTATAAATTTCCCTTTTAATACTGCCTTAGCTGTGTCCCAGAGATTCTGGTATGTTGTATTGTTGTTCCATTGGTTTCTAAGAACAACTTTTTTTTTTTTTTTTGAGACGGAGTCTCGCTGTTGCCCAGGCTGGAGCACAGTGGCATGATCTCTGCTCACTGCAGGCTCTGCCTCCTGGGTTTGAGCCATTCCCCTGCCTCAGCCTCCCAAGTAGCTGGGACTACAGACACCCGCCACCACGCCTGGCTAATTTTTTTTGTATTTTCAGTAGAGACGGGGTTTCACCATGTTAGCTACAATGGTCTCGATCTCCTGACTTCGTGATCTGCCTGCCTCGGCCTCCCAAAGTGCTGGGATTACAGGCACGTGCCACCGTGCCGTCCTGTTTCCAAGAACTTCTTGATTTCTGCCTGAATTTTATTATTTACCCAAAAGTCATTCATTCAGGAGCAGATTATTCAATTTTCATGTCATTGTATGGTTTGTAGTGAGTCTCTTAGTCTTGATTCCTAATTTGATTGCACTGTGGTTCAAGAGATCGTTTTTTAGGATTTCATTTCTTTTGTATTGCTGAGGAATGTTTTGCTTCGGATTATGTAATCAAGTTTTAGAGTACGTGCCATCTGGCAATGAGAAGAATGTATATTCTGTTGTTTTAGGGCAGAGAATTCTATAGGTATCTGTCAGGTCCATTTGATCTAGTGCTGAATTCAGGTCCTGAATATCTTTGTTAATTTTCTGTTTCGATGATCTAATACTGTCAGTGAGGTGTTAAAGTCTCCCACTATTATTATGTGGGAGTCTAAGTCTCTTTGAAGATCTCTAAGAACTTGCTTTATGAATCTATCTGGGTGTTCCTGTGTTGAGTGCATATATATTTAAAATAGATCTTGTTGAATCGAACCCATTACCATTATGTAATGCCCTTCTTTGTCTTTTTTTATCTGTGTTTTAAAGTCTGTTTTGTCTGAAACTAGGATTGCTTTTTTCTCTTTTCCATTTGCTTGGTACATTATTCTCTCTTTATTTTAAACCTATGTGTGTCACTGGATGCGAGATGAGTCTCTTGAAGATACCATACCAATGGGTCTTTGTTCTTTATCCAGCTTGCCATTCTGTGTCTTTTACTTGGGGCATTTATTCCATTTACATTCAAGCTTAGTGTTGATATGTGTGGATTTGATCCTGTCATCATGATGTTTCCTGGTTATTTTGCAGACTTGTTTATGCAGTTGCTTTATAATGTCATTGGTCTGTACACTTCAATGCGTTTTTGTAGTGGCTGGTAATGGTCCTTCCTTCCCATGTTCAGTGCTTCATTCAGGAGCTCTTGTATAGCAGGTCTGGTGGTAACGAATTCCTTCAGCATTTGCGTGTCTGAAAAGCATCTTATTTTTCCTTTGCTTATGACACTTTGGCAAGATATGAAATTCTGGGTTGGAATTTCTTTAAGAATTTTGAATATTGGCCCCCGGTCTCTTCTGGCTTGTAGAGTTCCTACTGAGAGGTGTGCTGTTAGTCTGATGGACTTCCCTTTGTAGATGACCTACTCTTTCTCTCTAGCTACCTTTAACGTTTTTTCTTTCATGTTGACCTTGGAGAATCTGTTGATTATGCGTCTTGGGGATGATCTTCTTGTGAAATATCTTACTTGAGTTCTCTGCATTTTCTGAATTCGAATGTTGGCTTCTCTAGCTAGGTTGGGGAAGCTCTCATGGATGATATCCTGAAGTATGTTTTCCAAGTTGGTTCCATTTCCCCCATCTCTTTCAGAGATACCAATGAGTTGTAGATTTGATCTCTTTACATAATCCCTTATTTCTCAGAGGTTTTGTTTGTTCCTATTCATTCTTTTTTCTCTATTCTTGTCTGACTATCTTGTTTCAGAATGCCAGTCTTCAAGCTCTGAGATTCTTTCGTCTGCTTGGTCTCTTATGCTGTTAATACTTGTGATTGCATTATGAAATTCTTAAAGTGTGTTTTTCAGCTCTATCAGGTCGGTTACATTCTTTTCTGTAGTGGCTGTTTTGTCTGTCAGCTCCTATATTGTTTTCTTGTGATTTTTAGCTTCTTTGGATTGGGTTTCAATGTACTCCTGTAGCCCAGTGATCTTTGTTACTATTCATATTCTGATCTGTTTCTGTCATTCAGTCATCTTAGCCCAGTTCAGAACCCTTGCTGGAGAGGTGATGTGGTCATTTGGAGGGAAAAAGGCACTCTGGTTTTTTGAGTTTTCAGAGTTCTTGTACTGGTTCTTACTCATCTTGTGGGACTGTCTACCTTCAATCTTTGAGGTTTCTGATCTTTGGATTGTTTTTCCCCTTTTATCCTATTTGATAACTTTGAGTGTTTGTGGTGTAAGGTGGATTCAGCTGACTGGCTTCATTCCTGGAAGATTTTAGGCGGCCAGTGCTCAGTTCCCAACTCCTAGACTACATGCTGTAATTCTGAGGTACTTGTATTGGGCCCCGACTTTGTTCTCTGGCTCTTCAAGGCTTCAAAATCAACTACGCTGGATTGGGGGGACCAACTTCCAGCACCTGTGGCAGAGTGCTAGCAGTGCCAGAGTGCCTGCCTTCCTGTGGGTGTTCACCACAGTGGTGGAGACAGTGCAGCTGGGCAGGGTGTCAGGAACCCCCTGCTGGTAAACTGGAGGTGATGTTGGCTTGGGGCTCTAGTCACACTGGAGGTGATGGCTTGTGGGCAGGGCACTGGCGGATCTGGATTCCTTCTCTGTGCTCTGCAAGCAGGAATAATCATTCAGGGGCAGGGGATCTGGCTAGTTTTTATCTTTCTGCCTCATCTTGGTCATTCCCCTTAACCCCTGCGCTTCCCCCTCTCCCACACCATGTTCCTGCCATACTTGTGACTTCCAGCCTTTATACACACTGCTCCCACTGCGTGCCTTATTTCTTCCTCCACCACTTTCTTCTCTAAGCTAACTCCTGCTGTCCTTCAGTTTTCTTCCCATTGCTGCCTCTTTTGGGGAGTCTTCCTGGTTCCTCTAAAACTAAGTGCCCTTCTTAGAAACATCTCAAATATATAATGTGAGCCTCAAATGTAACTCATATATGTAGTTTTGAATTTTCTATTAACCACATTAAAAAAAGAAACAGGTGAAATTAATGTTAATATTTTAAAACTAATATATCTAAAATACTATCATTCCAACACATAAACAATAGAAAGTAATTATTAATGAGAAGCTCTGCATTATGTTTTTCATGCTCAGTCTTCAAAATCCAGTGCAAATTTTATACTTACAGCCCATCTCAATTCAACTAACCACATTTTAAATGCTGAAAGCCTCTTGGAAAACAGCGTCTATTAAAGCTGTATGTAAACATGTCCTGTGGCCCAGCAGTTCTGCCCCTAGATATGAACTCAACAGGTACATAATGTATGCCAAAAGACATGTACAAGAATATTCATAGCATCCTTATTTGTTATAGTCCCAGACTAGAAACAACCCCTATGTCCATCAGCAATAGAATAGATGAATAAATTATGGTATATTAGCATATGGTAATTCTGTTTAGCAGCAGTTTCCAAATTTTCGAGTCGCAGGACTCCACAGTTATTGAGGAATCCAAAGAATGGTTTTTATATAGGAGCTATATATGTTTTTAAGAATATTAGGAATTAAAATTGAGTAATTATTAAAATATTCATTTAAAATGACAATAAGAAACCTATTACATATTACTGTAAATAACATGTACAATAAAAATATGTAAAATGACAAATAACTATATTTTCCAACACAAACCAAAATTTTTTTGAGAACAGTGGCATTGTCTTAATGTTTTTGCAATTACCATAGAGTCAGAGTTATATGTAAAACATATTTAGTATAATGCCAGACAATACTTGTTGAATAAATGAATTAATTTATCTATAAATGGAGTAAATTACATTTATGTGATTCCTAATGTTGAATCATTTTTGCATTCATTTATAGGCCATACCAACTTGCTAATGATAAATTTTAATCTGCTAGAATACATTTACTGATTTTTTTATACTTTGCATTTATATTTATGACATCAGTCTATTGTCAGTCTTAGCTTTCTTCTGCCCTCTACCTCTTTTTTTCCTTCCTGTAACCTAACCTCCCTCTCTTCTGCTTGATTTTCGTATGTTAATCCATTCTTTTAGATGCACTTACAATCTTTTTTTTGTTGTTGATTTCAGTGTTTAGAAGTAGTATAAAAGATTGTAGTGTTCCAGTTATTATTATTTTACCTTTTAAGATTAGAAAAGGAGAGGTGATTGTTTATGAACTGTATAGGTACTGTAATAGGAAAGCAAAAATTAACGGTTTTGTACTAATAAATGCTGGGGGGAGAAGTGTTTTCATTCCTAGTATGTTTCAACTTTATTCCACTAAGCAAGATAATACAGATGAGCCTATAAGAAGTAGATCCCTTCTTATGCATGGGCTTTGGGACTAATTAAGCCAGTAAGAGACCTCAGTGGAGATGGATCAATTCCATGAGAAGTGGAACTCACATCTGAAGGCAGGAGCTGTGTGGGAGGTAAAATGGAGATGCTAAATGAGGATTGAGCTCAAGTCAGGGGGTAGGACTCCTGTATTCTGTCAGTTGGGTACATCCAGTTTGTGTGGATGATACTTTAGGACCAAACTAATTTGCTCAAAAAGTAGCAGACATAAAGTTAACCAGAATATGGCTCCAGTGCTATCTAAACTATGATCTAGTAGTATACTAACATGATTACGTGTATATAAAAGTATTTGCCCAGGTACAAAGGATGGGAGATTAAGGAGAACCTACTACTATCGGTGCTGCTGGAGTGGATCACTACACAGGGGCTAGGAGCCATATGAAAAATACAAAGGAGTATTAAGAAATTGCATAAATTACATTTGTATACAATTCAACTTCACATTATTTTTTCCACCACGTAAGAATAAGAGTCTGAATGTTTGATTTGATTGCTGTATGTGGGTGGGTTAGAGAGAATTAGAATCAGAATACATGATTTATCTCTCGTCTTTATTTTATTATTTTATTTATTCTTTTATTCCCTCATCTAAGTAGGGGGCTAGCTACAATAAATGGAAATTATGTTTTTTAAAGGTTTATTAGAACTCTAAAAGCATATGTGCGTGATGCCTTTGGGGAAATAACTCTTTAATTTTTAATTCCTTCATCCTTGAGTCAGCTTTGCTAATTTATATTAAATTATACGTTCTAGAATATTATTTTGCCTATATTTCCATATTTGCTTTAAGGTTGTAAATAATATTGTTTTAAAAATATTTTCTACATCTGTGATTATATCACCATAGCCATTCCTAATACCTATCTGTCTCTCTTGTCTGTCATTCTTTTCTTGAACAGACTTGTCAAAGGTTTCTTTATTTTAGACGTTCTTCTCAAAGAACCAGCTCTTGGTTTCATGCTGTACTGCTTTCCTTGTTTTCTATTTTATTAATTTTTTTCACTATTTCTTTATTTTGTTGATTTTTGTAGCTGGTTGTTTATTTTTAAATTTTGTTTTAGACATTATACAGTAAAACTGACTCTCTTTTTTTCTGGTGCAAAGTTATATGACTGTTAACACATGTACACATTCATATAACTACCACTAAAATCAGAATGTAGAACAGTTCAGCATCCCAGAAAACTCTTGCCTGTTCTTCCTTTATATTCACAACCATGTTCTCACCCTTAATCTGTGACAGCCACTGAGATGTTCCTAACCATAGTTTTTGTTTTGTCTTTTTAAAAATGTCATATAGATGGAATTGTCCAACACATAACCATTTGAGACTGACTGCTTTTACTCAGCATAGTATCTTGGAGATTCATGCACATTGTTGCATCAATCAGTAGTTTTATTCCTTGCCGTTGTATGGATATACCACAGTTTATCAGTTCACCTATTGAAGGACATTTCCATTGTTTTCAGTTTTTGGCTATTATAAATAAAGCTTCTACAAATATCTAGTACAGGTTTCTGTGTGGACATAAGTTTTTATCTCTCTAGGGCAGTGGTCCCCAACCTTTTTGACACCAGGGACCAGTTTTGTGGAAGACAATTTTTCTGCAGACCTGGTAGGGAGGGAGGATGGTTTTGGAATGAAGCTGTTCCACCTCAGATCATCAGGTATTAGATTCTCATGAGGAATGCCCAACCTAGATCCCTTGCATGTGCAGTTCACAATAGGGTTCGCAGTCTGCCACCAGGAGGTGGACCTCAGGCGGTGCATTAGTCTGTTTTCTGACTGTTGTAAAGAACTGCCTTGAGACCGGGCCATTTATAAAGGAAAGTGGTATAGTTTCTCACAGTTCAGCATGGCTGGGGAGGCCTCAGGAAACTTACAGTCCTGGTGGAATGTGAAAGGAAAGCAAGGCACCTTCTTCACAAGGTGACAGGAAGGAGAATGAACACAGGAGGAACTACCAAACAATTATAAATCATCAGATCTCATGAGAACTCGCTCACTATTATGAGAGCAGCATGGGGGAAACCACCCCCATGATTCCGTTACCTCTACCTGATCTCTCCCTTAACACGTGGGGATTATAAAGATTAAGGGGATTACAATTCAATATGAGATTTTGGGTGGGGACATAGGCAGACCTTATCAGGTGGTAATGCTTGCTCACCCACCACTCACTTCCTGCTCTGCTGCCCAGTTCCTAATAGGCCACGGACTATTACCGGTCTGCAGCCTGGGGGTTAGGGACCCCTACTTTAGGGTAAATACTTAGGAGAAGAATTGCTGGGTCCTAAGTTACACATACGTGCTTAACTTTTTAAGAAACTACCAAACCATTTTCCAGAGTGACTGTATCAGTTTGCATTCTGACTAGCAGTGTGAGAGTGTTCCAGTTGCTCTGCATCTTTGTCAGTACTTGATATTGTTAATATTTTTGTTTTTGTCATTCTAGAAGGAATATGGTGGTAGCTCATCTGATTTCATTTGTGTTTTTTAACGGCTAATGATATTGAACATCTCATATACTTCTTTGCCATCTTGTGTGAAATGTTTAAGTTCATTACTCATTTTTAATTGGGTTGGTGGTTTTTTTGCTGTTGAGTTTTGGGAGTTCTTACATATATTTTTTCCCCTCTGAATCTGTAGCTTGTCTTTTTATTCTCTAGACAGTGCCATTGGCAAAGGAGAAGTTTTAAAATTTGATGAAGTTCAACTTGTCAGTTTTTTATGAGTTGTTTTTTGTGTCATTTCTAAAAGCTCTTTACCTAATCCCGGATCACAGAGGTTTTCTTCTGCTTTTTTCCTAAAAGTTTTAGAGTTTTATGTTACACGTTTAGATCTAAAGTTCATCATAATTTATCTTTTTAAAAGGTATGAGGTTTAAAAAAGAGGTTCAGTTTTTGCATATGGATAACCACCAATTGTTCCAACCCGAGGAATCACCTCTTCTATTTGATCACCTTGAGGTTGGTCTTCTAATTTTTTAACATCTGCTTCCACTTTAACCATAGCCAGCTTCTCATGTTCTGTATACTTTCTATGTGCTGAATTTTCAAGGATTTGCTCAAGAATATCAAGAATCTTTGTGTACAATATTCTCAGCCTCTCTTATGGACTCTTGCATACAGCCAATCCCACAAGGCCAGTGGTCTTCAGCACACCTACCACGACAGTGCCAACAAGCCAATGACCTGCCATTTTTCTTGAAGTCTTTAATCAGGCTGAATTTTATTTTGCTGTGTTCTCTCTCCCTCCTCTCCCCCTCCCCTCCCCCTCCCCTCTCCCCTTCCCCCTCCCTTCTCCCTCTCTCCTACCCCCAGCCTCTCTCCCCACTCCATCTTTCCCTTCTTTCCCCCACAACTAAGAAACATGTATGGGTTGTGTGTATAAATATATTTGTTTTTTGCTGTTGTTTGTTTGTTTTCTGAGACGGAGTCTCGCTCTGTTGCCCAGGCTGGAGTGCAGTGGCACAATCTCAGCTCACTGCAAGCTCCTACCTCCCAGGTTCACACCATTCTCCTGCTTCAGCCTCCAGAGTAGCTGGGACTACAGGCCACCACACTCGGCGAATTTTTTTGTGTTTTTAGTAGAGACGGGGTTTCACTGTGTTAGCCAGGATGGTCTCGATCTTCTGACCTTGTGATCCACCTGCCTCGGCCTCCCAAAGTGCTGGGATTACAGGCATGAGCCACCGCGCCTGGCCTAGGTTGTATATATATGTTGCGGATACACAGCTAAAACTGTTTTTTTATTTTGCCCTCACACTTGAGTAATGGTTTGACTGGATATGGAATTCCAGGCTTTAATATTTTCTTTCAGAATTCTGTGTATGTTATTTTATCATTTTGTAACTTTTAAGTTACCATTTTGGTTCTCATACCAAAGAGTTGTCCTTTTAGAAGTTTGTAATTTCCTTTTCCTATTTAGAGTTTATAGTTTTCACAAGTATGTGTCTGTGTGTGTATCTCCAGTCATTATTATTGTTTGCTATTTGGCAGACCATTTTATCTGACCATGTTGATATTCTTCCAAAATACTTATATGTGTATATGTCTAGTTGTATGAATATATGCACACATACGTATTTATTCATAATACATGTGCACATATATATGTCTACACCTGTATATGTGTTTTAAATCCCTTTTATCCTGTAAGTTTCCTCCATTTGGAACTTCTATTAAGTGTAATATAATATTCATAATACCTAGCTTTTTTTTGGTCTCTTAGGTTTTTATATTGTTTTTATTCTATAATTTAAAGATTCTTCAGTTTAGTCTTCTAAATTATAATTTGTCTGTAATACGTCTATTTATGAATAATTTTTTTTTGTTTCGACAGAGTCTCACTCTGTTACCCAGGCTGGAGTGTAGTGGTGCGATGTAGGCTCACTGCAACCTTGACCTCCCAGCTTCAAGCGATTCTTCTGCCTCAGCCTCCTTAGTAGCTGGGACTACAGGCGTGTGCCTGGCTAATTTTTGGATTTTTTGGTAGAGATAGGGTTTCACCATGTTGGCAAGGCTGGCCTCAAACTCCTGACTTCAAGTGATCTGCCTGCCTTGGCCTCCAGGATTACAGGTGTGAGCCACCACACCCAGCCTAATTTTCTTTTTTTCGTAATGATAATTTTGTTTTTTTTCAGTTAGCTATGAGGAGCTGATTTGTATCTTTCTCATCTTCCCTGATTACTCCCTTCCTGCCCTGTCCCCTACTCTCATCCCTACACCTGAGAATATAAGAATTGTGGGTCCTTTCCTCACAAAATAATCCCCCTGTGTGCATTCACAGAAAATTTTGTACATAATGCCTGATTCTAGAATGTCTGAAAGCTCATTTATGACCTCTAGATCCTTGCTATTCAAAGTGCTGTTGTAGAAACAGCTACATTGGTCCTGTCTGGTAGCTGGTTAGAAATGCAGAATCTCAGGGCCTGTGCCAGATACCAAATTGGAATCTTCATTTTAACAAGATCCCTTGTGATTTATTTTATATTCAAGTTTGAGAAGCACTGTGATAAGAGGTTAGAAACCTCTGTGGTGTATGTGATATATGTGATTTTCCTGTTGTGTTACCATTTACATATCTGGAATATCATCTACAACACTTTAAAAAAAAAATCATGGCTCGATCACCAAAATTGTAAAGTAGAAATATTTTGAAGTAGTTACAACATAGTACAGTATTTGAATAGCAAGCTATGCTATATGAAGTAGCAGGACTCAAGCAGGGACTGATGTATACACTCATTCTTGTCCAAACACCTACATAGTGGTTACTATGAGCCAGGCAGCATTCTAATCACTGTGTGTTTGTTTATGTATATGTGTGTCTTAGTCCATTTGGAGTGCTATAACAAAATACCATAGACTGAGTGGCTTATAAAGAACAGAAATTTCTCACAGTTCTGGTGGCTGGGAAGTCCAGCATCGAGGCACTGGCAGATTTGGTGTCTGGTAAGGGCTCACTTTCTGATTCATAGACAGTGTCTTTTTGCTGTGTCCTCACGTGGCAAAAGAGGCTAGCTAGTTCTTTGGGGTCTCTTTTATAAGGACACTAATCCCATTCTTGAGGGCAGAGCCCTCATGACCTAATCACCTCATGAGGTACAAAGACTCCACTTCCTAATACTATAACCTTAGGAGTTAGGATTTCAACCATACGAATTTGGGGAGGGATACAGATATTCAGACTCTGTGAATGTATGAATGTATATGTATTTATTTACACAGATTCATTTGCTTAACAAATGATAAACATATGAATCTGTGTAAATAAATACATATACATACATCAGCTTCGATACTATTTCCATTTTACAAATAAGGAAGCTGAGAAACAAAAAGATTAACTATCTTAGCCAAGGTCACATAATTAGTAAATGGAAGATCTAGGATTTGAACCAAGATAGCATAACCTAGAATCTGTGCTCTTAACCATTACATTATATTGCTCTTTTATAGTTGTACTTGGAGATCTCCGTAAACAAAACGCAACTCAAAAGCAAGCTGATTAATTCCTTATACATTCACCTTTTAAAATTTATTACTAGAACTCATCTGCTTGTGGTGCTGATAGATGAGTCAAACATGCTGGATCATTAATTCTTTCTGAATTACTTTTGGTTTGCTATTAACTGAGATTTCTACATGGCAAGAAGCTAGATTATTGGATTTTACACTACCTACCCTCAAGGTTTGATATAAGGTTATTAAATAACTTATGCAAATACTTTCTACATTAAATGTTAATTTTCTTCCATCTCCAGTAGATGGACAAAAGACAATTTATAAAAACAGTAATTGGATGGCTAATAAAATTAGAACAAAGATTAACTTCAAAAGCAGTCAGAGAAATACAAATAAATACCACCTGTTAATTTAGTAAATATATAAAAATGAAACTATTTTATCAAATGTTCAATAAAGACATAAAAATAAAAATGTGATTAGTGTTTAATGAAAGGAGCTTTCATACTTGATAAGTAGAAATGTTCATCTTTGCTGATGGGTTTGTTGGTATTATTTGACATATCATGGTCTTCTTTTCCTTACCGCTTTTTTCCATAAACTATTTCCTAATTTTGAACATTAAATTGTTTGCAGTTTTGTTCACATAATGCTGTAATTAATATGCTTTTATCTTTGTTTGAATTTTTATTATTTATGGTTTATAAAAGTGGAATTACTAGGTCAAAGGTTGGAGTGTTTTCCAAGCTCTCATTAAAAATAATATCTAATTTGTATTGAATGCTTACCGTGTGCAGTCATTGCTCTAAATGCTTTACATATATATGAACTCATTTAATCTTCACATCAAAAATATAAGATGGACCCTGTTTTATGTTTTACAGGAAATTGAGCCACAGTGCAATTAAAATAATTTTAAAGTCACACAATTAGAGCCAGGATTTGTTTTCCAGAAAGATTATACTACTTTAAGCTTCTGCTTGTAGAATTTGAGATTATCTGCCCTCTTATGACCTCCCCAGTAAAATGTTCTGATAATTGCACAATAGCAGTGAGCACAACTAGAACCTCTAAATACCATTCCTCACTGGAAGAATCCAAGGGTCATTGGATGAATGACTGATTTCCATTCTAGGGCAGAAAATACAAGAGAAACTAGGGATATTCTGTTGTATCAGAAGGCAAAGAAGCTACACAAAGACTAGTATTTCCAGCCAAAAGGACACAATGGCCAATAGAAAGGGGGCTCCCAGTGACCAAAAGATGAGAGAACTTGAACATGATAAAAGAATATAATGAAGTCATTTGGTTGAAATGCACTGAATTTATAAAAACTCCTTGGTGTATAACAATAGATGTGTAATAAGGAACACACACACACACACACCACTAGAACAACAGTGAATTACTGGATACAGTAAAAACAAATAAGCACTAACTCCATACTCTGATAACAAGCAATTATGAAGAAAGAATTAAACATTTATCCTTTTTCTCTGTATGAACTCTGGTTATAGGTTAAGCAAATAACCTTATTTGTTGAGGGAAACTTCTTTGCAGAATTTTAGTTAATGAATGTGGAAGTAATGGCAGGATTAGAATATCGTTTTGCCAACCCTAATGAAATAATTTATTCAGGCTATGATCATCAGTGGATAAAAGCATTAGACATACGATCACGTGGGAACTTCTCAGTGGAGGAATCAGTCTGCCCTACCTGGACCTATTGCTTAATCTCAGTTTTATGAAAAGTAGGGTAAGGAGATAGTGTATGACTTCTGTCACACGTATGAAACATACAGCATAAGCTCTGAAGTTTTCCAGCCAAAAATGTTGAGCCTGTGTAAAATTAAGATCAAGTTTCTGTAGCAAGGTTTGGCAAAACATGGCCTTTCAGTCAAATTCGACCTAATGACTGTTTTAATAACATTGTTTTGTTTTGTTTTGTTTTTTAAACACAGCCACTCTGAATCATTTACATATTGTCTAGCTGCTTTTGTGCCGCAGTGACAGAGTTGAGTAGTTGCAACAGAAACTGTATGGCCCACAGAGCCTAAAATATTTACCAGTTTGGCCTTTCACAGAAAAGGCTTCCTCATCCTTGAGCTAGATGAACCAAAGTTAAGTGACATCAGAAAGAAGCAACACCACAGAATATGGGCCTTTTACAGGACTGCTGATCTAGCTTCTTTAACTAGTCAGTGGTATGGAAAATGAAGGAGTATCCCTCTAGGCTAAGAGGGACTTAAACACAGCAACCAAATGCAATCTCGAGACTGTTTTGATCCTGCTTCAAATAAGCAAACTGAAAAAAACAGGAGACAATCAGGAAAATCTGATTATTGCCTGGCTATACTGAATGACATCAAGATTTATTATGAATTTTAAGTAGTACCATTATAGATAGGTGGATAACGTATTTTGAGAGAGATGTATGTTGAAGTATATGGAGGTAAAATGATATGTGGCATTTACTTCAACATACTTCACAAAAACAAAAATATAGCAAAGACACATTAATCTCAAGATTCTTTAATGTCAAGACTTACATACTTTATACTGTATCATCATGCCATCATTACTTTCTATAGTAGGTTTTAGTGTTGCCTCCTAGGTTGCTGTGCAAAACAGCTACCAGCCACTCTTTTAAATGCCCTAATTCCTTGGTTACTTAACACACTTGTGTGCTTACTCCTATTTCCACAATATCTAAGCACGACTGTAAAACACAATATCTAAGCGTTGTATTTGATACTTGATTCTGCTCTTCAGTAACTATGAGATTTCGTCCTGACAGGTTAATTTTTCAGTCTCAACTTCCTGGGCCTTAGAAGGGGGAATATCAGTTACTCCTGGAATTGTTTCAAAATTAAAGGATACGTTTGTTCTGTAAATAATGAAATTATTAACCCAAATGAGACCCACATATATTTTGGAAGTTATAGTGAGGGAATTGATGCATGATCTTTATAGTAAGACAGACCTAAGTTTGGATATTAGTTGTATGTGTTAGTCGTGTCCTTGAGCAAGTTATTTACTATATCTGAAGTTTAGTTTCTTCATTTGTAAACTGGAGACAATATTACCTCAAGTATTTGTTCTAATAACTAAGTAAATTAAAATTTGGGAAAGTACATAGTATAGCAACAGATACATGCTAATTAAATATTTTTTCTTTTTTTCATTTGGGGAAATGTATAGCTGGATATATTTACATTGGATAACTTAAACTTCTTTTGAACATCAAATGGTGTGATTAATAAGAATTATGCAGAACTTACATAAAGAAAATTTCTCTAACATAAAGAGGATACTAAATGGAGAGATATCCTTTGTTTTTGGATAGGCACATTGTTGTTAAGAGGTCCTTTCTCTCTAAACTATTTTTTTTTTAATTAAAAAAAATTTATTTCAATAGGTTTTTGGGGAGCAGGTGGTGGTTGATTACATGAATAAGTTATTTAGTGGTGATTTCTGGGATTTTGGTACACCCATCCCAAGCAGTGTATGCTGTGCCCAATTACCCAATGTGTAGTCTTTTATCACTCACCCCCCCTCACCCTTTCCCCCGAGTCCCCAAAGTCCATTATATCAATCTTATGCCTTTGAGCCCTCATAGCTGAGCTCCCATTTATAAGTGAGAATATAAAATGTTTGATTTTTTCCATTCCTGAGTTACCTCCCATGGAATAATGGTCTCTAGTACCATCCAGATTGCTGCAAATGCCATTATTTTGTTCTTTTTTATGGCTGAGTAGTATTCCGTGGTATATGTATACCACATTTTCTTTATCCACTTGTTGATTGATGGGACTTTGTGCTGGTTCCTTATTTTTGCAATTGTGAATTGTACTGCTATAAATATGCATGTGCAAGTATCTTTTTCATACAATGACTGCTTTTCCTCTGGGTAAATACCTAGTAGTGGGATTGCTGTATCAAGTAGTAGATCTACTTTTAGTTCTTTAAGGAATCTCCACACAGTTTTCCATAGTGGTTGTACTAGTTTACATTCCCACTGGCAGTGTAAAAGTGTTCCCTGTTCACCACATTCCATGCCAACATCTGTTATTTTATGATTTTTTGATTATGGCCATTCTTGCAGGAGTAAGGTGGTATTGATTGTAGTTTTGATTTGCATTTCCCTGATCATTAGTGATGTTGAGCCATTTTTTTCATGTTTATTGGCCATTTGTATGTCTTCTTTTAAGAATTGTCTATTCATGTCCTTAGCACATGTTTTGATAGGATTGTTTTTTTTTCTGCTGATAAGAGTTCCTTGTAGATTCTGGATATTAGTCCTTTGTTGGATGCATAGTTTGGGAAGATTTTGTCCCACTCTGTAGGTTGTCTGTTTACTCTGCTGATTATTTCTTTTGCTTTGCAGAAGCTTTTTAGTTTAATTAAGTCCCATCTATTTGTTTTTGAGACATTTGCTTTTGGGTTCTTTGCCATGAAGTCTTTGCCTAAGCCAGTGTCTAGAGGGGTTTTTCAAATGTTATCTTCTAGAATTTTTATGGTTTCAGGTCTTAGATTTAAGTCTTTGATCTATGTTGAGTTGATTTTTGCATAAAGTGAAAGATGAGGATCCAGTTTCATTCTTCTACATGTGACCTCCCAATTATCCCAGCACCATTTGTTGAATAGGGTGTCCTTTCCCCACTTCATGCATGTTTTTGTTTGCTTTGTCAAAGATCGGTTAACTGTAAGTATTGGGCTTTATTTTTGGGTTCTTTATTGTGTTCCATTGGTCTACATGCCTTTTTGTTGTTGTTGTTGTTGTTGTCATTTTTTGAGATGAAGTCTTGCTCTGTCGCACAGGCTGGAGTGCAGTGGCGTGATCTCAATTCACTGCAGCCTCCGCCTTTGGGGTTCAAACAATTCTGCTGCCTCAGCCTCCTGAGTAGCTGGGACTACAGGTGTGTACCACCACGCCCGGCTAATTTTTTAATATTTAGTAGAGACAGGGTTTCACCATGTTGGCCAGGCTGGTCTTGAACTTCTGACCTCAAGTGATCTTCCCGCATTGGCCTCCCAAAGTGGTGGGATTACAGGCGTGAACCACTGCACTAGGCCTACATGCCTACTTTTATACCAGTACCATGCTGTTTTGGTGACTGTAGCCTTATAGTATAGTTTGAAGTCAGGTCATGTGATGCCTTTAGATTTGTTCTTTTTGCTTAGTCTTGCTTTGGCTATGTGGGCTGTTTTTTGGTTTCATATGAATTTTAGGATTGTTTTTTCTAGTTCTGTGAAAAATATGGTGGTATTTTGATGGGAATTGCTTTGAATTTTTAGACTGCTTTTGGCAGTATGGTCATTTTCACAATATTGATTCTACCTATCCATGAGCATTGAATGTGTTTCCTTTTGTTTGTGTGGTCTGTGATGTCTTTCAGCAGTGTTTTGTAGTTTTCCTTGTAGAGGTATTTTACTTCCTTGGTTAGGTATATTCCTAAGGTTTTCTTTTTTTTTTTTTTTTCTCCACCTATTGCAAAAGAGTTGGGTTCTTGATTTAATTATCAGCCTGGTTACTGTTGGTGTGTAGTGGTGCTACTGATTTGTGTAGATTAAATTTGTATCCTGAAACTTTCCTGAATTCATTTATCAGTTCTAAGAGCTTTCAGGATGAATTTTTAGGGTTTTCTGGGTATAGAATTGTATCATTGGCAAACAGCGACAGTTTGACTTCCTCTTTACCAATTCGGATGCCCTTTGTCTCTTGTCTGATTGCTCTGGCTAGGAATTCCAGTACTGTGTTGAATAGAAGTGGTGAAAGTGGACATCCTTGAACAGAAGTAGTGAAAGTGGGCAATCTTGTTCCTGTTCTCACGGGAAATGCTTTCAACTTTCCCCATTCAGTATAATGTTGGCTATGGGTTTGTCATAGGTGGCTTTTATTGCCTTAATGTATGTACCTTCTATGTTGATTTTGCTGAGGGTTTTAATCATAAAAGGATGCTGGATTTTGTCAAATGCTTTTTCTGTGTCTATTGAGATGATTGTGATTTTTGTTTTTAATTTTTGTTTATGTGGTGTATTATATTTATTGACTTGTGTATGTTAACCCATTTCTGCATTTCTGATATGAAACCCACTTGATCATGGTGGGTTATCTTTTTGATATGCTGTTGGATTTGGTTAGCTGGTATTTTGTTGGGGGTTTTTGTATCTGTGGTCCTCAGGGATATTGGCCTGTAGTTTTCTTTGTTATATCCTTCCCTGGTTTTGTTATTAGGGTGATGCTGGTGGCTTCATAGAATGATGTAGGGAAGATTCCCTCTTTCTCTATCTTTGGAATAGTTTTAATGGTATTGGTACCAGTTCTTCTTTGAATGTGTGATAGAATTCAGCTGTGAATTCATCTGTTCCTGGACTTGTTTTTGTGGACAGTTTTTTAATTATTTCCGCCTTGCTGCTTGTTATTGGTCTCTTTAAAGTTTCTGTTTCCTCCTATTTTTCAGGAATTTATTCATCTTCTCTAGGTTTTCTCATTTGTGTGCATAAAGGTGTTTGTAGAACCCTTGAATGATCTTTTGTATTTCTGTGCTATCAGTTTTAATATCTCCCATTTCATTTCTAATTAAGCTTATTTGGATCTTCTCTCTTCTTGCTTAATCTCACTAATGGTCTTAATTTTATTTATCTTTTCAAAGAACCAGCTTTTTTTTTTATTTATATTTTGTGTGTTTGTTTCAAATTCATTTAGTTCTGCTCTGATCTTTATTTCCTTCCTTCTGCTGGGTTTGGTTTGTTCTTATTTCTCTAGTTCCTCGAGATGTGACCTTAAATTATCTATTGGTGCTCTTTCAGACTTTTTGATGTAGGCTGTTAATGTTATGAATTTTCCTCATAGCACTGCTTTTGCTGTGTCCCAGAGGTTTTGATAGGTTGTGTCACTATTATCGTGCCGTTCAAATAATTTTTAAATTTCCATCTTGAGTTCATTGTTGACCCAATTATCATTCAGGAGCAGGTTATTTGATTTCCATCTGTTTGCGTGGTTTTGAGGATTCCTTTTGGAGTTTATTTCCAATTTTATTCCACTATAGTCTGAAAGAGTACTTGATACAATTTTTATTTTCTTAAATTTATTGAGACTCGTTTTTGGGCCTGTCGTTTGGTCTGTCTTGGAGACTGTTCGTGTGCTGATGAATGAATGTATATTCTATAGTTGTTGGGTGGAATATTCTGTAAATATCTGTTAAATCCATTTGTTTTAGGGTGTAGTTGAAGTCCATTGTTTCTTTGTTGACTTTCTGTCTTGATGACCTATGTAGTGCTGTCAGTAGAGTATTGAAGTCCCCCACTAATATTGTATTGCTGTCTATCTCATTTCTTAAGTCTAGTAGTAATTGTTTTATAAATTTGAGAGCTCTGGTGTTAGGTGCATATATATTTAGGATTGTGATATTTTCCTTTGGACTAGTCCTTTTATTGTTATATAATGTCCCTCTTTGTCTTTTTTTTTTTTTTTTTTAACTGTTGTTGATTTCAAGTTTATTTTGTCTGATATAAGAGTAGCCATTTCTGCTCACTTTTGGTGTCCATTTGCATGGAATATCTTTGTGAGTGTTTATGTGTCAAATGAGTCTCTTGCAGACAGCAGATACTTGGTTGGTGAATTATCTATTCTGGCATTTTATGTCTTTTAAGTGGAGCATTTAGGCCATTTACCCTAAATGTTAGTATTGAAATGTGAGGTACTATTCTTTTCATCATGCTGTTTGTTGCCTGAATACCTTGTTTGTTTGTTTTCATTGTGTTATTGTTTTATAGGTCCTTTGAGATTTATGGTTTAAGGAGGTTTTATTTTGGTATATTTCAAGGATTTGTTTCAAGATTTAGAGCTCCTTTTAGCAGTTCATGTAGTGTTCACTTGGTAGTGGTGAATTCTCTCAGCATTTGTTTATCTAAAAAAGGCTGTATCTTTCTTTCATTTATGAAACTTAAGCTTTGCTGGATACAGAATTCTTGGCTGATAGTTGCTTTGTTTAAGGAGGCTAAAGATAGGACCCCAATCCCTTCTAGCTTGTAAGGTTTCGGCTGAGAAATCTGCTGTTAATCTGTAAGGTTTTACTTTATAGGTTAAAGTGATGCTTTTGCCTCACAGCCCTTAGGATTCTTTCCTTCATCTTGACTTTAGATAACCTGATGACTATGTGCCTAGGTGATGATCTTTTTACGATGAATCACCTGGGTGTTCTTTGAGCTTTGTATTTCAACATCTAGATCTCTAGCAAAGGCAGGGAAGTTTTCCTTGATTATTCCCTCAGATGTGTTTTCCAAACTTTCAGATTTCTCTTCTTCCTCAGGAACACCAGTTATCCTTAGGTTTGGTCGTTTAATGTAATCCCAAACTTCTTGGAGGCTTTGTTCATTTTTTTTTTAATTCTTTTTTCCTTGTCTATATCAGATTGGATTAATTTGAAAGCCTTGTCTTCAAGCTGTGAAGTTTTTTCTTCTACTTATTCTATTCTGTTGTTTAGATTTTCCAATGTATTTTGCATTTCTCTAAGTGTACCCTTCATCTTCAGAAGTTGTGATTGTTTTTTATTTATGCTGTCTATTTCTCTGGAGATTTTTCTGGCCATATCCCGTAACATTAAAAAAAAAAATCTTAAAGTTGGTATTCACCTTTCTCTGATGCCTCCTTGAGTAGCTTAATAATCGACCATCTGAATTATTTTTCTGGCAAGTCAGAGATTTCTTCTTGGTTTGGATCCATTGCTAGTGAGCTAGTGTAATCTTTTGGGGGTATTAAAGAACCTTGTTTTGTCATAGCGCCAGAAGTGTTTTTCTGGTTCTTTCTAATTTGGATAGACTAGGTCAGAGGGGAGATCTGGGGCTCAAGGGCTGCTGCTCAGAGTCCTTTTTTCCATGGGGTGCTCCCTTGATGTGGTGTTCTCTCCCTTCCCATAGGTATTCCTGAGAGCTGAACTGCAGTGATTGTTGTTTCACTTGTGGGTCTAGTCACCCAGCAGAGCTACCAGGCTCTGGCCTGGTACTGGGGAGTGTCTGCAAAAAGTCCTGGAATGTGATCCATCTTCAGGTGTCTCAGCCATGGATACCAGCATCTTTCCAGTGGACATACAGGGGAGTGAAGTGGACTCTGTGAGGATCCTTGGTTGTATTTTTGTTTATTGCACTGGTTTTGTGTTGGTTGGTCTCCAGCCAGTAGGTGGCACTTTCAAGAGAGCATCAGCTGTGGTAGTGTAGGGAGGATACAAGCTTGCCCTAGGTTCTCAGGCAGTGGGTGGGACCAAAGAGCTCCCAAGAGATTATGTCCTTTGTTTTTGGCTACCAGGCAGGTAGAAAAAGATCATCAGGTGGGGGCATGGTTAGGTGTGGCTGAGCTCAAACTCTCGTTGGGCAAGGCTTGCTGCAGCTGCTGTGGGGGAATGGGGGTGTAGTTCTTAGGCCAATAGAGTCATGTTCCCAGGAGGATTGTGGCTGCCTCTGCTGTATCATACAGGTCACCAGGGAAGTGGGGGAAGGCCGGCAATGACAGGCCTTATGCAGCTCCCATGTAGCCTGAAAGGCCAGTTTCACTCCCACTGTGCTTCTCCAATGGCACCAAGTTTATTTCCATTCAGTTGGTGAGCAAGGCTGAGAACTTGGCCCAGTCTACAAACCTCCCCCCTGAGAAAGCAAGCAGGGCTTTCAGGTTTCATGCCTTCCCCCTTGCCAAGGCTTCTGTGGGTGTATCTGCAGTCTCCATTTGCCCCCTCCCCCAGATTCTGTCGAGTAAACTTCACATTCTGTCGAAATTGTTACGAAGTTCAATTGGAAGTTTCCTTCTCCCTGTGGTTTTTTGTCAGTTCCACTGGCAGCCCTCCCCAAGTACCCCTGGGAGACAGTCAGAAATGGCTTCCCTGTGGACCTAGAGTGCCTACCCGGCTCTTCCCACTGCTTCCTGTACCCCTGTATTTCACTCAGCTGTCTAAATTCATCTCAACTCCAGGTAAGGTCAAGTTCTTTTCCCATGATCTGTGTCATGCGTATCCATATGAAGAGACCACCAAACAGGCTTTGTGTGAGCAACATGGCTGTTTATTTCACCTGGGTGCAGGGGGGCTGAGTCCGAAAAGAGAGTCAGTGAAGGGAGATAAGGGTGGCACCGTTTTATAGGATTTGGGTAGGTAAAGGAAAATTACAGTCAAAGAGGGGTTGCTCTCTGGCGGGCAGGAGTGGAGGTCACAAGGTGCTCAGTGGGGAAACTTTTTGAGCCAGGATGAGCCAGGAAAAGGAATTTCACAAGATAATATCATCGCTTAAGGCAAGGACTGGCTATTTTCACGTCTTTTATGGTGGAATGTCATCGGTTAAGGTGAGGCAGGGCATTTGCACTTCTTTTGTGATTCTTCAGTTAACTTCAGGCCATCTGGGTGTATAGGTGCAAGTCACAGGGGATGCGATGGCTTGGCTTGGGCTCAGAGGCCTGACAATCTGGACCTTCAGGTTTCCCAGTGAGGATGTGCGTTCAGGGGCAAACATTCCCCCCTCACACTTTGGGCACTCACAGTTTTTGGCTGTCTCACAGAGCCTGCAGCAGCAAGCAGCTTCATTCAGAGGATCTGTGGATTCTCTAGGCTTTCCTACTATGTTTCTGTGGTAGTTCTTGGAGCAAAAGTTCATGATGTGGGTCTCCGCACACTGCTCTGTCTGTCTGAGTGGGAGCTGCAAGTTAGTCCTGCCTCCTGTGCGCCATTTTTTTTCTTACATTGGATAACTTTTATCAATTATGTGAAAAAGGTAATTCTGCTTCACATGTGATACTTCTATAGAAAAATGCCGAGCTGACAGGTTAACTGGAAGATAGTACTTTAAGGTTCCATGAAAGAGTAGATAAGCTATGAGATGACTTCAGTAGAAGTAAGTGAAAAGCTAGCTATTTGCTGAGAGAAAAAAAATTGTATTTTTCATAGAGACAAGGTTTCCCCATGTTGGTCAGGCTGGTCTCGAACTCCCAACCTCAGGTGATCTGCCCGCCTCAGCCTCCCAAATTGCTGGGATTACAGGCGTGAGCCACCGTGCGTGCCAAAAACAAAAAACAAAAAAACACGTATTTATACATTTATTAGATTAATGGGCTGTAAGCTGTTAAGAACCCAGGCGTCACTGAAGATCAAAAATGGTAAATTTAAAAACATGCCATTTTCTTGGTATCCTCCTCCCCAACAAGTTCTAAAGCTAATGCAGAGCAAAGTCCCTTACAATCTAAAGACTGAAGCTGCTCAAAATGTAAAATATTTGGTAGTCATTTACCAAACATTTTGAAAGACAGTGATAATAAATTTCTCTTTAATTCAAGGTAACAGTTGGATTTGAAATCTTTCACTTGTGGCTTTCTGACTTAGTTCACTCATAGAAGAATGCCTGGCTTTCTCTTTATACATTCTTTCTCCTTTTCCTTCTCTCTTCTTACCCTCCTAACAGTAACATATGAAACCAAATTGTTAATTATACAGAGGATGTGTCTTGCCTAATTCCAAAATCTGATAATTTTTATTCATTAAATCAACAAACATTTACTGAGATCTCACTGTGTCATAAATTAGGAGATGGTTGCTGGGGAATAGCAAGGCAGGGAGAGAGAGTAAGAAAGAAAAGGAAGGAGAGAAGAAAGAAGAGGAGAAGGACTTTCTTTGCCCTGAGGTACTCAACATTTGGTGTGGAAGACTAGCAGTTAAAATGTGGTACATACGTATGTGGAATACTACACAGCCATAAAGAACAGAATCATGTCTTTTGCAGCAGCATGAATGCAGCTGGAGGCCATAATCGTAAGTGAATTAGCACAGAAACAGAAAACCAAATACCACATATTCTCACGTTTAAGTGGGAGCTAAACATTCACGGACATACAGATGGGAACAGTAGACACTGGGGACTACTAGAGGTAGAAGGGAGAGGGATGTGGGTTAAAAAACTACCTATTGGGTACTATGCTCACTATCTGGGTGATAGGATCCATACCCCAAACCTCAGCATCACACAGTCTATCCATGTAATAAACCTGCACATATACCCCCAGTATGTAAAAGTTGAAATTATTTTTTAAAATTAATAACCCCCAAATATGATAAAGATTTTGGTAGTAATTTGCTCATAACACAATACATACTAATACAATGTACTATGTGAGCCTCAAGAAGGACCCGCGACTCATCCTAAGGTAGACAGAAGTGTATTTCCTGAACTGGGTTGAAGGAATTAGAGAGTAACCAGTGGCAATGCACTCGACTTTTCCATGCAAAGGGTACATCATGTTCAACAGTGGCAAAATTTCAGAATCTGTTTGTATTTTAGTGGTGCTGAATCCAGAATATATAAGTACAAGGTAAAGGCAGAAAAGGAGTAGCAAAATTTAAGGGATGGAGGGATAGAAGAGCCAGATTATGGTGAGCCTTAGAGACTCTTAACACATAGAAGGAACTGAACTAGTTACAGTTTTATAAGCTGAAGATTAATGTCAGATGTGCCTTTAAAAAAGATCTCTGGTAGCATTGCAAAGAATGATAGAGGATTCATGAGAGAGTAGTGCAAAAAGGATCAAAGAGTTGTGAGACCAAAAGTAGGAAAACCAGTTTTCAAGCTAATTCATTTATTTATACATTCAGCAAATATTCATTGACTGTCTGATATGAACCAGGCACTATTCTGTGCTCTGCCTCTTTGAAGCTTATATTTAATGCAGTAAGACAGGAAAGAAATATCAAAGACATGGAATAAGGAAATAGCAGGAGGGTTGGAAAGAACTGAGAACTTAATATATAGTGCATGAAGGGAAGGAAGGAAGGAACGATAAGGAAGAAACTGAAATGACTTCCAGGTTCCTACTTGGACAACAGGGAGATGCTAGTGTCATTCACCAAGGTAAGGAATATAAGAGAAAGAGCAGACTGAGGGTAGATAAGAGTTTAGTGTCACACCTACCTATTTTGAGGTACCTAGGATATTAAGGCAAAACCATACAGTAGAAAGTTAAAAACAATATTTATTGTAGAAATTGGACTAACAGCTCCTTCATAAGGTGATTGTGAAATTGAATGTACTGAAACATGGAAATTCCTTAGACCATCATTTGGTACATAGTACATACTTACGTTAGCTGCTATTGTTTTTATTTCAAGATTATGGGCTTTGAGCTAGACACATTTGCCTAAATACTGGCAGCACCACTTGCCGGTTTTGTGACCTTGAACAAGTCTCTTAACTTCTTTGAGTCTTTTTTTCTGCATGTAAAACTGGAATAGTATCTATTTTAGAGGGGTGCTGTAAGAATTAGTAATGGTGTATGAAAAGTACTGACTACAGTGACTGGCACAGTATAAGTGCCCAGTGACTACTGGGAGTCTAATAAAAATTTGCAGCTTAGGAGAAAGTTCAGATTAGGGGTTGAAATTTGGGAGCTATTAACATGGAGTACTTGAACCTTTAAACATGTATGCTGAGAATAGACTTTCTAGAAAGGGAGAGGATAATATGCCAAAAGATCCCTGAATAGTTGGAAAGAAAGGCGATTTACTAAGAATAGTGGTTGAGGAATTTGTTGGAAGCTTGAAACAAATAATGAAGGGCTGATAGAGTTTTCAAGGGCATTGGAGATAGAACTGAGTCAATTATTTAAAGGTTATACAACAGCATTGAGTATCCAGATGAACTGAAACCATGAATTTACAGTGATACCATTCTTTGTAGTTATATGGTTTTCTCCAACTATAAGAAAAGTGGAGGCCGGGCATGGGGGCTCACGCCTGTAATCCCAACACTTTGGGAGGCTGAAGCGGGCGGATCATGAGGGCAGGAAATGGAGACCATCCTAGCTAACACAGTGAAACCCCGTCTGTACTAAAAATAAAAAAAATTAGCCGGGCGTGGTGGCAGATGCCTGTAGGCTCAGCTAGTCGGGAGACTGAGGCAGGAGAATGGCATAAACCCGGGAGGCAGAGCTTGCAGTGAGCCGAGATCGCGCCACTGTGCTCCAGCCTGGGCGACAGAGTGAGACTCCATCTCAAAAAACAAAAAACAAAAAAACGTGGATTCAGAGTTGATGTTTTTTAGGATAAAGTGTTTTCTAAGTAGGCCATTGGTATCCGTTTCCACATGAGCTTCAGAAACGTGCTAGGGGTCAAAGCTAGATTGAGGAGGGTTCAGGAGCATATGATAGGTAAGGAAGCTCCATTAGTCAGTATAGATTCTTCTTTCAAAAATGTTGGCTGAGAAAGACCAAAATAGGAAAGTGTAAGGAAGAAGGTGCACTGGCAAGAAAGTAGTGGTTTTTGCTTTTGTTTTTTAATGGACAGGAATTACTTGAATGTATATTCAAGAGGAAACAAGGAAACCAAAAGAGAGGAAAGGTCTAAAGTTGAAGCAAAGAGATGGGCTAATGAATGACTCCAGGATCCAGAGTAATCTTAGACCTAGTATGTCCTTGGCACTCATTATAAAGCCTCTGATAAACTTGAGAACCACCTTTATTTATTTATTTATTTATTTATTTATTTATTTATTTTTTGAGTTGGAATTTTGCTCTTGTTGTCCAGGCTGGAGTGCAATGGTGCAATATCAGCTCTCTACAGCCTCTGCTTCCTGGATTCAAGTGATTCTCCTGCCTCAGCCTCCTGAGTAGCTGGTATTACAGGCATGCACCACCACACCCAGCTAATTTTGCATTTTTAGTAGAGACGGGGTTTCTCCATGTTGGTCAGGCTGGTCTCGAACTCCTAACCTCAGGTGATCTGCCTACCTCCCAAAGTGCAAGGATTACAGGCATGAGCCACCGCGCCCAGCCGAGAACCACCTTTATTATCAGTGAAATACCATGTGTAACTTCATGTTCTCTGGTCATAAGTAGTGCTAGAAGTAGAGACAAACGACTTGCTTTCTCGTCTTTTATACATAATAAAGATAGGAAAAAGACAATACTAGGGTGTTTGATGCAAAAAAAGAAAATAGCGTTAAGGTTAAGAAAAATTTAGATCTACAAATACTATTGACTGATTTTAACAATTCAGTAATTTCTTTTAATGTTATTAAAAGTATAGTTTAAACACACTGATTTTTAAATTTTGCTTTCTTTATAATTCTACCTTTAAAGGCGTTTCTTTCTGCAGTATAATACATTAAATTATCTTTGTTATTACAAAAGTGAACACTGTTTCTGTGTGTTTGTGTTAGTCTGTACATAGACTACATAGTGCTAGTAGTGATGTCAGCAAGAATAGCAATGTGGTATCTACATACTCATCTCATCACTGAGTCTCATGTATAAGAACATTTTTTAAAGTGACCTGTTGCTATAGAAGAGGGAAATTTATATTAAATGATAGTTCTTATACTATTTTGACAATAATATTAAGAAAAAAAGACATTACCTGTAATCATGTTTTTATTATAATGTCATAAGGAAAAGCTTGAAACTGTATAGCTGTAGAATTTTATGTTGTCTTTTTTCAGAAGTTAGCATTCTGGTACATATTCAGTACACATTAATTACAGAAGTAATATATACTTTTAAAATTCAAACATTATAGAAATGTATCAGCAACAAGAGTTAATTATTTCTGCCCTTCTCCCTATCTTGGGAGTGAGTAAACAGTGCTAGCAGTTACATATATATATTATATGTATATAATAAAATATATAATCATATATTATATAATACATTTAATATATAATATATAAATATATACAAATAATTAGTAATATATAAATATATTATATATTTATATGTTATAATTATATATGATATAAATATATAAATAATCTATTGTAATAATTATAAATATAATATGTAATACATAATTATAAATTGTTATAAATACATTATATATAATGTAATACATAATTATATATAACACATATATATCTGCTACATATTTTTCTACATGTGTAACTTGGCTGTTTTGTGTACTTTCTGATTTTTAATTTTTAAAAATTGGTCTCACAAAATAACACTAGGGGTCACAAGTTCAAGTGCTGACAAAGACCAGGAAGGTAACACAAGTGAATGAAGAGGGCCTGGTATCGGTCTCAGAATGACAGGGGAAGGTAGTGGGCACTAGACACCTAAAAATGGCATGCTTCTTCTAAAAGAGGTCAGCCACAGATCCAGCTCAGTAGGTATGTATGCAGAAATAGATATACACAGATACTAAATTTTTTTCAAAAGAAGCCCAGAAATTCAGTATTTTTAGGTGAAGACTCTCAATTTTTAATGTTGGAATTGAGTAAATCTGGATTTCAGTCTGTCTCTACAACTTACTAGCTATAGAATTGTGGGGACGATGGAATCTATTCTTACAACTTTAGGAGGAAGATTTAATAATACATCATGAATTCATACAATATGTAATGCTTATTAAATGTTGACTGTGATTAGTGGTTGTCCAGCTTTAAAGGTGTGGGAACGGGATTGATTACAAGGGAGCATCAGAGAGCTATTTTGGGTGATGGAAATGGTCTGTGTCTTGATTGTAGTGTTGGTTGCTTGACTGGACATATTTGTTAGTACTTATCAAACCCTTGAAGTCGATGGATTTTTTGCATATAAATTATACCTCAACAAAGCTGATTTTATAAAGATAACTAACTGCTTTTCCCTTTTCTGTGTACTCCAGTTACATCAACTGTTAATAAAGTAGAGTTGATACCAAAGGTTTCTAACATTTTTATCACTAGTCTCTTACTGTCCCCTCTGAGCCTCAGTCACAAGCCCCACAGTGTGAAAGATTTTGCCCTCTGGGAAACAAGAAAGAAAGGAAAAACTACCTTTATTGGTTCAGTATACTCTTCTATACTGTGCGAACCATGTACTGGATTTATCAATTTGGGTACTGTGCTTGATATATAATATGAGTAAAGCAGGCCACTTAGTTACTTTGCAGAAATGTTATAATGTAATCTACAAGCTAATTACCCACTGTTTAGTGATAAGCTATAAAGCTTAATAAACCAAGAAGAAAAATTAGAAGCAAAAGTAATATACAGGCATACCTCAGAGATATGGTTTGGTTCCAGACCTCCACAATAAAGTGAATGTCACAATAAAGTGAGTCACGTGAATTTTTTGGTTTCCCAGTGCATGTAAAAGTTATGTTTATACTATAGTCTATTAAGTATGAAATGACATAACTAAAAAAATGTATACCTTAATTTAAAAATATTTTATTGCTTCAGAATGCTAATGATCATCTGAACCTTTAGCAAGTTATAATTCCTCTCCTGGTGAAAGGTCTTGCCTCAGTGTTGATGGCTGCTGACTGTCAGGGTAGTGGTTGTTGAAGGTTGCAGTAGCTGTAGCAATTTCTTAAAATAAGACAACAATAAAGTTTGTCACATCAGTGAACTCTTCCCTTCATGAAAGCTTTCTCTGTAGCATGTGATGTTGTCTGATAGCCTTTTGCCCACAGTAGAATGTCTTTCAAAATAGGGGTCAGTCTTTTCAAACCCTGCTGTTGCTTTATCAACTAAGTTTATGTAATATTGTAAATCTTTTGTTGTCATTTCAACAGTGTTCACAGCCTCTTCCCTAGGAATAGATTCCATCTGAAGAAACCACTTTCTTTGCTGATCCCTAAAAAGCAACTCCTCGTCCATTAAAGTTTTCTCATGAGACTGCAGCAATTCAGTCACATATTCAGGCTCTACTTCTAATTCTAGTTCTGTTGCGATTTCCACCACTCTGCAGTTTCTTCCTCCACTGAAGCCTTGAAACACCTCAAAGGTCATACATGAGGGTTGGAATCAACTTCATCCAAGCTCGTGTTAGGTCACAGTTCATTGACCTCCAATGAATCATGAATGTTCTTAATGACATCTAGAATGGTGAGTCCTTTCCAGAGGTTTCAATTTACTTTGCCTGGATCCATCAAATGACTTGCTGTGGCAACCATAGCCTTACAAAATGTGTTTCCTAAATAATAGGCTTGAAAGTCGAAATTACTCCTGATTCATGGGCAGCAGAGTGGATGTTGTGTTAGCAGGCATGGAAATATGTGGATTTCCTTATACAACTCCGTCAGCACTATTGGGTGACCAGGTGAATTGTCAATGAGCAGTAATATTTTGAAAGGAATCTTTTTTTTCTCAGAGGGTGGTCTCAAGAGTGGGCTTAAAATATTCAATAAACAATGCCATAAACAGATGTGCTGTCACCCAGGCTTTGTTTAAGCAGAGTAGATTTAGCTTAATTCCTAAGGGCCCTGGGATTTTTGGAATGGTAAATAATCATTAGCTTCAACTTAAAGTCACAAGCTGCATTAGCCTATAACAGGAGAGTTAGACCTCTTTATCTTGGAAAAATGGTACTGATAGACTTGGTCCATGTAGGGATGCCACAAACCTCCAATTTGGTAAACAAAACAACAGAAAAACAACACTGTATCTGCAGAGTATCATAAAGCAAAGTGCAATAAAAAGAGGTGTGCCTGTACTTAAGTATATAAAAGTTTAGTTCCTTAAATGAGAATAAATACCTGAGTAACAGCACTCATTGTCTTTTTGCATGCTTCTTTAGGTATACGTGTATATGTGTGTGTGTGTGTGTATATATATATTTATGTGTATTCTATAAACACACGCATATGTGTATCTTTCACAAACTTCTCCTAACTTCATTCTACGTCTGCCACTCTTGAGATTGCAAGACTAACTCCTTCTCTACCACTTCCTCCTCCTCCTCTGCCTACTCACCATGAAAACAGTAATTCACTTCCACTTAATGAACCGTAAATACATTTTCTATTCCTTGTGATTTTCTTAATGACATGTTCTTTTCTCTAGCTAACTTTATTGTAAGAATAATACAATGAAGTCTGTAGTACATGTAACTTAGAAAATATGTGTTAATCAACTGTTTATGTTATTGTTAAGGCATCCAGTCAGCAATAGGCTTCTAGAAGTTATGTTTTGGGGGAATCAAAAGTTATATGCAAATGTTTAACTATGCAGAAGGGTTAGCACCCCCAACCCCTGTGTTGTTCAAGGGTCAACTGTATAATTACGAACTGTGACCAAAGCACAAGCATCAAAAGAAGAAATAGGTAAATTAGGCTGTTCTGAAAATTAAAAACACTTGTGCTTCAAAGGAGACTGTCAAGAAAGTGAAAAGTCACCTTATAGAATGGGAGAAAATATTTGCAAATTATGTATCTAACCAAGGGATCAATATCTACAATGTCTAAAGAACTCTTACAACTCAGCAATAACAGAAAGACAATCAGCCAATTAAGAAATGGGCAAAGGATTTGAATGGACATTTCTCCAAAGAACAGCATAAATGGCCAATAAGCACATGAAAAGAGCCACATTATTACTCATTAGGGAAGTGCAGATCAAAACCATAATGATATATCACTTCATACCCATAGGATAGCTAAATTGAAAAAGATGGACAATAATAAATGTTGTCAAGGATGTGGAGAAATGGACCCTTACATGTTGCTGATGGGAATGTAAAATGGCATTGCCATTTGGAATATAGTTTGGCAGTTCCTCAGAAAGGAAAACATAGGGATACCATATGACCCACCAGTTCCACTCTCTCTATATACTAAAGAGAATTGAAAACATATGTCTATATAAAAACTTGTATACAAATATTCATAGCAATGCTATTCACAAAAAGTAGAAACTGCCTAAATGTGTGTCACCTAGTGAATATGTAAATAAAATGTGATATATCCAGATAATGTAATATTATTCAGCCACAGAAACGAAGTACTGAGTCATGGTACAAGGATGAATCATGAAAATATAAAGCTAGGTAAAAGAAGCCAGACACAAAAGACCACGTATTGTATGATTCCGTTTATTTGAAATGACCAGAATAGGCAAATCCATACAGACAGAAAAACTAGATTAGCTGTTGCTAGGGGATGTAGGGATGAGAAAAGGAGGAATAACTGCTGATAGGTACAAGGTTTTTTGAGGGGGTGATGAAGATGTTCAGGCATTAGATGGTGATGGTGATGGTTGTACAACTTCCTGAATGTACTAAAAACCACCCATTATGCACTTGAAAAATGAAGTTTGTGATATAAAATATCTTTCAATAAAGCTGTTACTGTAAGAAATATAGGTGTGTAATTTTTTTTCCTGGAGTTCTGAATTCTTTCAAACTCATATTCATTCTTGTGAACCATAGTCATAGGTAGGAACCTTTGAACTTAGTAGTCCTAAAATTCCTTTTTCAGTTTATGTTGTGAGCTCTTTTATCAGTAGCTCAAGCTAATTTTAGAATAGAGAAGATGATTTTCATCTGTATGAACACTCACTGAGGTGCTCAGCAGTAGGATGCATAAGATCTCTGCATGTTCTTTAAGGGACCTGATTCATTCTTTGAATACTAGGAGCTTGTGTTTGTTTAGTATTTGTACTTTAAACAACATAGTAGTTCGTTGTCATTATATGCTTATTTCCAAGACATTTCAAACATAAAATCTTACTAACATAATACTACAGGAAGTCTAAACATATGAAAACACTGAACTCCCAAAGGTCCATTAAGAATATGGTTTGGCCGGGCGCGGTGGCTCACGCCTATAATCCAGGACTTTGGGAGGCCGAGGTGGGCGGATCGTGAGGTCAGGAGATCGAGACCATCCTGGCCAACATGGTGAAACCCCGTCTCTACTAAAAATACAAAAATTAGCTGGGCATGGTGGCACGTGCCTGTAATCCCAGCTATCAGGAGGCTGAGGCAGGAGAATTGCTTTATTTAACCAGGGAGTTGGAGGTTGCAGTGAGCTGAGATCACGCCACAGCACTCCAGCCTAGTGACAGAGGAAGACTCCATCTCAACAACAACAACAAAAGAATGGGGTTTAAAAATTATAATGTATATTTTCATTAAAAGTAATGTTATAAATAATTATTACTATTGTTTTAAGTGGAAAATATGTTCAAGGCTAGTTCATATAAATACATAATGGATGGCCCAATTAAAAAGTTACAGAAATAATACTTTTAGGATACCAGTAATTAAATCAATCAGGAAAATATCTTTTTTCTCAGGGATTTCTTAACCTTTTTTACAAAATTAAGCATCTCATTGTAGGTATTTGTTAGACATTATGGAGCCTTTCCTTAGAAGAATGTACTGAATTTGTCATACACTTAAAAGGGATTCACAAAAATCTTCATCTAGACCTACATGGGGAAGGTAGGTGTGTGAGTCTATTTGGGCTACCATAACAGAATACCACAGACTGGGTGGCTTAAACAACAGAAATTTGTTTTCTCTTAGTTCTGGAGGCTAGAAGTTCGAGATTTAGGTGTTTTCAGGGCTGGTTTCTGATGTGGCCTCTTTTCCTGGCATGTGGTGTCCTCCTTACTGTGTCCTCACATGGCCTCTTCTCTTACTGTGTCCTCACATAGCATGTGTGGACAGAGATCTCTGGTATCTCTTCTTCTTATAAGAGGACACCAGCCTTCTTGGATAGAACCCCCACCCTTACCTTATTGAGCAGAGGGCCAAAATTCACTGAAAATGTTCTCAATCAATGAGAAAGGGGCCACTCTGCACACTTTGATTCTAGATTTTAGGTCTGCCGACATGTAACACCGGGAAAATGAGGCCTCCACTATCAAGCCTGCCTTTTTGGCAAACTATCTTGGAGTTTGGCCATACAGGTAGTAAAAAAGAAATATGTATTTGCCTGGCTTTGTTTTCTGCATATATATCTTCACAAATAAAAAGTGATGATCAGGCTACAACATATTAGATTTGAGGATTCTGGGACCTGGGTTTTGAGCCCTCCTCCCTCATTTTCTTTATCTTCTCACATAATTTGACATGAATTATCTATAAGTTTCCTTACAATGCTGTCTTACCAAAAAACTAAACAAGAAAGTTAAAACTATAATTATTAGAAATACTTATTTTGCATAATTTGCATATGTTATACTAGATTAAGATACTGAAGGGGAATAAAACAATGCTTATGATATTAACCATGATCTTAATTCACCTACATGTTTTAAGATTCATAAGTCATTTGTACAAATCTCAAATCCAGAATATTTTGTGTGTTGTATAATATGCTATCAGAGGGTTTTATTTTTTTGTTTAAAAAATTTCTTATGGATAATTTCAAATATTTGTGAAAATAGATAGGACAGGATAATGAACCCCTGTGTACCCAAAACCTAGGCCCTAACAGCAGTTACTAACCCAGAGCCAATCTGCCTCCTTGCTAGGCTGTTAAATTCTTCTGCATATTTTGAAGAAATACCAGACCTCATTTCATCCAGTAATATTTTAGAATGCATCTCTAAAAGAACAAGTATGCTTTCTTTTTTAATCAGTTTAAGTGCCATGCCATTATCTTAGGAACAATTGTTAATTTTTCCTTGGTTTTATAAAACCAAACTGGTTTGTGTTTACAGTTGTCTCATTAATGTCCTGTTTGTTTATGAATCAGAATGTAAATGAGGTCCACAGTTTGTAATTATTCAATACTTCCTTTAAGCTTCTTTTAATCTGTGGACTTCCTCCACAACTTTAAAAATATATATATTTGTTGAAACAATTTAGAGTTTTTCATTCTGGAGTTTGTTGAGTGTTCCTCTGTAATGTGATTTAAAATGGTCCTCTGTTGTTTGCTTTTTCAGTAAACTGGTAAATGGATTTAGAGCTATAAAGCCTAATACAGTAGCCGTCAGCCACATTAACTATTTTAAATTTAAGGTTAAATTAATTAAAATTAAATAAAATAAAAAATTTAGTTGCTAAAGTACAAAGCTCATTTTAAATGATTAATAGCTACATGCGGCTAGTGGCTACCATATTGGGCAGTGCCTTGATAGAACAGTTCCATCATGTGGGAAGTTCTGTTAGTCACTGCTGCTTTAGATAGAGGCTTGATCAAGTTCAGGTTTCTCCTCCTCTGTGTTCTTCCATTAGGAGGCCCATGATGTGTGATGTCTCACTGTCCTTTTTTTCTGATGTTAGCAGTTATTGATAGTCAATGCCTGAATCCATTCATTCATTAAAGGATGCAAAATGTTGACCATAGGAGTTTTAAAGAATTACTTCTGGTTGGGTTGATCTCCAGAAGCTTTATGGCTGAGGTAACATTTAGTTGAGCCTTGAAATTTCTCTGAAAGTTTAGTAAGTGAAGGTACAGGGAAAAGAGGAATTTTGTGGTTGTGGATTGTGGTGGTTGTGTTTGTTTTTGTTTTTTAAACAGGGCAGAAGACTAATGTGTTTGGTGCACAAGAAGTATGGGAATTTAAAATTGAAAAGTATATCTGGAGCCTATACAATGTAGATCCTGAATGCAACGACAAGGCATTGGATTTTATTTGAAAGGGAAATGCTATAGTAGTTATTTGTTGGTTGCCTACCATCCAGTTATCTTTTTTCTCTTTTTAACAATGCCCTTAAATGCTTCAGAAAATGTAATTCAACACCTCACTCTAGGCTTATGTCTATCATCATATTCCATTTTGTTTTCCTTGAGAGGGGTGGGCATGTGACCTAAGCTGTTCTAAACAGAATGAATATCAAGGCTTTTGGTTGTAAGTGATGAGATACAAATACTCTGTCTTCCCCTGGATGTGGTACCTGGAAGTGCTGTAGTTATTCTGTCAGGCTGATGAGGAAGCCAGCACACAGCCTGACAAAATAACACACAGAGAGATCAGGCAACCACTGATTTCTCTGTCACTAGAGATTATTGTTTCCTGTTCTAGAACTTTATAGAATAGAATCATACAGAATGAATTCTTTTGTGTTTCTTCTTTTACTCTATGTTTTTGGAATTCTTTTTTCATTTCCCTTACCTAGGTGTGGGTATATATCTATATGTTAGGTCATATATCTATATGTTCATCCTGAAAGAACTGTTTTCCAAAGTGGTTGTACTATTTTATATTCCCACTGGCAATTTTTGAGAGTTCTAGTTGAAGCTTGTTTTAAAGCTTTGCTAGGATAATTACAGAGTAGCTTTTACTTGGCAGTTAAGTTAGCCCTACTCCTAAGGTGTGGGTGGACTTCCTGGTCTACTAATACCCATGCATTTATCAAGGTCTCTCCGCTTCGGAGTTCTCTCTTGCTGGTCAGAACTTTAGCATCTTCCAGATTTGTGGGATGGAAGGGTTTATTTAAGCTTTCAGCAGCAATTCTTTGCCTATTCTTAATAGGTGACATCTGTTCTTAAGGTGTTACCTTACCCATGTGCAGCTTGACATTCAGCCTAAGACTAGGACTGTGATGCAAATTTTGGAGTTTTTCTTTGTTTTTTTGTGTGTGTTTCTCATTGTTGTTCTTTTAAAAAACTGATACTGGTACTCTGAATGTTTCTGTTGCCTGAGCCCCTCTAAACTCTCATCTCTGTCTCCTCAGTTTAGCAAGATCTCCCTGCTTTGCTTGGGTTCTCCCTCAATATGCCAGAATCCAGGAAGTCTCCAGATAGAAAGGGCAGTAATAGGACTCACCTTAATTTGTTTCCCTTTTCTCAGGGATCACAGTCTTACACTACCTGTTGTCCAGTGTCTGCATTTTTTTTACATATTTTTCTGTTTTTTTAATTGTTCACAGCAAAATTGCTGATCTATTGCTACTTCCTCTTTTATAACCAGCAGCAGTTCATGAGTTTTTTTCTTTAAATCTTTTTTCGTTGCAACTGAAAATGGGGTCTTCTGCCATGTCTTCCAACTGGCTGTCATTTGTATTTACAAACGCTTTGGATTTCTGTATGCTTATTTTATATCCTACTACTTTACTAAATTTTCCTGTTCTTTATAGTTATTTTTCTATTGACTGTCTTGGGTTTTCCAAATAGATATAATCTGCACATGGACACAGTTTTACTTTTTTTTTTTTTTTTTTTTTTAACAATTCTTGTCTAATTGCACCGTTTGATATTAGTAACTATAGTGGCCACTCCTGTCCTCATCCCTACTTTTAGAAGAAAAGCCTGTAGGCTTTCCCCTTGAATAGGAAGCTTGCTAATTATATTTTGTTTTATATTTTGTTTGCTTCTGTTTTACATATTTTCAATTATTTTGTCAACAGATTGCCAACTCTTCAGGAGCAGGGACTCAGCATGCCTTTTACTTATATGGACTTAAGTATTCCTGCTATGTGTTATGTTTTGTGCTAGTTATTGGGATTGCAAAACAAAACCCTGCTGTGTCCCATCAGAATACTCCCCCCACCCCAAAATTAAGATATAGTAAGGAATATAGGCATTACACAGATAAAACAAATGTGATAAAATTTCAGAAAGTGACAGTGTCAGATATTAAAGGAACCTGTAACAGAATGACCTAACCTAGTATGGGAGAATCAAGAGATATCTCCCTAAAGAAATAATGTTTAATGAAAATCCAAAGGCAAGAGAGACAGTTGATACTTTCTAAAAGACACCCATTATTACTGGAAAGAAGAGATAGAATGGGAAAGTGGGTCACAAGAGAGAAAGATTTAGAAGTAGTTAGGAAGAATCGGACTGTGGAGAGCTTGACAAGCCCTATTAGGATTGTGAACTTTTTCCTTAAGTACAATAAAATAAGAACCATCTTTGCTTTTTTGGTTTGTATGTGTATATATGTGTTTATGTTTGATAACTATTCTCACTGAGAAGTAGAAAAGCAATTGTAGGAAGCTGAGCATTTTCGTTTCTTATAGTTGCCAGTCATTTAACTTTTAAACCAATGTTTTTCTTATAAATTGGAATGCTGTGGCAGGTAGATTTTAATTCTGAGAGCTAAGCACTATTTCTTATATAAGCAAGAAGTATATTTATGTCTGAATCCTTTAAAAAAAAAAGCAAGGAACACAAACTTTTTTATGTCGTGGGAATTAGTATTGAGCCTGAATTCTTTTTAAGAGGTGAGGAATACAGACTTTTTAATGACTATGTATTTGAATGTTCAATCCATCCAGTTACTAGCTCTTTGGAAAAAAAATTACTAAACTGCTAGAAGCTTTGGTTTTCTCATTTGTAAAATGAACCGTTGTTTTAAGGATTAGCTGAGTGAACTCTTGTAAGGCACTTAGGATTTGGCTGGTACATATATATCAAATCTTAGGTGTATTTATTAGCTATTCTTAAGAACTTTAGTTCTTAAATAAAAAGGACAGAAATATATAAAAGAAGACAGAAAGATAATAAAGCAACAGGGATGCAGAGACTATAAATTTAGACATTCTCTTACGATAACATCCCCATTATATAAGTGAGCAAACTGAATCTTAGAAGTCATTTGAAGTTCATGACTATATAAATAGTAGAGCTGGGGTTTTATTACAGGAGTCTGACTCGAGAACTCAAACTCCATATCACTGTTGTATAGTTTCTTTCCTAAAACAGCGTCTATTTTAGTCGATTCTCTCTCATATTGCAGTCAAACTACAGAGCAATAAATGGGAATGGTTGATTACTTGTTGGTGTTTAGTGAGACCAAAAAATTGTCATAACAAACTATTTTCTGATTTAGGTGATAATGAAACTTTTTCGTAGTTGAAAAATCTTTTTTAGGGTTTATCTACTTAACTGTTTCATTACATAATTAGCTGTTAATGTGTAGTTAAATAAGTAATGTTTCATCAGACTTTTTTTTAGTATTTGCTATCTCTAAAGGGTGATGTCTGAAAAAATATCTGAAATGACTGCATTTGAACACTGTAGTCATAGTAAGATTGGTGGCGGGTGTTCATATTTGTACGTATGAAATATTCTTGGGGTTTGGGAGAGGGGCATTAAGGAGGATATAATTTGTATTAACAAAGCAATTTTCTTTGGGCTATCTACTGGAAACCTAGAAATGATTGAAAAGTATTTTTGTAAAAAAGTATTTTTTTTTTTACAAAAAAGACATCTTTGTAAAAATATTTTTTAGAATGGCAGTACACATAAATTAAGTAGCCCACTTCTTCAAGTGATGTTCAGAAGCAGAAACATCACTTTGATGTTAACAGAAGTTATCATTGATTTTTTTTTTAACTTCTAAATAGGATTGTTTTTAAGCTAGAGTAAATGTATGGGAAATTAGTAGTATCATGTTTTCTGTTTTAAAGGGTTAACCAGTTTTTAAAATCATTAATACTTCAATGAAATTTTAATATGTTATAATTGGCATGATATTTATCACATTTCTGTTTATCCAGAATGATGGGAATGAACTATATTCTGTTCACCTGTTTATCTTTTTTTGTAATATAAATAAAATTTTTAAAGAAATCTGTGCCTGTTTGTAACAAATTTGGCCAATGCTAAAGTATACAATTCAAACTTCCTCTCTAATTCCAGTTCCAGAGGTTTTCCTCCACAGTTTGTATATACCCTTAGGCTCATCAGTGTTTATGTAAATGCATAGACATACACATGACATGTTTAACATCTGCATATTATAAACTATACATACATAATTTTAAAGTTAAAATTAAATCATACTTTACTGCTCATCTGAAACATTTTTAATTTAATATGTGTATCCAATTAGTACACATATAATTATTTGTTTATTGACTATTTTATTATAAGACTGTTTATTCATGTGCATGTTGATAATAGTTTTAGATTTTTTTTTTTTTTTTTACTGATAATAAAGAATTTCACTAAGCCCTATGAGGTTGGTATTATCTCCATTTTAAAAGATAAAATTGAGGCACAGAGAGATTGGGTAACTTGCACACCAAATAAGTAATGGAGCTGGTTTTAGAATCCTGGCAATATAGCTCAGAATCCACAATCTTCAATATTACATTATGCTGCTTTTTTGCCTTCTATTTTTGCTCTGTTTACCCAACTGGAAAAATTTCATGTTTAAAATATATCTTAACTGGGTGTGATAGTACACTCCTGTAGTCCCAGCTGCTCGGGAGGCTAAGGTAGGAGGATTGCTTGAGTCCAGGAGTTCTAGTCCAGCCTGGACAACATAGTCAGACCCTGTCTCTTTTTTTAAAAAGTAAAATCTGATATTAAAACTCTCCTGAGCATAATATGCTATCTTCCGGATATTGGAAATGTTGCTATCACAAATTACATAGCTATGATTTGTAGCTGTGTATAATATAGAAGTAGAAGGTTTAAGCCCAAACCTTACCAGTGCTTCTCAAACTTTAATGTGCATGTAGATCACTGAGTGTGCAGGAGGATCTTGTTAAAATATAAATTCAGATTCCATAATCTGGAATGAGCCTGAGTCTCTGCATTTCTAACACACTCCCAAGGTGGCCAGTACTGCTAGTCTACTCGTGAGTGGCAAGGATTTAGGCAGTTTATACTGACCTTTGGCAAACCTTGTTAGGTATTTTATTGAATCAGTTTCATGTTTTGTTTCTGCTGCCTGTTCTTATAAATGGTGTGTTGTAAAGAAATGGGTACAGTCTTTCTAGTCATTTCAATTCTATATGTGTGGCATTTAACAATAAATGAGAAAAAGAAATTGTGCCTTTTTTTGCATCAATGCACAGTACTTAAAATGAATATAATCACTTATTTGTATACTTAATATGGCCCTCCCACGTATCTCATCATTTTCACTGTTTCATTCTTAATTGAGGGAAGCATAATGTATGTTTTCATTTTGAAGGGTATAGCTGTAGTTGAACCAAAAATATTGTTTTATCACTCTTATTTTTTCTTTAGTAATAATAATAATATACTTTACACAGGTACAAAAATCAACACCTGTTCAATGCTATGTGCCAGGCACTATGTCAAGTGCTTAATGGGCATGATTTCATTTTAATCACCAGGACATCCCTCATTTATTCATCTATCAGCTATTTGTGCGCCTCTTCTGTATCAGAAACTGTGCCTACGGGGGGAGGCAAATAAACACAAATTCAGTTCTCCTATAGCTTAGTGCATTGGAGTGGGGGGTGCGATACAATATTCAAGCAATCATAGAAGTGTGGTAGTTGTAAACAAAAAGTTGTTAATTATAATATTTGCTATTTTCTCCACTCTCAACCATGAAAGAAAATTCTGCTTTTGTCTTCTAAGTTTTTTCTGACTAGCTTCCTTCCCCACCTGACTCCAAGGAGAATTCTTTCTCTGTCTGCTCGGTTTCTGAGCTGTTGTGATGCCAGATCCAACTAATGAGTTAGAACTAATGATGTATAAAATACAAAATTTTAAGACAAATACCTGAAAAGACATTGTTTACATTAATTTGAGGGAGTAAATATTCCCAATACTTAAGATTGTTAGAACGGTGTGGCTGATTTGGACACGCTTTTAGGGGAATGCTATTTTTAACAAGCTGTGTTCTCTTTTTTTCTTGTAGCAGTACTGACTTCCCTTTTGATTATTAATTGATAGAAAATTCTTTCTGGTGTTGATCAGATCTATCTATTCGACCTTTATCTATAACACTACATTGTTGAGATTTCCAAAATGTTTGTTTTCCCCATTACTCTTATGATTTTGAGCTTCCTAGGATTGTTTTGAAGATTATTATAAGAAACTTTAGCTTCTCAATATTAAAAGGAGCACTATGTAATTGTTTCTCTTTTAAAGGGAGGTTCTGAAAAATTTTATCTTGGATATTAGTTTATTCATTATGTTTAATTTTAGGAAATGGTGCTCTTGCAGAACATTCTGAAAATGTGCATATTTCAGGAGTGTCAACTGGTAAGTCATTTTTTGTAATGTTTAAATTTCATGCATGACTTATATGGTAAATATTGAGAGCCACCTGGTATCTTACGAAGTGATATTTGGCTATAAAAATTATTACTGCTTTTTGCAGCATGTAATAAGGAATGAAGTAACTGGAACATGGAGAAATTCTCATAAGATAAAACTGATACTTGCATGCCCATGGATTGATTATACTTTTCCAAACGGACTGCATAATTATTTTTTCATACAAACATTGAACCTAGGGAAAAGTTAGCTCAAGTTGAATTAGTATTTTCTTTCCATATAAAGTTATGTGAAATGAAATTTACTGAAATGTGATTTTGAATGCTATCCCTAGGATTAGAGCCTTAGAAATTAAGCTTTTTGCTTGATTTTTAGATTATAGTACTACTCTACATAAAACTATTGTATTTGAGCACGCAGTTTATTTGCTATTAAAAAGCAACCCAATATGCTTGTGTCCATGAAATTCAGAAATTCATCATTGAGGTAAATGTATTTTTTGTACTCATCTAGGCTTTTATAACTTATAATTACTTTGTAACTTTATAATTACTTAAAGACTTATAACTACTAAAATTTTTATTCATAGGTCACTTCCACAACTCTGTTACCATTTTTGCTGTATCAACCACAGTTACTAGGAGAACTAAAATATTTATTTTTGCATATATTGAAATAGGTTTTCTTACTATTCATTTATTATTTCCCTATATTGATAAGTTTTGTGTGGTTAAAACTGCACTTAGTGTATTTATCAATCCATTGATTAACTTCTTTGTGTCATCTTGTGATTTATTTGGTTCTTTTTTCCTCACATGAAGCAAATCTTGTTCTTTTGTTTTATGTCTGACTTTGTATTTAGAAAGTTTATAGACTTAAGAAATACTCTAAGGATTAGTATGCTCTAGTCAAACACATCAACAAGCCTAGTTTCCTGAAAATACAAAGCAAGTGCTTCAGTGCCTGCATTAATTTTTTTTCATAGTTTGTTTCACTTTTTAAAAAATATGTTCTCAAATGATACATAATTGTATATACCAAATAACAATAAGGTTATTTTAAAGATGGCCTTCTCTCTTTTTCTTTGCATTTTGAATAATGAGAATTATAACTACTTCTCCAAGTTGTAACTATAAAGTATGCTTGTTTACAAACATTTTAATTTATACAACCAAATGGTTACTATTTAATTCAGTAGTTTTCAAAAATTTTGGTCTCAAGACGCATTATAAACTTTTAAAAACTACTGAGGCCTGTTTTAGTCTACGTGTGCTGCTACAACAAAATACTACTGTGAATAGCTTGAATAACAGACATCAATTTTTCTCACAGTTCTGGAAGTCCAAGATCAAAGTGCTGGCAGGATTGGTCCCTGGTGAGACCTCTTTTCCTGGCCTGTAGATGGCCACCTTCTCATTGTGTCTTCACATGGCCCTTTTTCTATGAATGTTCAGAGAAAGCAAGAGATCTCTTGTGCATCTTCTTCTAACAAGAACATCAGTCCTATGGTATTAGGGCCCCATCCTTATGACCTCATTTAACCCCAGTTACCTCCTTAATGGCTGTATCTCCAAATACAGTCACATTGGTAGTTTGGGCTTCCACATATGGGCTTGAGGTGGGACACAATTCAGTCTATAACAAGGACTTAAAAGAGTTTTTGTTTATGTGAACTACAGCTACCAATATTTACTATGTTAGAAATTAAAACTGAGAATTTGTTTTAAAACTCATTAGTTCAATTAAAAATAACAGTAACCTATTGCATGTTTACATCAATATGTACTATAGTTTTATGAAAAATATATTTTTCAAAACAAAAAACATCAATAAGAACAGCTTTGTTTTATAATTTTGTAAAGTAATGATTGGCTTAAAAGAAGATAGCTAGATTCTCATATCTGTTTCTGCACTCAGTCTTTTGCAACATCATGCTTTGTTTGACATACTAGGAGACAGGCCAGTCTCACAGGGATGTGTAATTGGAAAAGAGAGTAATATTTTAATAGCCTTTTCCAGATAATCGTAAATATTCTGTGATACTAGACTAAAACTCAAAAAGAGGTAGTTTCTTTAAGGTTAGTTGCAATGTGGAGTCTAACACCATATCATTGAGCATTTTGTGCTCTGTTACATTAAAATCTAATTGGGTCTTTCTTACCCTTTGAATCAATTTTCTTACCATGTATGATTTTATAATGTTCTTTGATCACTTGCAAATGCAGATTTGCTGAGTTATGCAGATTAATACAGAGTATAAGAAGTTATGAAAACTTGGAAATTTGGACAGATACAGTACTATGTTCTGAATTTTGTGTCAACTAATCAAGAGTTACATTATACTTATTTTTAGCTGTTTGCTTGTGATTAGACCACTAGGCTCTTGTTGAGCATTGATAATACCCTTCAGTAAATTTCTGTTTGAAGAAAGAAATCAGAAGTAAAGATATTTTACATTTTTTAATCTTTTTTTTCTTCTGAATTTCAGATGCATATTTAGAAATAAGTATTAGCTTGCTAGGGCTACCATAACAAAATGTCCCAGACTGGGTAACTTAAACAACATGAATTTATTTTCTCACTGTTTTGCAGGCTAGAATTCTGAGATCCAGGTGTCAGCAGGGTTGGTTTCTTCTGAGTTCTTTCTCTTTGGCTTATAAATGATGTCTTACTTTCTTCACATAGTCTCCCCTCTGTGTGTGTTGTCCTGATCTCCTCCTCTTACAAGGACACCAGTCATATTGGATTAGGGCCACACATATGACCTCATTTTAACTTTAACTCTTTAACTCTGTAAAGACTGTCTCTCCAAATCCAGTTACGTTCTGATGTACTAGGGTTAGACTTTAAAATATGAGTTTTTGAGGCAACACAATTCAGGCCATAACAAAATGTGTGTTTTAATTAAATATATTTATATGTCAATAAAATACTCCATTTCAGAAGTGAGTAAAACCTTATTCATGGCTTATTTTTTCTAAGTCTCATCTTACAAAATCTAACATAGAATGGGAAGAATAATACATGAAATCTGTTCTAATTATATTATTAAAAATAAATGGAATTATATTATTAAAAATAAGTGGATGCTGTCTCCAAAGGTATGTCTGGGTACACAGAGTCATTGCTTTTTTTTTTTTTTTTTTTTTTTTTTTTTTTTTTTGCCTTTTTTGTTTTTTTTGAAATGGAGTCTCACTCAATCTGTTGCCCAGGCTGGAGTACAGTCTCAGTTCACTACAACCTCTGCCTCCCGGGTTGAAGCAATTCTCCTGCCCCAGTCTCCCAAGTAGCTGGGACTGCAGGCATGCACCACCATGCCCAACTAATTTTTGTATTTTTAATAGAGACGTGGTTTCACCACATTGGCCAGGCTGGTCTGAGACTCCTGACTTCAAGTGATCCGCCCACCTTGGCCTCCCAAAGTGCTGGCATTACAGGCATGAGCCACCGTGCCTGGCCTCATTGCATTTTTTTCTGAGGCCAGTACGGAGCTATAGATGTAATGTTTAATGGAGTATAAGTTTTCTGAAATCCTTGCATCCCCAGTAGAAACTAGGGCCCCTTCAGTGCTGATCTAAATGGAGAGCTAGCCTTTGGAAGAATCTCAAAATGCAGGACTTGCTTTCTATTGAGATCAGCAAGCAACAGAAATGGTGAGATGCTTCAGTATTCTATGCTACCATCTATTTCTGCTCTCCCCTGCTCTTTTCACCTCTGCTACTCCATTTGCCAGTGCTCAGTGCCCTGCTCGATTGTCGTTTGCACTTTGGAAAGTATATTGATGATTTTAGAAAGAATTTTAATTGTCTACACCTAGTGTTATCAGGTAATTTGTTTTCCAAATCAGGACACTTTGAAAGCGAAATAATACATTATTTTTAATTATGCTGCACCAGTGACAGAACAAGAACTGTTCTGGACAAATCAGGCTGTATAGTCACCCTGTTGGCAATGAATTCAATTCATTTAACATGTATCAAGCACCTGATAGGACCTTGTGCCAAGGAGGGTGGAAGTAAGTGGTGAGTAAAATATTCTGTCTCAAGGAACTTATCACTTAATAGCAGAAGTAAATGTGCAAACCGTACCTATAATATGATCTTAATGTACTAAGGCACATTATGGCAAATAATGAACACATTAAGTTAGAATATGAATTTGTAAAAAGCCTAGTTATAATATCTGGTAAGTAGTAAATGACTTAATATTAACTTTTCTTATTTTATTAATTAGGCATAGTATTAAGTGCTTCATTTTGTTTACTCATGAATTTTTTGGGGAATTACTAATTTCTAATTAATAATATAGTTTTGGTTCTTGTGCTTGGAACAATTTGTTCTGTTTTCAATATTCTGTTTATTTCCATCTTCTTCCTCCTCAAATCCTTGCCAGGAAAGATAAGTCTTTGCCTTTTTGCTTGTTCTTATGCTACAGGGTTGGCATAAGAAATTGTAGTTAAATTATCAAAAAGTGTGTATCTAGTTGTTATATAATGGGAAAGAATATTGGATAAAATCTAATTTTTGTACTTTTTTAAAAATTTAGTACTTTTCTTGGTCCAGAATTTTAAATCTCCCTTCATATATTAGAGAAAGGAGAAAAGACAAATGGTATTTTTATAAATTTAATAATATATGAAAATCAGTATGAATTGTACCACAGAAACTGCCAAGTAATTTAACTGCATACACGAGAGAGTAGGAAGGCTATTTTAATCACTTTTTAAAAAAATGTCTAAATTATATGTTTCTTTTTGAAATGTGTAAAATTACCAAATTACTGCTTAACTGCTACATAGAGTGAAATATATCTTAGGTCAAGTTGATTTACCACAAAGCCCTTGTACACATTAAACACATGTATTTGATTTTTTAAAATATATCTGCTTTAACCTGAATTACTCTGTAATCTATGATATTGACTTTAATCAGGATATTCTAGAAATAATTTATGTTCTCCTTATTCTTGATTACTTCTAAATCAAGTTTTTTGTTTTCACAAATTCTATTTATTATACAAGTTTCATTAAACATGTAGAAAAAAGCATTAGAAAATCGCCCATTAACCCTACCTTCCTAGAATAATTAATAATAGTATATTAAATTTATTTGTCCTTTTGTGTACATACCTTAAAAATAATTGTATATGCATTTGAATTATCCCTAATTTTATCTCCTGCTCTATTTAACACTATGTACATTTTTCCCTTAGTCTTCATATCCATTATTGTAATACCTGCATAAAATTTCCATCACGTGACTTCATTACAATGGGTTGTTTCCAATGGATTTTGCCTAATTTGGATCTTGCTCAAGAGATATATTCATATACAGTTGACTCTTGAACAAGATGGCAGTTGGGGCACCCTGCATAGTCGAAAAACCATGTATAATTGTTGATTCTCCAAAAGTTTAAGTACTCACTAGCATGCTGTTGACTGGAAATCTTAACAACAACATAAACATTCAATTAAATTTATGTACGTTATATGTATTAAATGCTGTATTCTTTTTTTTTTTTTTTTTTGATACAGGATCTGGCTTTGTCACCCAGGCTGGAGTGCAGCGGCATGATCTCAGCCCACTGCAACTTCCACCTCCTGGGCTCAAGCCATCCTTCCACCTCAGCCTCCCGAGTAGCTGGGACTACAGGTGCTCACCACCATGCCCAGCCAGTTTTTGTTTTTGTAGAGATGGGGTTTTGCCATGTTGCCCAGGCTGGTCTTGAACTTGTGAGTACAAGTGATCTCCCCACCTCGGCCTCCCAAAATGCTGGTATTATAGGTGTGAGCCGCCGTGCCCAGCCTTAAATGCTGTATTCTTAAAGTAAGCTAGAGAAAAGAAAATGTTATTAAGAAAATCATAAGAGAAAATCCATTTACAGTATGCTACTGTATTTATTGATACTGTAAGTTTACATTATCTATTTACAGATGAGTCATCTGTCTGATAAGGTGGGCAGCTGCAATTGCAGACCTCAGTCTACAGTACATATCAAGCAATTCAGCTTTTTCTTGTGATGTTGTGACTTTTCTTTGCTTCTTGGGAGCACTTGCAACATTACTAGTGGCACTTCGTATGGATCCCATGGTGTTATTTGGGGTTTATGGTATTGTACTAAACAAATGAAAAATACGTGAGAACCACCAGAGATCACATTATACTGTGACACACAATTTACTGGAGATACCAACTGCTCACATGAAGGTGATCAGCATCACACAGCAATTTAAGCAGATACTTGCAAATTGAGCTCACCAAAATAGCAATGGGAGGTGGCTACAGAATTATTAGTTGTATAGTATGTCCTATAATTAATTTTATTCAGTTATGATTTAGTATTCATCTTTATACTTCTCTTGAATGTAAATGGTGCTGTGTGTGGCCTGCAAGTGTTCGTGTAAGTTTTGATAAATTCTAACTCTTTGTAATAGGTTAGTGTATTTTTTATGGTAGTAAATGATAAAATAGTATTTTACATACATATGTATTCATGATATACCTAATGTTTTTTCAAAATTTCCAGTCTGTGATTTGTCTGCAAGGTTTTTCAAATTGTCACGAATCTCCAAAAAATTTTCCAGTGTATTTATTGAAAACAATCCATGTGTAAGTGAACTCACACAATTCAAACCCATGTTGTTCAAGGGTCAACTGTATATCTAGCCTTTTTTATTTCTAAGAATATTTCCTTAGCATACATTTCTGAAAGTGAAATTACTGTATCACAGGTCATAAGTAATTTAATGACTAGAAACTTTCTGACAGATTGCCTTCCAAAAAAGATGTACTAATTTACACAGTTGTCTGCATTTACTTTCAATATAATCATGTTTTTCTTGCTTAACTTTTTTTCTTATTATGTTTCCGTTAAAGTCTCAACCTTTTATTTTCTGTCAAACTTTAAAAAAAAAAAAAGGAACATTTTCTTTTCTTTTTGATTCATGGCCTGGAGTTGTGACATTTCAAAGAATAAGAGAATGAGATTTGCTTTCCTTTATAGTTAGGCAAAAACTAGCCTGAAGTTTATAAAATATTTTCTGTTTGCTAATAGGAACAGATGTTAAGGCTTGCTGCTTTCTCAGGCAGAAGCTTTTTCTAACATAGGAAGATTAACATGGTATTTCCAATTACCAATGATACAACTTCCAAATATTCCTACTTTTTAATGATAACTGAAGTCTGAGATTACCTTGATTTTAAGTCTACTCTGCATTTGACTTGAAATCTTTTGTCAGGCAAAGCTGACATTTCTATGAGCTGAGAGAGAGAATATTTACTAAGAATTTCCTTTCTTAATCCTTATTCATATTAACTAAATTAGCAGAGTATATAAAATAGACTTCAGATAGTTTTTAAGTATTGTTTAGGCTGTCAGAATTTTATTCTATCAAAGTCATCAGCCTTTCTTGCTTTTACGTATTTGCGTTTTATAGTTTCTATTCTAATATTCGAAGGCCTAGCACATTGCTAATCCTGTATGCCTTTTACAACTGTTAATTTGGTTGTGGCCTTTAAAATAGGGACATATTTTCTAAATTGCAGTAACTTTGCTTTCAGATTAGTTAACAACATTTTGTAATAATGGCGAGTACTAAATTAAAATGGCTTTTGTTTTTAACCACAGCTTTGGGCTTAAATATTTTAACATGGTATTTTGAAATTTTCCTGGAGGGACATCTAGTCTGATAAAGCTTTTATTATCCTAGAATGTTTAAGATCTTCCAAATAAAGAATTTGAAAGGAAATAAAGGTTAAATTTTAATTATCTCTGATAGAAGTTTACAATTATTTTTTAAATATAGAAAAGTTACATGAATAAGTAGCAGGTCAAGTGGTCCTTTGCACCTTTCCTATGTAATTTTAATATTATTTTACAGTTATTCAACTAGGTACCTGGACCTCTTGCTAAATTTACTAAGAAGAATTTCACTAGTTCTTTTGACCAGTGTTATAAAAATGTCTTTCATCCATGTTTGAAATGAAGAAAAGAAAGAAGGCTTATTACATTTTAGTTGATTATTAATACATTAGGGTTTTTAGGATTTCAGAATATAGAAATAGAACATAGTGTGAACCCAAGAAGCTATCCTTTGTATAAAGAAAATGAGTAGGGAATATGAGACAGTACATTCTTTATATAAAAAAAATTACTATAGGATGCTAATAATTTTTAAAGTCATTGTCTACCTTCAGAGTTTACTTCTGAGACACTTAAAGTTTTAAAGTAGTGAACTCCCTTTAAGTTTTGGAAAGGAAACTAATGGTGCTATTATTTCTATATTATGTACTCTAGTCTTATGGCCAATGTCTTATATGAAACATCTTTATGTTATATAATTGTAACCTATTTTATATTATATGTCAAGTATTTATTGAACAATTATGTATTTATAACAAAATAATTATGTTATATTTTTATGTTACATTACAGGTTGACTATCCCAAATCTGAAAATCCAAAAATCAAAATGCTCCAAAATCCAAAACATTTTGAGCAACGACATAACACTCAAAGGAAATGCCCATTGGAGCATTTCACACTTCAGATTTTTGGTTTTGGGATGCTCAGCTAGTAAGGATATATCTGCACATATTCCATAATTTGAAAAAAAATCAAAATACTTCTGGTCCCAAGGAATTTGGATAAGGAATATTCATTGTATGTTGTAATAAACAATAACCCCAGCGTTAGAGCAGCACATGTGAGTACCAGAACTATAGACAGAACAGGTTGTATTGTGACAGAGTATGCAGTGCTTAGATGGTAGAAGTGAAGTTCATCTGGATGGATATATCCATTTCATTGAGTGAGCCAAACCTAGTGAAGGTAAAAAGGCAAGTTCTGTTCAAGCATTTGACATTTTCTTTTCCAATCTGTAACTCTGGGAATGACTCTTCAAAGTGTGATAACATGTTGGTTATCAGTAATTTTTGCCAAGGCATGAATTTGAATGGAATGTACTATGAAACTGTTGTGCAAAAGCCAGTCACTTGGTCAATAAGCAAACTGTACTTGGGTATCAGTTGACTAATAGCCTGTTATAAGTAAGGGGGTGATTTGATATTAAACTGCAGTAATGGAAATACAGTATCCAGAACCAAGCAGATGATAGTTCTTCTTTAGTATTCATGCAAACATACTCTGGTATTGTTTATTTCTGGGTACCACCCTTGACAAAGGACACAGTAACTGGAACACTACTAAAAACTGTGTCAAAGCTGATAGAGATGGGTTACAAAACCATGAGCTCCAAGGCCAGTTTGTTAGCTTAAGTGATGATTTCTGCCTTACCTTTTTATGCTTCCAGCCAGAGTCACAGTAGCCTTCAAAAATTAGTAATTTTTCCCATTCTGGAAATAGTAGTAGTTTGCTTTAGCCTTTTAGTCTTCTGTAGTGCTTAAAATCGGAAAATGTAGGTACCATGTCAGTAATTTTTATACGCTTGCAGGAAAAAAAATTGCCCTCATAAGCCCTTTAAAAATGGCATAAAAGTATGCATCTTCTCTATTCATCTGATGTTATACATTGTTAGCAAAATCCTAAATTATTCTTACTAAGAAGTTTCAGGGTGAAGCTGGCTAGTTAGTTCCATTTTAGGTGGGTATATTCAGTGTCTTTGCTCTCCTCATCTTCATTCATACTGTGCTATGACCCTGTGGGGTTTTTTTGTTCTTTTTTGTTTTTTCTCCTTCTCTATCTATATTTTTGTCTCTTCTGACTTTATGTTTTGTTTTATTGCCATATAACCCTTGATTATAGTTTGTTTGTTCTGAACATTAGTGACTTTCAAGATACCAAGAAATTACCTGCCTTGATTACAGCCGATAGCCAAGTAAAATATTTTGGTCCTTAAAAAATGTCACTTAGAATAATAAGAATAAATATATGGCTGTATTCAGTCTTAAATGTCAGTACTAATGCGGAAGAATATTCATTTAAATTATAAACAGCTGGATATAAGATTTCCTACTTGCCATGGCACTTGCAGTTTCTAATAATAAGTCTGAGAGTAATGAGAGTCTTAAGTGAGAGTGATGGATTAATATCATTTTTTTCTGCTTGCCTGATTCTTGACTTTCAAGTCATAATTAAAACCTTTCCCATCTTAGGCTAGTAAATATTGCTACAAGTTGAGCATCCCAAATCTAAAAATCTGAAATTTGAAATGCTCCGGCATCTTTTAGAGCACTGACATGATACTCACAGGAAATACTCATTGAAGTATTTAAGATTTTGGATTAGGGATGTTCAACCAGTATATATGCACAAATATTCCAAATTTTGAAATCCAAAACACTTCTGGTCCCAAGCATTTTGGATTAGGGGTACTCAACCTATGTTCAAGTGCTAGTTAATTATTCCCATACAGGGAGAAGTTCACTTTTCTAACTTCTTTTTTAAAAAGAATGAAGTTTGGAGTAATTCTAAGGAAATCTTACTCATGTTCAATCTCTGTCCCCTTCCAGCTCTGTCCATCCTCAAAATGTTGACTGTTGTGACATTTCGCATTATGACACAGCTTGGCTCAGGTGCCAGGGAGTCAGAAAACCCCATTTAAAGAGTCTGGAGGGTCAGAGAAATCAAGACACTATTTAGGCAACAAGCGCAGTCAAGATACAGGAAGAGGACTTTTGAATCAAGTCATTTCTGCCTAGCTGTGGGCATATGTTTCCGGTTCAGGTTACAGGGCCTAGTTATGTTATACATGACATTTCAATGAGGGCAACTATAGTACTCTAACTTATTTTTCTTGCATATTCCAACAGTTGGTCACTTGCCATGTATTCTCAGTGGCCCATAGACTCTATGCTGAATATGCCTGCTTTCCAAACTGTCCATTTTTAAGTGTCTGTCCATTGCTCTTCCTTTGAAATGTCTCCCTCAGCCTCCACTTCATGCCCTTATTGCTTCTATTCTACTCCTTGCCCTAAGCATCTTACCCATAATTAACTATATATATATATGTTCTCTTATTAAAAGTAGGTTCTAGAATGCTGTTTATAACATTTTTAATTCCAAAGATACTAAGAAGCTGGTCAGTCCTGCCTATAGTTCTTAGATAATGGAATCAATCTTTAGAAATTTCAAAACTACTAACTGTACTTACGTTCTCTGTGTTATTATAGATTATCTACCCTTTTCATCCATGTTAATGTAGGACCAATAGTTCGTTTTTCTAGAATAGACCACTTTTGTCATTTAAATGCTATTGAAGCGGCTCCCTTCCACCTCCCTGGTAATTTTTCCAGATGTCATAGGGAGTTCTTTAGTGGGCAGCAGTTTGCCTTAGTGGTTAAGAATACAGCTTGTATGAAGTCTCTTGCCTGAGTTCCATCCCAGCTCTGACACTTACAGCTTTTTTGTGACCTTAGGAAAATTACCAAATTTCTCTATGCCTCCATTTTTTTCTTATCTGTTAAGTAGGGATAATAATAATAAGCATTAAAGTACCTGACAGGTAGTAAGTTCATTAAGTATTAGGTAATTTTATAACATTATCATCAGCTGTGGATCCAGGGCCTGCATACGTGCTTCACTTTAATGATACTTACAGTCCTTGGACTTAGAAACCATACATTTCTGACTTGAAGCAGAAATCTCATCCTCAGCACTGTGTGTCATACTTAGTCTCTAAGTTTTCAAACTGCTATTATTTTCCTAAATTAACAATAGTCCAGGAGGTATCTGATATCTGATGCTAGTCATCTAACTACAAACTCTGGTTTTTCCATGTTTGGGTGCCTCTAGTTGTTTGCATAAGCATAGTATTTTCAATGTATTGGATGATTCCCTTGTTAACTTTCAGAATAATTTTTACTCTAATCCCATATGGCCATTCAACAGACACCATTTGCTTACCAAATTTTTATTTTGGAGATGGTGGGGTTTTTTAGTACATTTATTTCCATTGGAATCAAATCCTTCTTACTAGTTGTCAACACTTGGAATTGCTTTTGTACTCATCAGCCATAATGGAATTAATATTCTTTATAATACACTCTATACAGTACTCTGAAAAATGAGATGGCCAAATGACAGTAACCACTGTTACCTATATATGCTATTATCCTTTGCTTATGAACAGAGTGAGCATGATTTTACTCTGTTGTGAAACTTTCATAAAGTAAAATTGTACAAAAAGATGAGTTTTTGTAATTGCCTTTTAGGTGATCTCTTTGCCTCACTGGTTTCTCTTCCCTCAATAACCTTTACAAAATACTTGGATCACATAACTTCCTTTTGTAGTAGGTCTATCTTGGCTTGACTACTGTCTATAGAATTGGGTCAGTAAATTCTTTTAACTAGTTTAGAGTATGCTTTTCTGTAGCTCTACCACCTTCTCTTCTATGAAAGAAATCGTTTGTGCATAGTCAAGCAGAACCTTCCCTGTTCTATACTTGGCATAATGCAGGTTTTTGGTCAGCCTTTGTTTCTGTTTAATAACACCATGTGTTTAACTGAACATGTGACACTTTGCCTAAAATTACTTGTTATGCATTATATCATGTAGTACTGTATTATCTGGTATGATGTCATATTAACTATTAAATGCTTCTTGAATTCAGTTAAGAAGTACATGTCATTGTTATAAAACTACAATTTCCATGAGAGCACGAGTTCTCTATTTCTTTTGTGCCCTTCATATGTGTCTTATGAAGTTAGGTGGTCAGTAAACATAAACAGACACTTACTTGCATTTCAGTTTTGTGATTTATTAAAATCAAAATCACAAAGATTTCACATAACTTAGTCTCAACTACTTTTTGTCATAAAGTATCAATTCTTGTTAGTTTAAAAAAACCCAGTTCTTCATCTGTGGAACAGGAAATTGTACTTTTTCTTTGACAGTAGTTCAGCTCTAATTATAAATATCTTTACTTAATGTTTTTTTCTGTGATTTTTTAGGTGTTTTGAAACTATGAAATCTCAGATTGCAAGACAGCTTGAAATTATTTTGAAGTGATCCTCCCTCTTTCATGTGTCCTCTTAATAGAGGTTGTTTGAGCACTTCCAATTTTTTAAATAATTGATTTAAAGATAATAAGTATGATGCATTAATCTAGTTTTAAAACAATAGTCCTATGCTTTCTGTAGGATTATTAAAATAGTATAAGTATAAACATGAAGAGTCTTCAGTGTTTCTTCATCAGTTGATCTTGCCCTGTTTTCTAAACTATACAATGAGATCTTTGTATTTTAAACGAGAAAACTAAAACCAAAATCTTAAGAACTCCGTCAGAGAATCTCTACCTATTCATTCTTCAGTTAATTCTCCCTTTCTCAATTGACAGCATACATGATAAATTTTAAAAATATGTATTCAGTTAATCTTTCATATAGCTTAACCATTATTAGCATTATAATAATGTCATTGTCTTTTTCCTATACGCTAGATCAACTGTAAATTAAATAGGCTTTTGTGGGGGCTAGTCACATAGCCTGTGTGTTCCTACTGAAAAGATGCTATCCACGTTTGAAAGTTGCTATCTTTTGAATAAATATTTAGAACCTCTTTAATTTGGGGATTTCTATTTCTGGGGTTATAGGAAATTTATAAAAAGTAGAGAATGTAGATCGTCATTATTCAAAGTACTTGAATATTTGTTTATATCAAAAGATAACTGACGAAAGTAAATTAGATAGATGATTTAGTTGATACTGGCTGGGTGTGGTGGCACACACCTGTAATCCCAGTATTTTGGGAGGCCAAGGAGAGTGGATTATTTGAGTTCAGGAGTTTAAGACCAGCCTGGGCAACATAGGGAGACCCCATCTCTATAAAAAAAAAAAAAATAGTAAATTTAAAAAGTTGATGCAAGTAATTAAGAGATGTATTAAGGAAGCAAAATGAACAAAGACTAACAAGGCTTCTGAGAAAATAGTGTTGGCGTAGATCACTTACGACTACATACCTTTTAAGTATAACCCTATTAAATAAAATATCAATACAGATACTAGCACAGTCAAATACCTGTAGACATTTACAATTAGAATCAGTCTATATTCTGCAGCCATATATGCATAGGTTCATGCTCCCCTACTTAAAGGTATTTGCTTCTAATGGAGACTAATTTAATCAAAATTAAAAATACACGTCAGGCATATATCCCTCATCAATTAAGTTGTTTTGTTTTCATAGTGGTGTGATGTCTTCACATTTCCATCTGCATTTTGCAACTTCCCAAGATAGCTTAATATAGACAAAAACCAAGGAGTTATTTTAGCCAAAAAAAGTAACCACATTTTGCAATAAAGAAAGGCAGTTTCTATAGGGTTTTCATATTTTTTCTTAAACTCTGAAAACTTCTACTTCTGGTTATTTCAAATCATTAGCATGCTGGGAATAAGATCTTACACAATTCTGCATAGTACTGACAAGATTTATTTATTTGCCAATTACATATAAACTAATTCTTAAGGACGAATTAGCCAGATCATAGCTGAAATAACTATGTTTAAGCAATAGAAAAGGTATGAATAGAATGAATGTAAGCAAAAGAAAGTCAAGTTTGATGTATTTTAAACTGGGAGGATAGTCAAAATGTAGAAAGATGAAGTTCAAGCCATGTAAAGATTTTGATTTCAAACAAAAAGAGATTTATTTCCTAAAGTAAAGTTTTGTGAGTATGTGTCTCAACCCTATCCTTCCCATGGCTTTTATCTGTGTCAGGTTAATCATGACATTTTCTCATTCTTTGCAGTGCATAACGGTGCCTAGCACTTACTCAGTAAACAATCCCACGTCCTCTTTCAGTCACTGTCCTCTTTCTTAGCCTGAAAACAGCCTTAGTAGCCATCTCAATACAGCATTCCAGGCATTACTACCAACCCATCTGATTTGGCATATCATGTAATATTGTTTACTGACAGTTTACTGTAATGCAAGCAGTGTGCTATGTCTGTTAACAAAATAATTGTATATAATCCTTGGAACACCCTGTGTACTAGTATTTTAATCCCCATTTACAAGTGAGGAAATGGAGACTGAAGTTTGTTTTTTGTGTGTGTGTCTGTTTTTTTGAGACAAAGTCTCGCTCTGTTGCCTACACTGGAGTCAGTGGCACGATCTCAGCTCACCGCAACCTCCGCCTCCCAGGTTCAAGCAATTCTCCTGCCTCAGCCTCCTGAGTAGCTGGGACTATAGGCGTGCACCACCACACCTGGCTAATTTTTTTTTTTTTTTTAAAGTAGAGACGGGGTTTCAGCATATTGGCCAGGCTGGTCTTGAACTCCTGATCTCATGATCCGCCCGGCTTGGCCTCCCAAAGTGCTGTGATTACATGCATGAACCACCACACCTGGCCCGAGACTTAAGTTTTATCTATTTTATCAATATTATAATAATAAGCCACCTCAAATCTATAATGTAAAATGAGTAACAGTAGTATAAATATAATAAACTAGGAAAAAGGAAATTACAGATGATAGTAGGTACTGGAGCTGAAGTATTAATGATAAGTTGGGACTGGGAAACAATTTATAAAGCTTATAAATAATGAAATAATGAAAAAATGGAAGACCCAGAGGAGATCCTTTGGAAGATTGGGACAGATTTGTAAGAGATAAAACAGGACTTGGTTCCCTAACACGTGGAGAAGGCAGGCTCAATTTCTGACTGAAATTTCCAGTTTTAATCTCTGTGAGGCCTAACTTATTTCCTGTCCTTAAAAATTCTTGAAAACGCCTGTGGTATTCTTCAGTTTCTTTTTCCTTAAGTACCTATTCCATCAATCAAATGCTGCACAAGACGACATAGATTCAGAATATAGGATATTCTGAAGACGAATTTGGGAAACACACAGGTCTGATCATGTTGAATTTGAGGTTAGAATGTCCAGTGGGCATTTGACTGTTCAAAGCCTCTGGGTTAAAAATTTTAAACTCTTGACCGTAGTTGAAATTGTAAAAGCGAATGAAATCTTCTATTGAGAGTGAGAAGAGCAGAGGGCTTTGGAATTAACCATGAATTCCAGGGGCTGGCTGTCTGACTGGCCAAGGACAGAGGATCTAGAGCTAGAAAATTAACACAGAATAGAGTTAGAAGGAGAATCAGAGGAGGTGATGTCCACAAAGTCTGGGTAGTACAGTTCCAAGTCTGGGTAGTCAGTGTCAAGTGCTCCAGAAAGATCAAGTACCTTGGGAATGAGTATCCATTGCATTTAGCAGTGAGGTCACTGATGACCTTTGCCTGCTAGCGTGGTTTCTGTGGAGATAAGGTCAGAATTGAAAGTCTATTTCAGTGGGTCAGAGAGAAAATGCAAAAGAAGAAAATGAAAAATTTATCATTGTATCCCAGTGAGCTATCAGAAATATAGTGGGAAGAGATGCATGATTGAGGGCTGAAATAGACCTTAGAGGTATTCAAATAGCAACTCCTTATTTCAACACCTGAGGAAATTATTAATAGCACCCCCCAAAATTTAGTAGTTTACATTGTGATAGAACAGACATTGGCAGATAGACAGCATCTAGGTCTTCTCATTCCAAATCTGCCAGTATACAAAGGCAAACTCTTAACCCAAAAAGGAGTTAAAAATTGCTTTAATAGTTTCCTTTGACTTTTGAAATGTGTTATTAGGTATAGAAAGGAATACATTATGGCTGTGCTAGAGCATATTTGTCTACATACTCAGTGTATTGTACATGCGAAAATAGGTTGATAAAAAGCCACTGGCTAGATCTGGAGCCAAATTCCAAATTCAGTCATGTTGGAAATATGCATAACTAAATCAATATATATATGTATAATTAATTCAGTAAGAAACTTTAGGATACTATGGTTTTGTTTTTGATTAGGAAGAATCATTAATATTTTGAAATAATGTTATAAAAGTACATATTGAATTAGAAATATAAATATTGAATCGTATAATAACCAATCTTATTTAGGGGTGGTATGTCTTATCCTTGGGCAGTTGTATGAAAATAAAATATTCACAAAATGTATTTTTGAGTACCATACTAGAATCTTCGGTTTTTGGTATAAGAGCACCACCTATGGGTTTCTCATGTACTTGAAATTTTTTTCCTAAAACAAAACCTAATAAAATTCTTTCTAGTTTTTCCCTATAATTAGAATATCGATTTAGTCAAAGGTTAGGAATGTTCTTTGTCATAGATTACTCCCACCTTGTTTTTGGCTATATGTCACTGCTGTTAAACCATTTAATAAATAGTTGAGTACTTAATATGCTAGTACAGCGTTATAATTCTGAGTTGAATGTAATTTAACTCAAAATTGTATTCTCTTTAATGTAGGTGAATCTTACATTAATTCAATGAATTAATACAAATGAACAATTTTCCATATTCTGGGGAAAGGGTACTGATTGTTTTTGGCTGTTTATTTATATGTTTGTTTATATTTTCATGAACTTGAGATTTCCTTTAGCTTACTACTACTCCAGAATGCTATGGTAGGAGATAATGAAAAGTCTCGCTCTGTCACCAGGCTGGAGTGCAGTGGCGCTATCTCAGCTTACCGCAGCCTCCGCCCCTCAGTACTCCAGACTGTACTCCATCCAGTCTGGAGACAGAGCGAGACTCCATCTAAAAAAATATCACTCAGATTCAAGCGATTCTCCTTCCTCAGCCTCCTGAGTAGCTGGGACTACAGGCGCACCACCACACCCAGCTAATTTTTGTATTTTTAGTAGAGACAGGGTTTCACCGTGTCCAGGAGAAAAGAAGGTGTTATAAATAACTTAGCTATCCTTTTATTAAATTATTGTAATAATAACTCAGAGCAAAGTGGAAGCAAACTGGCAGTTTATTATTAATAAACTCTTAAAAAAGAATTACATTTGAATACATTTAGTCTTTTTCTAAAACATCATTTATTAAAATTAAAAATTTTTTGTCAGGGAGATTTACTAATGAAACAGCAGCAAAAAAAAAAGGGAAGCTTTGACTATGCCTTGGCAATGAGATGAATGCTAAGCCCTTGATGTATCTGTGTGCTGTATGCTATCAATCTGTTCTGAAAGCGATTCAAAACAGATTCCCTTTGGCAGTGGACCCTGATTCCAGGGCAGATCCATTTTTAGATACGAACTTTTTTTCTGCAGTAGAATATACTTTTAAGGCTCTGATGGCATGTTTTCTTCAGGGAATAGGTTATTCTATAGAAATAAGGATTGACTTTAAGTAACATAGCTTGTTTCATTTTGATCATTATGGATAAAATTCTTTAAATTACATAGTATACTTCCTAGCATTCTTAACCTAAATTGAACAGAGTATAAGCTTTGTTACGGGAAAAAAAAAAAAATTGCCGTGCATGGTGACATGCTCTTTGTTGTCCCAGCTACTCAGGAAGCTAAGGCAAGAGGATCACCTGAGCCCAAGAATTCAAGGCTGTAGTGTTCTGTGCTAATGCCTGTGAATAGCTACTGCACTCCAGCCTGGGCAACATAGTGAGATCTCATCTCTTTAAAAAAAAAAAATGCTGGGCATGGTGGCTCACGCCTGTAATCCCGCACTTTGGGAGGCCGAGGCAGGCAGATCATGAGGTCAAGAGATCAAGACCATCCTGGCCAACCTGGTGAAACCTCTTCTCTACTGAAAATACAAAAATTAGCTGGGTGTAGTGGCTCGCGCCTGTAGTCCCAGCTACTCGGGAGGCTGAGGCAGGAGAATTGTTTGAACCCGGGAAGCGGAGGTTGTAGTGAGCCGAGTTTGCACCCCTGTACCCCATCCAGCCTGGAGACAGAGCAAGACTCCATCTAAAAAAAAAAAAAAAAAAAAAGTTATTTTTCCAAGTTACAATTGTAATAGTGATATTTGGCCATCTCTTGGGTTACCTGATTTTTAAACTACAGCTGAACTTAAAAAGCACTGGAGTGCAGGCCGTGTATTATACCAGTCATTTTGCCTATACCGATTCATTATTCACTTAACAACTCTTAGATCAGTATGAATATTAATTTATTATGACAACATACAACAGTCTTACCTTTTGAGAGACAGGCAATAATGTGTAAATTATGAGCTCATGGTTTTTGAGTTTAGTATGTACTGTTTATTGTGTTTCTGAAAACTTACTCATCACTTCTGATAACTGTTTATGTATCCCTGGCAGCTACTCTCCCCACTTCTAATTTTCTGCTTCTAATCTGCTGTTACTTTAAAATCAAGTAATCTAATTTGTTGAAGTTGTATTAAATAAGAGGTTCTAGGATTTTAAATTCTACTAAAGGCTTAAACATCACGTATTTAATTGAGAGAGAATAAATTGTCACATTATCAACTGAATTCTGGACAATGTTAACTATTTACAACGAGAGTTCCAGATAATGCAAGAATAATCCAGGAAAGTATTGGTATTAGTTTTAATTTATTCTATATGCATGAAGATTTTCCTCTGTGATATGCAGATATCTAATCACATGATGATATTTTAAGCACTATTTCAAGATTTTACTTTTAAATAATGTAGGAATCATTAATAACACTGTAATAAATAGCTTGGAAGTATTAATGGAATAAATTGAAGAACTGCTTTGCAGTAATTTTGAATGTTTTACTATCTTTATTCAAACGTCCACTAACTTCTTAACAAAAATTACAATCCAGCATCTTATTGTTAGGCTTATTTAGAGTACCCTAAAAGCAGCATTATGCTCCTAAGGATGTAAACAAAGTAGGTGAGCAAATATTGGAAAGGTAGTTTATGACAAAGAAAATAAACTTGAAAGATGAGTTTTGAAAAAAGATGGGTAGATGGATAGATCAATCTCCATGGCCAAAGCCAGTAATCTTGAACTCATTCAGTGATCCAGGTGGAAATTTCCTTGCCTGCCCAAAACATGTACGGTAGTCCCTCCTTATCTGTGGGGGATACCTTCAAGATCCCCAGTGAATACCTGAAACTGCAGAGTACCAAACCTGATTGCTGTCCAATATAATGCCTTTTCCATCTTAACTAAGCACTTAGGCACTGTGGCCATTAACTTTTGCAGTTTGAGGTATCACAGCAAAACTAGCGTGAATTTCTTTTTCCTTCTTTGTAATTTCATGGATATAAGATTCATTCTTTCTTTAGAGCTCAGACACCTCAGCATATGATTTTTTTTCTGTTGTTGAGAACTTTCACCTTTTCACTTAATGGAAGCACTTTACAGCCTCTCTTTGACATATCTGAATTACCAGCATCACTGCTTTTGTGCTTTGAGACCATTCATAATGGCAAAATAAGGGTGATGCGAACACAAGCACTTCAATACTGTGACAGTTGATCTCATAACTGAGATGGCTACTAAGTAACTAATGGGTGGGTAGCATACACAGCGTGGATACACTGGACAAAGGGGAGATTCATGTCCCAGGAGGGACAGAGCGGCACAGCAAGAGATGTCATCACTACTCAGAACAGCACACAATTTAAAACTTAAGAGTTGTTTATTTCTGGAATTTTCCATTTAATATTTTCAGACCACTGTTGACTCCAAGTAACTGAACAATGGAAAGCAAAATGTCCGACAAGTGGGGCTACTCTATTTAATTGGAATAAGAAACTTTATCTAAAAGGGAGGAAATTGAAATATCTCATTAGAATAATAACTTTTTAAAGTTGATACTACCATATCTTATTAGATATTATTTGATGTGTAAAGTTTTTTGGTTTTTAAAAAATAAACACTGACTTACCTAGTACTATTTTGAATGTATAATAATAAGCAAAGATTGCTTTGGCTGTCTTCCAGCTTGTGGAGAGACTCCAGAGCAAATTCGAGCACCAAGTGGCATAATCACAAGCCCAGGCTGGCCTTCTGAATATCCTGCAAAAATCAACTGTAGCTGGTTCATAAGGGCAAACCCAGGCGAAATCATTACTATAAGGTAATTCTACCTTTCTGTATTACTACATAATTTATTATAAAACATAAATTCCATTTTCATTTATTATTACTTAACATGCAGTAATATAAAAAGAAGTCTTTTCAGGAGATGTGATAAAGAACAGCTAATGGTGTCATCTTAAGAGTAAGAATAACAGCCCATCTGGTATGTGTTTTGACTATTTTCTAAGGGTGGTAATGTATTTGCATTGAATCATCTATATTCTTCTAAGCTGCTTTTTAACAAAAGATACACATTTGCAAAATAGCCTATTAGGGTCAAGACTAATCTTTGGCAGTGGAACAAACAAATAAACAAAACTCAATAATTCACTTGGATATCGAGCCCTTAACCTTTGTCTCATTAGTAGAGCCTTCTACCTAAATAAGTTAAAACACGATTGTCATGCATGTCTGTATATGTGTATGTATGTATAAAACTTGAAACAAGCTGATAATGGAGAGTTACTATATCTAGAAAAATCTTTTATTGTAACTTCGAAACAAAAGAGCATTTGTTAAGAATACAAATGAAAGGCTTTCTTAAGGGAAATAACCATAAGTTTAAGATTCTAAGAATAAATGTGACATATAAATAAGGAAGGTTAAGATTAAATTTTAAAACATTTAGCAAATTACTTGCAGAAAAAAACAGTATGGGAATAAGATTGTAAAGAATATATTTAGTAGAACTAGATATTGCTTGCTTAGGAAAATTCTATCAAGGCCATTAGGAAAAAAATGTTACCTACGGCGGGGGAAAAAATAGTGTGCCTGAATGAAGAACTGCAGTTGGAACAAAACACAAATAAGAATGTCATTTCCATCACAGAGACAGTGTAGCACAAAGGCACCTTCAACGTGCTTTCGTGTGTAACATTGTATGGGTAGGAGGCATAGAATTTTAGATTTAGAAGAGACTTTGGAGATCATAAACTCAAATTCCTTCATTTTACATTTTTAAAATAAGACTTATACATTTAGCCTACTTTCTCATCTTTGTTCGTCTTCCTTTTTTGTATATATTAACTAATGAGGAAACCAGTCTCTCCTGAGAAGCATAACTGTCATCTATCTCCTTTTTTTGGTGGAAGCCATAAACAAGGGCAATAGTTTGTTTTCCTTTTATTTTCCTGTACCCTACATTACCTCTTCTGGAACCCTGGAGCTTGGCACATACAAAAGCTGTTATTCTCCTCCTCCAGGCAGTGTTTTTCTCTTGCCTGATTGAGTGGTAGAATGCACCATTAAGGTTATCTTTCTGTAACAGTGTCAGTGTTGAAATGTAAATATACCTATTTTCTGTTACTTGTTGTATGACTGTGTGTTTGCAAAATAACATTTTTACCACATATTGGGAGTTTGTTAGCATAAAACTAGAATTTATAGAGACCTTCACCTTTTAACCTAAAAATTAAACTTACAGCTTATAGTTCAGTTTTGTAAAACTTGAAAATCTTACCAGCACAGAAGAGATTACATTGAAATACTGCCATCTGGTTTTGATAATGTATTGGATCCTTGAGATTTCGTGAAGTAAAATACACTGAAAACCAAGCACAGTACTAAAATGCAGAATAAAATTGAAGTGAGCTCTACAGCTAAAGGAGAATTTCCTCAATTCTGGAAGGAAGCAGTGAATTTGGAGGTATACAGACCAGACGGTGATTTTAGTAATTGTTCAAATTCTTTACTGAAGTCATTATCATGTTAATACCATAACTTTAAAAAGATGACACACATGCATATACACAAAGACAAGTTTTACATATGATTATCAATGTATAATCTTAAATGATTCAAAAGAATCATATGCATAATTAAGTGTAGCTCTTTTAGACATACAAATGAGTCAGTATTAGGAAATATTAAATTAACTTACCAAGTTAACAAGTCAAAAGAAAAAGTATGTGATTATCTAGTGTACCTAGATGCTTTAAAGCATCTTGGTAAAAAAGAAAATCAGCCTTCATTCCTGAATTTAACATAAAAATTTTAAATTCTTAGTAAAATGGAATTGGAAATATGATTTTTTAGATCTGGATAGAAGAGGGAAACTAAAGTTATGGAGTAAAAACAAACAATACTGAGAGCTAGCTGTATAAAACTTGCTTAAGATGGTGAAATAAAGGCATTTTTACTTCATTCCTCTCCCTTGGAACCCACTACAATCAACAAAGGCCACCTTATCCATGGGGAAGAGAGGATTGAATACCAGCACCCTGCTTGAAGCCAAGGACTAGGGACAGGCAATTTTGCTCAAGACAGGAGGCTGAAAAATCTTCCACCAACCACAGCCTGAATTTATATGGGGCTGAGAGCTTAGAGAGCTGAAAGGGCATAACCTAACAAACATGAATAACTATGTCACCTGCTGACTCCATGACAGGATCTTTAATACTCTGAACCATCATTTAAGACTTACTCTGGAATATAGACCCAAGCAGGGGAACATAAAGGAAGAGAGGGTTAAAAAAGAGAGAGAAAACCAAAAAACTTCCATAAAATAAACCTCTAAACCGAAATTCCAGAATGTGTGAAAAAATAGAATGGTGAGAAAAACAGCCAAGCAAAATTAAGTTGGAACTCAGATTTACTCCAAACGTTTTAAGATGTATTCTGTCAGGGATTATTTCTCAACTTTCTTTATGCCATGAACACCTAATAGTCTGGTAAAACCTATGTATTCTTTCCCAGATTAATATGTTTAAATTCATTTAAAAAAATACATAGCATTACAAAGGGAACCAATTATATTAAAGTACAGCTATCAGATATTTTGTAATATTTGTAATGTAGTAATATATGCTTATTTATTAACACATTAACAAAATCAAGTGATGGTTAATTTCAAAGAAAAAAATGTAAGTGTAAATAGTATTTTTAGATACTTGTAAAAACTGAAATGTAACATAAAAATATCTCTAATTTTGAATAGTGGTGGAGTGGCCGGTGGTATAAATACTGTCATGGTTTGTTGTTTATAAGTGAAGGAAATGCTAAATTTTAATAAAAGGTTAGTGAAAATAAAGGTGTAAATTGTTTCCAACCAATTTGTGATTTTTGAGGGGACAGGAGAAACATTGAATACTCTTACTTGGCCTTTATTAGAAAAAAAGTGTGTTTTAGCATTTCAATTAAAGTATCAAAAGGTAGCCACTGATTAAAAATAGAAGTAATATTGAGCAGTTAATAGAGGAAAAGCAACTTTAAAAATATATTCAAAAAAAGGCTAGATGTGATGGCTCACTCACTCCTGTAATCCCAGCACTTTGGGAGGCTGAGGAGGGCGGATCACTTGAGGTCACGATCACTTTGAGACCAGCCTGGCCAACATAATGAAACCTCATCTCTACTAAAAATACAAAAATTAGCTGGGCATGGTGGCAGACACCTGTAATTCTAGCTACTCAGGAGGCTGAGGTATGAGAATTGCTTGAACCCGGGAGGTGGAGGTTACAGAGCCAAGATCGTGCCACTGCACTCCAGTCTGCGTAACAGAGTGAAACCCTGTCTCAAAAAAAAAAAAAAAAAAAAAAAAAAAGGAGGAAAAGAGGAAAATGAGAACTCTCTCCCAAGTAGAAAGTTTGTAACACACTTAAAACTAATAGAGAATGTCTAAAAACGAGGAGATGGGGTAGACGCTATGGCTCGTGCCTGTAATACTAGCACTTTGGGAGGCCAAGGTAGGCTCAGGAATTTGAGACCAGCCTGGACAACGTGGTTGAAACCCTGTCTCTACCAAAAATACAAAAAACTAGCTGGGCATGATGGCTCATTGCCTGTGGTCCCAGCTACTCAGGAGGCTGAGGTGGGAGGATCACCTGAGCACAGGAGGTTGAGGCTGCAGTGAGCCATGAATGTACCACTGCACTGCAGCCTGGGTGGAAGAGTGAGACCTTGTCTCAAAAATAAACAAAAACAAAACAAGGAGATAGAAGAGGTTGGCTTTGGAGCTACTCATCAAGAGAAAGCTAGTCTAGGAAGATTAACATCCATTGTAATTGAGCTTAAGGCATAAAATACTAGTAACAATTAGGGTGATCTACCAGGAAAAAAAAAACAGCAGTAAATTTCATGTACCTAACTACATAGCCTGAAATACATGCAAAGCAAAATGTGGAGAATTGCCCAGCAAATTTGACCAATCCACAATTCCAATGGGAGATTTTTAACACACCTTTAATACTTATTTCAACAGAAAATACACATTCTTTTCAAAAGCCTGTGAAACATTTATAAAAATTGATTATGTTTTAAATCACAAAGGAACTCAATACATTTCAAAGACTACATCATTCAGATTGTGTTTTGTTACCACAGTGCAATTAAAATAAAGGAAAAAAAATAAAACCTGTATGTTTAGAAATATATTCTTAAATAACTCCTGAATTAAAGAGGAAATCACAATGGGACTAAATGGTTTTAAAATAACCATAGTGAATGTAATACATATTAAAGCTGTTAGAATACATTGAAAGAATACTTAGGAAAGTTTACTACTTTAATGCATTGATTTAAAATTTAGAAAATAAATAAGCTCAGCATTTAACTGAGGAAAGGAAAAGAATTACAGGGTAAATTTTAAAGTAGAAGTAAAGGCCAGGAAAATAATAAAATTCAATAAAACAAAAAGCTGACTTTCTGAAAAACTCAGGAAAATAGATAAAACTCAAAGCAAAACTGAAGAAAAAGAAGATGAAAAGAGCAAAAGTGTCTATAAACATAACATTTTTAATGTCATAAGAATATTATAAGCAGTTTTATGTTAATACTTTTATACAAGTAGATTAATTGGATTTTTTAAAGAAAATTTATATTACTAAAATTGATTCAAGAAGAATTAGAAAGCTGATGAATCAGTAGCCATTGAAGAAGCTGAATCAGCATTCAAATTAAGACTCTAGAATTAGTTTTATAGGCAAGTTTTACCAAATGAATAGAAAAGGAATTTCCTTAACCTGGTAAAGGATGTCTGTTAAAAAATTTAAAAAAGCAAATTTAATGTCAAAGTTAATTTTAGCACCAAGGACCAAGACAAAAATGTGTGCTTTTACTGGTTATAGTAGAATTCTTAGTCAATGCAACAGTGCAATAGATAGAAATAGGTGATATAAAAAAAATGGCAAGGAAGAGAAAACTTTTATTTGCTAATTATATGTTTGTTTTAAGCAGTTTAAAGCAAACTTAAAGATCACAGATAGGAAAAAATGTCTTTAAATTGTATGAAAGTACTGTGTACAGAGCTTTGTAGTAATAAAATTTACTATCAACATAAAATCAATTTTCCAAGAAAATTTAAAATGATCAAAAGTTTAAGAAACACTGATTAAACCAAAAAACATTAAGAAATTGAAACTCTCTCCCTGACTCAATATATTCTAAATAGGCACACAGCACAAATACATCAACAGTGCTTTTATTACAGAAATTATTATGAAGCATTTAAAAAACCAAAAAGTAATTTTACTTATTCATTTAAAAATCCTAAATGAATTAGCAAACTAAATCAAATAGGGTATACATGAACAGATACTTATTATTTCTTATTCTAGACAATGTTTCTGCTTTCATGAATCTTTTTTTTTTTTTTTTTTTTTTTTTTTTTGAGAGATAGTGTCTCACTTTGTCACCCAGGCTGGAGTGCAGTGGTGCCATCTCGGCTCACTGCAACCTCTGCCTCCCGGGTTCAAGCAATTCTCCTGCCTCAGCCTCCTGAGTAGCTGGGATTACAGGTGTGTAAAAACTAAAACTCTGAAATACTTAAAAAATAGTTGAACATCTTTGGAAACACCAAGGTATCTTAGAGAGGACACTAAATGCACTAAACATAAAGCAAAAATAAAAAATTAGACTTCATCAAGACTAAAATTAAAAACCACGCTCAATTAATTTTTGAATTTTAGTAGAGATGGGGTTTCACCATGTTGGCCAGGTTAGTCTCAAACTTCTGACCTCAGGTGATCCACCCACCTCGGCCTCCCAGAGTGCTGGGATTACAGGCATGAGCCACCTCTCCCAGCCTTTGCCTTCATGAATCTTAAATGTTTAGTGGACTAAAAGTTTATTAAGGGATTCCCTAGTTTGAATGGGACTAGGCCTCCCATAAACAAGAGCTATAAAGTTTGGATAAAATATTTTAAAACCAACTATTTGAAGGATCTGGAGAGTAATAAGAAACTGGCAAAAACTGGAGAGTATTCCACCCCTGAAAGAAGGAACCACTCTTCATGAGATAGGCTTGTTTCCTACCAGTTCTCTGAAGATTCTTGCCAGTCCGTGCAACGTGGAGTGACTGGAACTCAAGCACATCACCATGGTCTTGTTAGCTTGAGGTGTCAGGATGCAGTTGAGGCTGCAACAGTAACTGGAAATTAATTAATAAGGTAACTCCTGGAAAGGAGAGAACCACAAACTGGAAAGTAACTGCATTTAAATTATTCTCAGATCCTTAGCTGACCCATGAATTGTGTGTGCATAAAGAAGACTCCGAGGAACCCACTGGAAAGTAACAGCGGGAAGGCTGAAAAGACTATATGATTTCAGCTGCTGTGCGCCACAGCAGAGGCAGCATGTGGAGTTTGAATCCTGTCCATCACAGGCGAGACCCAGTATAGGGCTTCATAAATAAATGCCTTGAGATTTTTAATGAAACTCTGTGTGTCATACTTTACAAGTAAAGACAGTGTCCTTAAACTAAGAATTCTCCCTGAGGCTAAGGGCAGAGCAGAAACAAACTTGCTTTAAACAAAGTATAAAAAAACCCAACCTCCTCAAGTTCATGGTCATCAGACTAATTTAACTGTGTGATAGAACAAAAATTAGTATCTTCTATGTTCTAGATAAATGTAAGAAAAAAAAAATCTCATTTTCTACTTGAAAACACACAAAAATTAATTTATATAAATCTCAGCTATAAATGTAAAAACTAAAACTCTGAAATACTTAAAAAGTAGTTGAACATCGTTGAGATATTTGGAAACACCAAGATATCTTAGGACACTAAACGCACTAAACATAAAGCAAAAATAATAAATTAGACTTCATCAAGACTAAAATTTTAAATGTCTGCTCATTAAAAGGTTCCATTAAGAAAATGAAAAGACAAAACCATAGACTGGAAGAAAATATTAGCAATACACATATCTAACAAAGGACTTGAATCCTTTTTTTTTTTTTTGAGACAGAGTTTTGTTCTGTCACCCAGGCTGGGGTGCAGTGGTGTGATCTGAGCTCACTACAACCTCCACCTCCCAGGTTCAAGCAATTCTCCTGCCTCAGCCTCCCGAGTAGCTGGGATTACAAGCCTGCACCACCACACTCAGCTAATTTTTGTATTTTCAGTAGAGAAGGAGTTTCATCATGTTGTTTGGCCAGGCTGGTCTCGAACTCCTGACCTCAAGTGATCTGCCCACCTCAGCCTCCCACAGTACTGGGATTACAGGCATGAGCTACCATGCCTGGCCAAGAATATAAAAGGGATTTTTATAACTTTTTTGTTTTAATGGGCAAAAGACATGAACAGATTCTTACACAGAAGATATAAAAATGGCCAACAATCACATGAAAAGATGTTCAGCAAATTTGTCTTCAGGGAAGTGTGCATAAAACCACAATAAAAGATACCACCCCTCAGTGAGACTAAAATGAAAAAGACTGACCACATTGACTGCTGGAGAGAAAGAATGTGGATGTAGGTGGATATGACGTGTCTTACATAATAGACATGCCCCCAAGTAACTCATGTTTATAATATGTAGAGTTCTTAAATAAGAAATATTAATGAATAAAGGAGGTAATTTGAAAAACAAGGCAATTTGGAGTAAAAGAAATAGAAATAACCAGTAAATTGGAAAGGCATTTCAATCTCAGTAAATAAAGACATGCAAAATAGAAGTGATAAATCTCTTTTGTCTACCTAACTGGCAAAACATTTTAAAAAATAGAATATGTCATTTTGCTAAATGTATGGGATATACGGTACAGACTTGGTAGAATTGTAAGTTCATATAAACATGTTTTGCCAGGATCTGTCAGATTTAAAGAGGAATTATTCTTCTGACCTAGCAATACTAGTTCTATAACAGTTTGTCCTAGAGAATTTATTGTTCTTGTGTGTAAGAGAGATATGTACATGTATAAGGAGGTTTTGTTTTGTTTTGAGACAGAGTCTCGCTCTGTCGCCCAGGCTGGCGTGCAGTGGCGCGATCTCAGCTCACTGCAACCTCTGCCTCCCTGGTTCAAGAGATTCTCCTGCATCAGCCTCCTGAGTAGCCAGCACTACAGGCACACACCACCATGCCTGGCTAATTTTTGTATTTTTAGTAGACATGGGGTTTCACCATGGCCAGGCTGGTCTCAAACTCCTGACTTCGTGATCCGCCAACCTCAGCCTCCCAAAGTTCTAGGTTTACAGGTGTGAGCCACCGTGCCTGGTCAGTAGTTTTTAAAGCATAGTTCATAATAGTGCAAACCTGGAAACAATCAAATTGTCTATCAGCTTTTGTTAGTTATTCAGAATATTTGAAGAAGAAACATTCTGATATAATAATCCTTGGGTAATTAACTTTACTATCACTTAGTTATAAGGCAAAGGCAAGAAGATAAAGTCAGATCTTTACTTTTTGGTGAGACATGTTCAGATACTGTAAAACTATATTTTGGTTTCTCTTTTTTTCATAAGCAATGACTAATTTTCTATGTGCTTTTATTTATTTGATGCTTTTGACCTATACTTATGCCCACATTTTATTAACTACAAGATAGTATTTGGCTATAAAGTGATTTATGTAAAAAAGTATTCCCAAACTCAGGGACTTTTCACCAAAAACATTTTTCATGTGTTCCTTTTTCAGTCTTTTACCTTGCTCAGATTTGTGCTAATTACTCTCCTAAGAATGTCAGCTGCAAACTTTTTATTAAGCAAGTATTAATCTAAGAGAAGGCTGAGTTTCTCTGTGTTTACTTCAGTTCATCAGATTGGGGAGAGGTGATTCTGGTTGGAACACAGAACAATTCAGGATGTTCTGAGTTAGAAGTGGTCTTTCCCAACCATACACACAGAGAAGAAAAAGAAAAGGTGCCACCTGTCACCTGTTTTTTTAACATTATTTTGAAACTGGCATTACTTGTGAAGAAGTATTTTTCTACAATCTGGAGAAGAAATACATATATGAGGAACATAGAATTAGTATTATTATTTGCTAATGATATGGTTGTATGCCTGGAAGACCCAGGAGAATCGGTCAATATATGGAAGCTTATAATAATATCCTCAGTTACATTGTAATATGATTTTTTTTCCAAAATTGCCTTTTTAATAGACATTTCTGATTTTTTTTTTCCCCCAGTTTTCAGGATTTTGATATTCAAGGATCCAGAAGGTGCAGTTTGGACTGGTTGACAATAGAAACATACAAGAATATTGAAAGTTACAGAGCTTGTGGTTCCACAATTCCACCTCCGTATATCTCCTCACAAGACCACATCTGGATTAGGTTTCATTCAGATGACAGCGTCTCTAGAAAGGGTTTCAGACTGGCATATTTTTCAGGTGTGTTTTTAAATAAGAAAGATTGAACTGAATTTTATGGTATTAACTGCTCTGTCACTTTGGAGCTAATCTTCTAAATAATGTTCATTTAATTAGGAGTAGGCCCTCGAGGCAGCTGAGATTGAGGATTAGAAGCTAAAGTCAGATACCCTAAGGCTGGTTCTCCAAAAAGTGTTTTGTATAATTCTAACAAAATGATTAACTTCATATACTAAGGTTAATTTTCTTTTTAAACATCTTAAATACATTTATTCTAAGAATAGCCTTTTATCTCTCAAGTGCTTACTCATATCCAGAAAGTTAGTTCAGAATGTATTTTTGTGGTAATTATTGTTTTTATACCCCCAAAGAAAAGACCTAACAGATTTCACCTTCATAGTTTATAGTCTCAGAAAAAAAGACATCTTTTCTTAAACTGTGTCTAAAAAGCATGACCAGATCATACAAATGTGAATAATTCAGAATTAGTCCTCTCTTTTAGATCAAAATGCAAAGATCTTCATGGAATAACAATAAGCATTTAACAAGTTGAATTGTTGAGTAAGTGTGCCAGTACTAATTTGTCATTAGAACCCAATCTGTTAAATCATTCTGTTTATAAAGACACGTACACACGTATGTTGATTGCAGCACTGTTCACAATAGCAAAGACAGGGAGTCAACCCAAATGCCCATCAGTAATAGACTGAATAAAGAAAATGTTGGTACCTATACACCATGGAATACTATGCAGCCATAAAAAGGAACGAGATCATGTCCTTTGCAGGAAGCTGGATGGATGGATGAAACTGGAAGCCATTATCCTCAGCAAACTAACGCAGGAACAGAAAACCAAACACTGCATGTTTTCACTTATAAGTGGGACCTGAACAATGAGAACACATGGACACAGGCCCCACATTTATTGCGGCCTTTTGGGGAGGGCGGGATGGGAGGGAGAGCATTAGGGAAAAGAGCTAAATGCATACTGGGCTTAATACCTAGGTGATGGGTGCAGCACACCACCATGGCACATGTTTACCCATGTAACAAACCTGCACATCCTGCACATGTACCCTGGAACTTTAAAAATATATATATATATATAAACCCAACCTGTTTTTTAAAACTCTTAGCACTTGGGCTTTATGAACATTTATTATAAAAATATTGCTCTTGCTGTTTTATGTCTTTTAAAGATTATAATTTTTCTCCTTCTCTTTCATCTCCTTTCTACTCACATCTTCACAGGGAAATCTGAGGAACCAAACTGTGCTTGTGATCAGTTTCGTTGTGGTAATGGAAAGTGTATACCAGGAGCCTGGAAGTGTAATAACATGGATGAATGTGGAGATAGCTCTGATGAAGAGATCTGTGCCAAAGAAGCTAATCCTCCAACTGCCACTGCTTTTCAACCCTGTGCTTACAACCAGTTCCAGTGTTTATCCCGTTTTACCAAAGTTTACACTTGCCTCCCCGAATCTTTAAAATGTGATGGGAACATTGACTGCCTTGACCTAGGAGATGAGATAGACTGTGATGTGCCAACGTGTGGGCAGTGGCTAAAATATTTTTATGGTACTTTTAATTCTCCCAATTACCCAGACTTTTATCCTCCTGGAAGCAATTGCACCTGGTTAATCGACACTGGTGATCACCGTAAAGTCATTTTACGCTTTACGGACTTTAAACTTGATGGAACTGGTTATGGTGATTATGTCAAAATATATGATGGATTAGAGGAGAATCCACACAAGCTTTTGCGTGTGTTGACAGCTTTTGATTCTCATGCACCTCTTACAGTTGTTTCTTCTTCTGGACAGATAAGGGTACATTTTTGTGCTGATAAAGTGAATGCTGCGAGGGGATTTAATGCTACTTACCAAGTAGATGGGTTCTGTTTGCCATGGGAAATACCCTGTGGAGGTAACTGGGGGTGTTATACTGAGCAGCAGCGTTGTGATGGGTATTGGCATTGCCCAAATGGAAGGGATGAAATCAATTGTACCATGTGCCAGAAGGAAGAATTTCCGTGTTCCCGAAACGGTGTCTGTTATCCTCGTTCTGATCGCTGCAACTACCAGAATCATTGCCCAAATGGCTCAGATGAAAAAAACTGCTTTTTTTGCCAACCAGGAAATTTCCATTGTAAAAACAATCGTTGCGTGTTTGAAAGTTGGGTGTGTGATTCTCAAGATGACTGTGGTGATGGCAGCGATGAAGAGAATTGCCCAGTAATCGTGCCTACAAGAGTCATCACTGCTGCCGTCATAGGGAGCCTCATCTGTGGCCTGTTACTCGTCATTGCATTGGGATGTACTTGTAAGCTTTATTCTCTGAGAATGTTTGAAAGAAGGTCAGTATCAAGACAGAACTATAAGGTTATGCTCTCCACAATAAAAGCAGGCCCAAATATTTGAAATGAGTACTTTGAGGATTAGCAATGTATTTTTGTTTTATATTAGTTTAGAAATGGATAAAGATTGTTGATGATGTATAAAATTAGTGTGAAAAGCCCAGGACTCAAAAGGCCAAACACATTACAAACTAAATATTTAGAGTTATGAGAAAAAGCAATCTATTTACCAGCTCCTGTTTTCAGATTAATCCGTTTTATAGGAATATTGTAAGCTGCAGCTCTCAGTTTTAGTGTTTTAACCTGTATTTTTCTAAATACTAATTCAAAAATTCCAGATATGTGATAGCCTACTATGTTCAAAGCATACAGGTAAATAGAAAAATGAATAAGGCATAATATCACAAGCAGTTTACAGTTAGGAGGAAGGAATTGGGGCATGGAGTAAGATGACAAAAGTGTAATGCTGTAAAGAGCTGTAAAACAAAATGGTATAAAGTCAAAAATACCTAATCTAATAAGGGAGAGAGGTGGAAAGGCTTTAATTGGAGAGGTGCCACTTGAAATGTATAAGTAGAATATAGATAGGGGAAAAGGTGTTAAAGCAATAACCTGGGAAAATATATAGAAGTAGGAATGTCCAGCATTGCTCAAAAAGTAAGCACATGGTTCAGTTTATCTGGAGCCCAGGATGCGTATGAAGGGCTAATGGGAGGTACGATTGGAACACAAGACTATTGTCCTGTTGTAGAGTTAAGTGACAACAGCACTTCAGAGTTCTCAGTTTAGTAAGAAATGGTTAACTGTTAAAGGGTGACCTTCAGAGTGAGTAGTTTTCAGTATGATCCAGGGTAAATGGGACCTGAGAGAAGTTAATGGCAGAGATGTCCCTGTGGAGACAATGACCTTCAGTCCCAGGAGAATTACAAATAATAGATTTAACAAAGAACTTTTGACATAACAGATGGCTAATAGATGGCACACAGATGCACAGTATTGTAATAACCATTACTGCATCTTTTCTTTTTTTTCCTTTTTTTTTTTTTGTTTGTTTTGAGACAGAGTCTTGCTCTGTCACCCAGGCTGGAGTGCAGTGGTGCAATCTCAGCTCACTGCACTCCGTCTCCCAGGTTCAAGCGATTCTCCTGTCTCAGCCTCCCAAGTAGCTGGGATTACAAGTGCCTGCCACCACGCCTGCCTAATCTTTTGTATTTTTAGTAGAGACGGGGTTTCACTCTGTTGACCAGGCTGGTCCCGAACTCCTGACTTCGTGATCCGCCTACCTTGGCCTCCCAAAGTACTGGGATTACAGGCATGAGCCACCGCACCTGGCCTCTGCATCTTTTCTTTGGGCAAGTGTAAATGGCAAGAAAACTTTTTACCACATTGCAACAAAAGAGCACAATGAAGAGTCAGAGATCCCAGCTGGGCGCGGTGGCTTCAACATATATTCAGTAAATACAGTGTTCTTAGGAGTTGTAAAATCTCGTATTATTTCTCCCTTTACCTTTTACAGGGATTTTCATTCATTAAAACTCAGTGATCCAGGCTTTTACTAGCTTAAAGCCCCATGAAGACAGACTGCTTGCTTCAGCTTTGTATTCCTAGTATAGGGATAACACATATATTTAGTAAATGTTTGTCAAATGACTAAGCTTTAAAATGATCAAATATGCCAAGATTCAGATTGTTTTAATTACTGATAATGGAAATTTGTTCTTTTTCTTAGCTCCCCCTTTTAATCTTTTTTCTTTCCATCTACTCTCAAAGATCATTTGAAACACAGTTGTCAAGAGTGGAAGCAGAATTGTTAAGAAGAGAAGCTCCTCCCTCTTATGGACAATTGATTGCTCAGGGTTTAATTCCACCAGTTGAAGATTTTCCTGTTTGTTCACCTAATCAGGTATATTGCAATGTGTAGTTTCTATTACATTTCCTCTTAAAATGAAATCTGTGCCTGTATATATGATAAAGCAAAGACCCTTGACTGTCAGAATTTTTGCAATCAAGGATTTAAATGTATGGAAGATTTGAAGTCATAGTTTTCATTACATTTTAACACTACAAACTACAAAAGTTTATTTTTCATTCCACTGATGTGGTTGTGCTAGTCTGAAGCATTTTACTGTTTAGGATAATTTAGTGCATTATAATTCAAAAGTATTGAGCTTGGCAAATTATTTTTTACCTGACCTGAACATCTACAGGATTTAAGAATGAACACTAAAATTAATATGCTAGTAATATAACGTGCTAGATTAACTAGTTATAAGTAAAAGTAATTGAAATGAAGTTAACATTTCTACCTGAGGAAAAACATCTTCAAGCCTGATTTTACAGTGTTTAACAATTTATAGCATTTTGTTTATATAGTAATTCATTATATGTTTCTGAATTCTTTAAATTTCTCAGCAATTAAAAACATTTTCTTGTCATGCTTAAAAATGTGCCAGCATTCATTTTAGGCATAAGGATTTATACATTTAAATTGCAAATTCATTCAGAAACATTTATAAAAATTGTTTCCAGTATTAGAGTTAAAACTGGTAAACATTGTTTACCTAGTAATATAATTATTTTCAAAATAGAATACCATTTCCTTTTTGGTAAATGGGATTTCTGATTACAGTCTATCACCTTATTAGAGTCTTTTAGGAAATCTTTGGTGAGAATTTGTAGTTTCAAGACATTTCTCCATATGTAATTGCCTAAGTAAATCATTCAGAAGTTCCACTGGTTGGAATTTTGTGTGCAAAGTAGGAAAAACCTAAGTTGTGGCTTCTTTATATCAGCCCTGCTATGGGGAAAGTTTTTTTTTTTTTAGATAAGAATCAGATCATGGTTAATTTTACACATCTACTTCATTCTCTACCACCCACCACCCCTAAACCCCATAAAGTCAGAGGGAACATAGTTCACACAATATGTCCGCATTCCTGACACCAATTGCAAATTCAAGGAGTTCCCCAAATCCCCTTCAGGTTTGGTGATTTACTAGGAAGACTCAGAAAACTCACTGAAAGCAACTTACTTGTGGTTACAGTTTATTACAGGGAGAGGATACAAACATACAGATTAACCAAGGGAAAAGATGCACAGGACAAAGTTCAGAAGGGTACCAAACATGGACCTTCCAGTTGTCCTTTCCCCATAGAGACAGGAGGGCATTACTCTGTCAACACAGATGTGTGACAGTATGCATGGAGTGTTACCAACCAGGAAAGCTCACCCAGGCCTCAGTGTCTGGAGTTTGTACTAGTGCACTAGCACAAAGGCAAGATTAATTGCACATGTGGCCAATCCCAGTTTCTAGCCTTATCCAGAGATTGATTGACCCAAAGCGCTCACCCTACATCACACTGATGATGTGGTTCAGAGCTTCCACTCTAAATCAGTTTTACTATCTGGCTGGTCCAAGGTCCCCAGGCAAAGACACTGCTTTCAGACAAGACAGTCGAAGGGCTTGGAGACCCAGAAGCCAAGGACAAAGGCTTTGGGTGAGGTTAAATTCTTTATTGCCTCACACTACCCCAGTTTCTCAGGTTATATTTACCCTTGTGGGAGAATTCTACTTCAACATTTTAAAATAAAGTATGTTTTTGGGTGGTAAGTTAGATTTTATTCATTTAATGAAATTAAACTCTCAAGTTTGAAGCTTTTGGTAACAAATTATCAAATTTTTATAGCAGTTTTTGGAAAAAATAAGTAATGATGTAATTCACCATCTCACTCAAAGTAGAAATGCTTTTTGAGGAATGCTTTCTCCTTCATAAACTGAAGAAGTATATGAAATTATTCCTAGAACATTCATGAGATCCCCTCATAAAATGTTAGATTGCCAGTCCTAATTAAACTGACTTTTAACTAAGTAGAGAGTTTCACCTCACTATGACAAACCAAATGTTAAAGTCAACATTAAAGTATGTTGAAGGCATTGTTGATCTTGATGGCTAATAGCAGCACAACAGAGAAGGATAACAGAAGAGCCTTTTGTTCACTGCTGGATATAATAGCATAGTGCTCAACATGAAGCCTTAAAACTTGCACGCTCACTGTTGAGGAGCAGATCTGTGGAGAAGTTCATTAGAAATGTGAACCACTTTTTCTTTCTTTTTTTTTTTTAATTTGTAGTTAGGTACTTCTTAATTGGTAAAAAATCTTACTCATCTGTATAGCAAATCCATGTGTGCCGATATCCAAATTTCTTATTGACAGTCTGTGCCTTACTAAAGTTAGACTATGAAATGTTCCTATGATAGTAGCTTCTTAACTTATCATAAATTATGTTCATGGCACTATGGAAAGGCCTATATGGAAAGCATAAATAAATGCAATACCAGCCACAAAGAGATACAGAACATAAGAGGACATCTTCCTTATTTTCTACCTTCTTTCTTCTGTGAGGGGAAAGGGAAGAGGTGTGAGTTTTGGCAGGAGATAGTATCATCATCTGAAGGAGAGTATATCAACTTGAGATTGTTTCCTGGAAATAAAATTTTTAAATACTAAATGCCAGATTGGTGAAAGCTATTTCAAGTTTGAATACTTCTTTTTATAACCACTAGATGGAGCTTAAAGACTATCTTATATAATGCTATATGGTTTTTAAAAATAAACTAAACTTGTTCATCTAGAAAAAAGAATAGATTTTTTATTCAGTTGGGCAACCTTTCATATACACTAATTACAGCTAACTAGCTTTCAGAGAATAATGATATAATTTATGCTTAATACTAAACTATAGAAAATAACACTTTAAAGATTGAGAAGGAATCTAAATGTCTAGATACCATTGAGTAGTGATATAAACAAGTTAACTTCTTTTGTTTCTTGTCTTCTATGCTGTATTACAAATATAATTCCTTTATTTGTGACAATATAATTAAATCCTCAGTATCCATTCACCAAATCCTTAAGAAGCAACTCTGTGAAATGCAATTTTCACATGTTTTGGGAAAGTTCAGCCTTGTAAATTAAATCTAATGTGTTCTTTTTAAAAAAAAAAAAAAAGATAAAAGGCCTGGTTTTCACAAACTCATTTTGGTCACTTCGTCAATTATGGTGGAGATTCTCCTATGTCCCTAGTTAAAATAAACTAAACTTGTTCATCTAGAAAAAAGAATAGATTTTTTATTCAGTTGGGCAACCTTTCATATACACTAATTACAGCTAACTAGCTTTCAGAGAATAATGATATAATTTATGCTTAATACTAAACTATAGAAAATAACACTTTAAAGATTGAGAAGGAATCTAAATGTCTAGATACCATTGAGTAGTGATATAAACAAGTTAACTTCTTTTGTTTCTTGTCTTCTATGCTGTATTACAAATATAATTCCTTTATTTGTGACAATATAATTAAATCCTCAGTATCCATTCACCAAATCCTTAAGAAGCAACTCTGTGAAATGCAATTTTCACATGTTTTGGGAAAGTTCAGCCTTGTAAATTAAATCTAATGTGTTCTTTTTTAAAAAAAAAAAAAAGATAAAAGGCCTGGTTTTCACAAACTCATTTTGGTCACTTCGTCAATTATGGTGGAGATTCTCCTATGTCCCTAGTTACAGAAGTATCAATTTTATTTTCTAGCTTTGGTACACTTTTCACATTGGATTATGGTGTGAGATTTTGAAACAACTGTTACAGTTGACACTAAATATCATTTTTAAGTTGCATATATAAAATGGAATAGCAAGAAAATTTTAAACACAGCAATGATTCAAGTTATATTAGTAGATTAGATTCTGTAGTAGGATGAACCCACCTAGGTAAGAGAATTTAATTTTTCCTCCTTAGACCCAAGCAACAATGAGTAACAGAATTTTTAACCACAACACATTCTTCAGAGAAGGGTATTTTTTATCTTAGGACCTTGTTGTTAAGTATCTTAAGACCTTTTCTTATTTTTGTAGGCTTCTGTTTTGGAAAATCTGAGGCTAGCGGTACGATCTCAGCTTGGATTTACTTCAGTCAGGCTTCCAATGGCAGGCAGATCAAGCAACATTTGGAACCGTATTTTTAATTTTGCAAGATCACGTCATTCTGGGTCATTGGCTTTGGTCTCAGCAGATGGAGATGAGGTTGTCCCTAGTCAGAGTACCAGTAGAGAACCTGAGAGAAATCACACTCACAGAAGTTTGTTTTCCGTGGAGTCTGATGATACAGACACAGAAAATGAGAGAAGAGATACGGCAGGAGCATCTGGTGGGGTTGCAGCTCCTTTGCCTCAAAAAGTCCCTCCCACAACGGCAGTAGAGGCGACAGTAGGAGCGTGTGCAAGTTCCTCAACTCAGAGTACCCGAGGTGGTCATGCAGATAATGGAAGGGATGTGACAAGTGTGGAACCCCCAAGTGTGAGTCCAGCACGTCACCAGCTTACAAGTGCACTCAGTCGTATGACTCAGGGGCTACGTTGGGTACGTTTTACATTAGGACGATCAAGTTCCGTAAGTCAGAACCAGAGTCCTTTGAGACAACTTGATAATGGGGTAAGTGGAAGAGAAGATGATGATGATGTTGAAATGCTAATTCCAGTTTCTGATGGATCTTCAGACTTTGATGTGAATGACTGCTCCAGACCTCTTCTTGATCTTGCCTCAGATCAAGGACAAGGGCTTAGACAACCATATAGTGCAACAAACCCTGGAGTAAGGCCAAGTAATCGAGATGGCCCCTGTGAGCGCTGTGGTATTGTCCACACTGCCCAGATACCAGACACTTGCTTGGAAGTAACACTGAAAAACGAAACGAGTGATGATGAGGCTTTGTTACTTTGTTAGGTACGAATCACATAAGGGAGATTGTATACAAGTTGGAGCAATATCCATTTATTATTTTGTAACTTTACAGTTAAACTAGTTTTAGTTTAAAAAGAAAAAATGCAGGGTGATTTCTTACTATTATATGTTAGCCTGCATGGTTAAATTCGACAACTTGTAACTCTATGAACTTAGAGTTTACTATTTTAGCAGCTAAAAATGCATTACATATTCATATTGTTCAATAATGTCCTTTCGTTTGTTTCTGATTATTTTCATCCTGATACTGTAGTTCACTGTAGAAATGTGACTGCTGAAACTCATTTGATTGTCATTTTTATCTATCCTGTGTTAAATGGTTTGTTTGTACAAAATAATACCTTATTTTAATTGAAACGTTTATGCTTTTGTCAACACATCTTGTAACTTAATATACTAGATGTTAAGGTTGTTAATGTACAAAAAAAACACCCTTATACTCACCTGCGTTTTCGTTTGTTTAACATTTGTCCATTATCGGATTTCATTATCATATGAACTTGTCAAAGGGAAACAAACTTTGTCTAAAAATTTTTCTCTTATGTTTAACATACAACGATGTGAAATTTAGGCAGAGTTAGATAAATTACTGGCAAAAACAAAACTCTTTTATAAAGATTTTCTAATGTTGACTTTAATACTCTAACATGGTACAAACCAAATGTTAAAATCCCAAGTCATTTCTTTTTTCATCTGTATTTAGCAACAGAATTAAGTGGATGAAGATATTCTACTATGCATTAAATCTTGAACTTTATAAAACATGTACAAAAATTGTACAAGATAAGTTCCAGCTGGTAATGTCTTTCCCTAATACAGGGTTGCGCTTGTATTGGACCCTAGGGATTTGCACTAAAATTATATCAAGGTCTCAGATGAGCTTAGTGCATAAGCACTATCACTTTAAATACTATTATTTGCTACCACAGCGACTATATATTTCCATAGCTTTTGGCTGGGGGCGGGGGGCATTTTTATTACAACTTGAAATTGCTTTGCTGGTTTCATATTTATTTGTTGTATTTAAGAAATACATTGTTGTAAGAGTGATTTTTTTTCAATATATTTTATTCCTGGGGGGGATCATGCTACACTCTCAAAGAAAAGAAAATTGAGAAATCATTCAGATCATCCCCCCTTTCTAAGTAGTGTGAATTGTAAAACCCGACATATTTTTTTTATTGTCAGTTGCTGTTTATTTATTCTTTAGCTGTCTGTTTTAGTAGTTTAATGATTGAGTATGAAAAATGTATTTGTGTGTGATTATTGCTATTTATTAAATTTTAAGTACTTTGCTGAATGTCATTTTAAAGCATGTTTGAAGTCTTGTGTATTTGTCTGTGTTATGCTGTCAGGAAGAACTGACTAAGATGTTTTAATATGTATCAAAAATTAAAATGATTTTTTTTATTGCCTTGAGGTACTTTTTAAATCAAAGTTGTTCTTTATTGAATTGTGGTGCATATACAAATTCAGGCCATAAAATATGCAATATATCTAGAATAAAAATGATTAGAAGGAGATCATTCCTTAACTGCTTTATAGTAAAGTAGCAGCTTTTACCAGTACTCGAGGGTAAAATTTTCTAAGGACTTGAATATTACTTTGCTTGAGACTGCCCTTCAGTTGATGTATCTCACAAGATGAGAGAGTTTAATGGATTAACTGCATTTTAGTTGACGTATCTCACAAGATGCAGTAACACAGTCAGTTCTCTTTTTAAATTGTTTTCACATACATTTTAGACCCCATAGTATATTCTACTGGCAGAATTCGGGTTACCAAATAATCTTTTACACCCTAGTACTATACCATCAAGTATAGGGCTTTTGGTTTTGTTTTCTAGCATATGTTTTAATTATTTTAATTAACTAATACATCTTCCTGGTTCAAATAGTAAAATGTAAATTCCTCTTCTATCCCAACACCCATCTTTCAGTTCCCTTGAAAGAGACACATACCAGTACCAGATCCTTGTATATCTCTCTAGAAATAACCATATATGTACATAGGCATATCAATGCTATATTTTAGTATTGCAAATTGTAACATACTATGCATACATTTTCTGTACTTTTTCTCAAAGGGAAAAAATACATCATTAGAGTTTGAATATTAAAAGTAAAATCAAGCATTGCTGTTACTTGTGTTTTTACATTTAAATCATTGATCTCTCCTGAATTTAGGGCTTCACTTTTTTTTTTCCCCCAGATAACTACCTAGTTTTCACAAAATTATTATTAAATAATAGATCCTTTCCTTACTAATTTGAAATGGAACTTATATAGTACATTTCCATATTATTTGGGTATGTTTCTAGACTCTATTTTCTTCTGTTGATCTGCTTTTCTCTTTTTATACCAATCCTTTATTGTTTTAATAACTGATTTTTAAATGTTTCAAATATTCTTATTTATATTTCCATTTGAATGACAGAATTTGTTGAGTTCCACAGAACATCCATGGGTACTTTTTTTTTAGACAGTTTTAATTTTATAGATTAATTTAGGGGAATTTGACATCATTATCATATGAGTTAAAGCTTTTTATCTAAACCATGGTGCACTATCTAAAAATCATGCCCATTCGTTTTTTGTTGTTTCCTTCAGATGAATTTTACACTTTACAGAGATCTCATACATTTTTAAGAGTTTATTTTTTAAATTTTTTACATTTTATTGCCTTTATTAATGAAATCCTATTAATAATTTTGCCTAATTTTAGTACATAAAAAGGCTAATTATTTATGTTAATTTTCTGCCCGGCGAGCTGATTCCATTTTTTTGTTGTTTGTAATAGTATTTCACTTAATTATTTTGTGTTTTCCAACTACACAGTCCTGTCATCAGCAAACACTGATAATGTAACCATTGTTACATTTTGCATTCCTCTTTGTATGTTAATTGCATTGTCTAGTACTTCTAAAATAATGTTCAATAACTGGCTATAATGAATTGGGTTGGGATAGATTTAATCATATTAAGGAGTATCAACTAATCCCTATTTTAAAAACTGCATGTTTAATTTTATCACATGCCTTTTCAACATCTGCGGAGATGATCATGATTTTTTTCCTTTGATCCTTTAAGATGAATTTTACTAATATGTTTTGTAATTTTGCACTATCATTACATTCTTTAAATAAATTCTTTTTGGCCATGTGTATTTTTTTAATCTGTTGCTAGACTGCACTTCATATTTTATTTAGGATATTTGCACTTGTATTAATCAGTAGTCTATAGTTTGTATGTGTGTGCATACACATGTGGTCACTTTGAGAAGTAGTATTTTATGCTTGTGGATTTGGAAACTTCCCTTCTTTTACATGCCCTAGAACAGTTTAAATAGGATTGGAATTTTCTGTTTCTTAAAATTTTCAGTGAAATTATCTGGGTTTAGTGGATGTTTGGCAAGCAGCTTTTTGACAACTTTGTTGGTATCATCTAAGTAATCCATGTAGTTTTTTTTAATCCTATCTGGATCAGGAACCATCCATTTAATCCAAGTTTTCAAATTTATTTGCCTAGTTGAGGAAACTCTTCCTCTTGTTTGCGTGTGGATGTTGCCCCTTAGTTTGTATTATGCTTTCTCCCTTATTTTCTTTTTTTTTTTTTTTTTGAGACAGAGTCTCGCTGTCGCCCAGGTTGGAGTATAGTGGCATGATCTTTGCTCACTGCAAGCTCCGCCTCCCGTGTTCACTCCATTCTCCTGCCTCAGTCTCCCGTGTAGCTGGGACTACAGGCGCCCACCATCACGCCTGGCTAATTTTTTTGTATTTTTAGTAGAGACGGGGTTTCACCATGTTAGCCAGGATGGTCTGGCTCTCCCGACCTTGTGGTCCACCTGCCTCTGCCTCCCAAAGTTCCTTCCTTATTTTCTTGATGAAGGTAGCTAACAGTTTACCTATTTTTAAAATTATGTATTTTTTTATTTTCCCCAAACTGCTTGGATGTCTCTATTCTGTAATTTTTTTTCTTTCTAATTAGTTTATTTCCACTTTCATAAGTTTTCTACCTTTTGCTTTCCTTGGTTTATTTTATTTTTTTTTTCTAACTCGTTTAGTTAGCATGTAACTTACTTATTTTTACTTCTTAATTCTTAAGAGATTAAGACACGGACTTAAGTGTGAGCACTGCTTAAGGTGAATCATTTGGCTGCATTAATGTCATTACTGTTATTTTCTAAATGTTCTTAAGTTTCAGTTTTGATACCTTCTTTAATCCAAAAGTTATATAAAAGAGGATTTCTTTGCTTTGCTTTTTTTCCTAGATAATGAGAATTTTTTGGTGTGCGTGGTAGTTTTGTTTTCTGATTCTTTTCATTTGATGGCATCAAAAACAGAATGTTAAGAGTGTATGTGTTGGGGGGGGCAGTTATTGTCTTTCAATTTTTAAATGTCCCAAGAGCACTTTTAAAAAGTGTGTTATTTCTTCACAGGATACAGATTTTAGTAGGGATTACTCAGATTTTAGGTCTTCTCAACAGGATACAGTCCTTTGTCTTGTCAGTCAGAGCACCAATATTAGTAGGAAAGAGAATGGAAAAAAAAGGAGCTGTATCAGAAGGGATCTATGGGCCAGACGCCCAGTTCTTGGCTCATGTCATACACTAGCACTAAGAACATATAAGCACAGGATGAAGGGGTCTTTCGATAAGCTGTTGAGGTTTTAGTTCTTACTACTGCTTACCACTGTCATCCACTGTTAATCTGGAAATAAGTGGGTAAGACAGACTAAATGGGATAAAGGAAGAACAAGTTCATTCAATTTTCTAAGTGTTAATTGAGCACCTACAACAGATCCAGCAACGTTCACAGCAGTTTACAGCCCTCCTTTCACCTGCTCCACCATTTCCCTCACACCTTTTCCCCGAATTCCAAGGGAGAAGATGACAGCAACTTGATAGGACCTGCTTTACTCAGGAAGGTCCCTGTTTAAAAATTGGTAGAAGCAGGCATTAGAGAGAAAGGCCTTTTCTCTGACTACCTGAACTCTTGTTAAGGAATAGCATACAAATTGCAAATTGTATATAGTTATTGGCATGAGCTGACAGCTGGCTGTGATTGCATTTTTTTCCTAAGGTAATCAACATTCAAGGTAGTCAAAGGAGGCTAAGTAAAATTCACAGAATTTTAGAGCTGGAAGGAATCTTAAAATGAGGAAGTAACAGACATAGCTGTTTAGTCAGGAATTTTCTAGACTTCAAAGAAATCTATTATATACCCATATTATACACACAGGTAAACATAGGCCATGTATACACACATGGTTTACCATCATGTGATGTCACAAGGTTTATTCCTATTAGAAGTCAGGCCATTCTGACATTTCTGCACATGCCTACTCCTAAATGTGTCTATCCCATGTTCACACCATCAAATGCTATTCTGCGAGCCTTTTACCACTAGCTGCTTCTGCATTATAGGAATTTTCAAAGCAATAATATTTGCCCATTATTAAGTGCCTATCACCTGCCAATTTGTTTATATGTGTCCTTGGAATCATCACAGTCCTGTGAAGTAACAAACTTATCTTCTATTTATCCAAGGGCATATAGCCAATAAGGGCAGAACTAAGATTTAACCTTAGTCATGCCTGACTCAACAGCTGTGAATAGGATGGATCATAAAGTGAAGTAAGATTTATCAGGAGAAATATCTATCAAGTTGGAGTTGACAGACCTGGATTATTATGCCAACTCACTGAGCCTCGGCTTTGTCATCCTGAGGTAAGGATAATAGCTTCTTCATAAGATCATTGTGAGGAATAAAGATAACATTTGTAAAGGCCTCAGCACTTGTTCTGTCCATCTATTGCTGCATAAAAAACTACCCCCAAACTTTGTGCTGAAAGCAACTACAATCATTCTGTTTTCTCACAGATCACTGTGGGCAGAGCTCAGTGGTATTGGCTCATTCTGCTCCTCTTGGCCTCTGCTGGAGTTGGAGAATATATTCCCCAAAGAGCTCACCTGAGTGGCTGGCAGGTTTGTGCTGCCTGTTGGCTGGGTGCTCAGCCAGGAGCCTGGGATCCTCTTCATAAGAGTCTCCTCAAGGCTGCTTCTGTTTCCTTAGTGCATGGAAGCTGGACCCAAGAATGAATGTTTCAGTACACCTCTGCAGAAGCTGCAAGGCTCTTGTGACCGAGTCTCAGACATCCTAGAATGTTATTAGGTTGGTGCAAAAGTAATTGCGAGTTTTACCATTACTTTCAATGGCAAAACCGGCAATTTTGCACCAACGTAATACTTCTGCCATATTCTATTTATCAAATCACTGGCCAACCTGGATTCAGTAGGAAAAGAAATAGACTCACCTCTAAATAAAAGGAATAGCAGATAAGTCATGCCATCTTTACCCCAACACAGTACCTAATACATAGCAAGAAACATTAAGTTGCCATTATTAATATTTTAAGTAGAAAAAGTTTTACAGCCTTAGAAATTTATTTGCTAAAAGGATATAACATTAACTCACCTCCACTGTCATGTCAGGCATGTATGTGTATCTCATATCTGTTTATTACAAATACAAGGATAAAAAAACTTGCCTTAGCATGTTCAGTCAGAAATCACAGCACTGATGCAATTTTAAATATATTTAGGCAGTTGGTAAAATTTAAAGATTAGCAGTTATTTCTCTACATTTAAAATAATTTGTATTAATATTTCAACATGTTATAACCTATAAAATTTTTATTTTTAAATTGCTTAGAGGCAACAGTATAGTGGGTAAAAGTCTGGAGTCAGATTGCCTGGATTCTAATTTCTGTACAACTCCTTACTGGCATGTGCCCTTCAGGAAGTCACTTAATCACCCTGTACTTCCATTCTTCATCTGTAAAATGGGGATAATAGGGCTACTGGAGGATCAAACAAATTAATATACATAATGCTCTTGGAACAGCATTGTAATATATATATAGCAGCTCTTGGCTCATAGTAGGTGCTGTGTAACTGTTTGCTATTATTGTCATTGTTTAAATGTTAAAACATCTTACGGTGGCTCATGCCTGTAATCCCAGCACTTTGACAGGCCAGGTGGGCAGATCACCTGAGGTCAGGAGTTTAAGACCAGCCTGGCCAACATGGTGAAACCCTGTCTCTATTAAGAATACAAAAATTAGCCAGGGGTGGTGGTACATGCCTGTAATCCCAGCTACTTGGGAGGCTGAGGTGGGAGGATTGCTTGAACCCAGGAGGTGGAGGTTGCAGTGATCCGAGATCACACCACTGCACTCCAGCCTGGGTGACACAGCGAGAATCTGTCTCAAAATCTCTGAAGCATACATTTAAATAAGCTATTGTACATGAAAAGTTCTAAAATAATACTGGTTTCTGAAGAGAAATGGAAACAGATCATTTTCCATTTCTTATGTGTGCTTATTCCTGGGATCATGAAAGTGAACTGCAACGCAGAACAAAGGTCAATAAGAGAGCAGGGGAGAAGAAAGGATAACAGCCCCCTTGTGATAAGTTAATAGAATTCCAAGACCAAGCAGACACAGATGAAAGGATCCTGCAGAGTTCAGGCAGCCCAAGGAAGTTACGTTAGTGACAGGGAACTAAAGCGAGGTCTTTACAGAACTCCTAGATCTGAATGTTTCTCAGATCATGTAGTTACCTTGTTGTAGCAAACACTGCTAATTGCATACCCAGTATCCATGAAAAGAAAAGCCTCATTTTAAGGGTAATGGAAAAGGAAGAGAAAAAGCCTGATTTCACTGAGCAATTGCATCAATCTTGGCCTGGCTATCTCTGGACTTCTAGTTCCATGAAAAATTAGACCTGTATGTATTTAAGCAACTGGTAGGCTTCTCAGTTACCCATGGAGTAACCTTCTTAACCAATCTACTGGTTCTTAAATTAGGAATAGTAACGGTGGAGTAGAGGATTAAATGAGATGATGTGAATGCAGCAGAACAGTGATGAGGAGGCATGTGTCAATGGAGCTCAATCAATGAGTTCAGTGAATGTAGGTGCTCTGTCAATGTAGCTCCAGTTGATGGGTTATCTCAATAAGCTCCTCATCCTTGTGTTCTCCTAACAGCAATTCTATTTATATGTTGGACTTCCCTGCAAGATTTCATTTGAACAAAGGGTTTTAAGGATTAATACAATTTGAAAACTAGTGTTAGAACATCACAGGACCAAGTCGCCTTCTGCCTACCTAGGACACACCTGGTTTACTGAGAATGAAATGAGAATTTGCTTAGAGTGTTTTCCAGTAAGGATACTGAGGTGTCAATTAGGGCAAGTTTTTCCATATGTTGGAAGGAAGCTCAAACCCCAAAAAGCTTAATATCCCCCAAAAAGTGACTTGGAAGCTTTACTAAGGAGAAGTAATAGAGTACAGTGAGATGGAAAAGTATGGGCTTTGGAATCAGGCACATCACCATTTGAATTCTGTGTCCACTACTAAAGAGTTTTGTAACTGAATAAATCACTGGATTGTCTTGTCTCATATGGGATCACACCTACCCTTAAGGGTTACTAGTGAAAAGACCAAATTTTTAAAAAAGCAAGAAACAAATTATACAGAAGCCTTTCCTGGAGCTTTACATAAGAGATTGAAAACAAATTTTAATTGTCATATCATAGATTCACTTTCCAAAATAAAAGTCTTTTAAAAGAGCTCCCCTATACCATGTATTAAGCATTTTGTGTATTACTAGAGTTTTCTGAAAGAGCAGGTTTCTTATAATAGCCACTGTCCTGTTTTCTTGGTTACAGGGCAACTTGTGGCTATATCTCAATGAAAACTAAATTCACTAAACGAAGGTAGAGTGATGTCTTGGCACACTCCGTTTTATTATTTACAGAAGCCAAAATGAAGAACTTCCACGGAGCCCCAGAACAGAAAAGACGTGGCTACTTCCTGTGGACTTAGTAACATATGTTGAGCTCGTAATAATTATAAATTATGATAAAAAGCAACATATTAACAATATTCAATGGAATATTCTCAATTGCATTACAATGGGAGCAGCTTTTTAAGATATTTCTATATTACTACTGAGCTCTGATTTCAAGTGACCCTGGAAATTCCTTGTAGATTTAGTTTTCCAAAGTCTGAGTTACCTTAAATATAAATTTTGTACAACAGTCCCCACCTTGTCCGAGGTTTCACTTTCTGTGGTTTCAGTTGCCCACAGTCAAGCTTGGTCTGAAAATATTAAATGGAAAATTCCAGAAGTCGATAATTCATGAGGTTGAAATTGTGTGCTGTTCTGAGTAGCGTGATGACATCTCATGCCATCCAGCTTCATTCCATGCGGGATGTGAATCCTCCCTTTGTCCAGCTTCTCCACACTGTAGACATTGCATGCCCCTGGTCACTTAATAGTAGTCTTGGTTATCAGATCAATTGTTGTGGTATCACAGTGCTTGAATTCAATTCACTTTTATTTTACTATTCCTATTGACCCCAAAGCACGAGAGTAATGATGTTGGCAAGTTCGATATGCCAAAGAGAAGCCGGAAAATGTGTTCTTTAAGTTAAACGTTGGAAGTTCTCCACTTAATAACGAAAGAAAAAAAAATTGTAGGCTGAGGTTGCTAAGGTCTATGATAAGAACAAATCTATGTGTGAAATTGTGAAGAAGGAAAAAAGTTTATGCATAGTATGTATAGGGTTTGGTACTAGCCTCAGTTTAGGCATCCACTGGGGGTCTTGACAGGTATCCCCCCTTATCCATGGGGGGATTTTCATTTTGTGAGTTTTAGCTGCATCCTGTTCCTATTTCCTTTGGTGGTACTTTGCACATTGACATTTTTTACTGAGATTTTACCATATAACCTAATTTCCATTTCTCTATCTCATGTTGCCATTAGAGTAATTAGTCAAAGGCTGGCCTTGTTGGCTCACACCTGTAATCCCAACACATTGAGAGGCTGAGGCCGAGGAGGGAGGATTGCTTGAGGCCAGGAGTTTGAGACCAACATGAGCAACACAGTGAGATATGTATAAAATAAAATAAAATAAAATAAATTAGCTAAGCAGGCATAATAGCAAGTGCCTTTAATCCCAGCTACTTAGGAGGCTGAGGTGGGAGGATCGATTGAGCCCAGGAAGTCTAGGCGGCAGTAAGCTACGATAGCATCCTTGCACTCCAGCCTGGGTGACAGAGCAAAGCCTTGTCTCTAAAAAAATTGTTTTAATTAAAAGAGTTGTTAGTCGGCCGGGCGCGGTGGCTCAAGCCTGTAATCCCAGCACTTTGGGAGGCCGAGACGGGCGGATCACGAGGTCAGGAGTTCGAGACCATCCTGGCTAACACGGTGAAACCCCGTCTCTACTAAAAAATATGAAAAACTAGCCGGGCGAGGTGGCGGGCGCCTGTAGTCCCGGCTACTCGGGAGGCTGAGGCAGGAGAATGGCGTAAAAACCCGGGAGGCGGAGCTTGCAGTGAGCTAAGATCCGGCCACTGCACTCCAGCCTGGGCGACACAGCGAGACTCTGTCTCAAAAAAAAAAAAAAAAAAAAAAAAAAAAAAGAGTTGTTAGTCAAGTGTGCAAAGCAACTGTTTGTAACCAATTCCTTGCTTTTGAATAAACATAATCATTTATTGGTACTTCCTGAATACCAACCCTCATGCTAGATGCCTTATGTGTTTTGTTTCTAATCCCCAGAACAAATATGGGATGGGTGTTCTTACCCACACAAATAGCAGCAGAAGAAGCATCAATAAGTACTTCCATCATTGGGATTGGAAGCAGTATAGCTCTTGGAAGTTGAACTAATTCTTTATTGTATTTCACTTATAGAATAATTGAGGGATTTAATTTTCTATTTTAAATGTTATAGTCTCATTGTAAGGGTTTATGTTTTATTTTGGAATAATATTTGCTTTACAAAAAATATAAAAATATTAGAAAACAACCACTTTGCAATTACTAGGATGGCTGTAATAAAAAAGACAGGGAATAACAAGTGTTGGTGAGGATGTGGAGAAACTGGAACCCTCATCCACTGCTGGCAGGAATGTAAAACCGTGCAGCTGCTCTGAAAACAGTCTGGCAGTGTCTCAAAAGCTAAATGTAGACTTACCATATGACCCAGAAATCCCACTCCCAGGTATATACCCAAGAGAAATAAAAACGTATCCACACAAAAACTTGTGCACAAACGTTCATGACAGCCTTATTCATGAGCGCTGAAAAGTGGAAACAAGGCAAATGGCCATCACCTGATAAATGAACAAACAAAACGTGATACATTCATGCAATGGAATATTATTTGGCAACAAAAAGGAATCCTGTGCTGAAGTGCTGATACATGATGAACTTCAAAAACACTCTACCTGAAAAAAGTCAGTTACAAAAAAACACAAATTATATAATCCCATTTATATGAAATGTTCAGAAGAGGCAAATCTATGGAGACAAAAAGTAGATCAATAGTTGCTCAGGGCTAGAGGAAGGCGAAAGGAATTTGGAAGGAGGTGGATGTCAGAGGAAAACTGCTACACAGTTAAAACAGGCAAGGAAGACTTTTTTCTAAGACTATTACCATAAGGGGAGAGATCAAACTCAAGTCTGCTGAAACAAAAGGTGAGCAGGTTTGGAAGTGCTAAGGTGAGCTAGTGGAGAAGTCCTGGAGGACGTAGAAGGGGAGGTTGGTCAGTGTAATTAGGCCAATTATGCTTGCTAATTTGTACTTAGGGAAGTTAGGCTCCTACCCTTCCACAGAGACTGGGAGACAGGGGCACAAGCTAACTTGATTACATTTGAAGGAATGACTCCAGGTCCTTGAGAAAGAGATACTTGGGTTATTAAACTGGCATGAAGCTGGAAGACGATCTATCTTCATTTCAAAGGGGCAAAGAATTTTCAATGACAAGTTTTCTAAAGTAAATGCTCTAAGAAAAGGGAGGTCAGGGACCTGTAATCAGGAAGGAACTTGTCTATAGGCTAGTCAACCTGAGGGGAATACTAATGCTGTCTTGGCCAACGGATACAAGGTTTATTTTTGATATGATGAAAATGTTCTAAAATTAGATCAAATGAATGTTGTAAAACTCTGTAAATGTACTAAAAACCATTAAATTGTACACCCTAAATGGGTCAGCTTTATGGTATGTAAATTATAGCTCAATAAAGCTGTGTTTAAAAGATCAGAGAACAAAAATACAAATAATATCCCTTTTTTTCTGTTTGCTTTTAGAATTAGATCTAGCTATTCCACTATAAATAACCTTGCTTATTCTGCAGGAAACAAGTAGTTGCTTTATGAAACTAAAGTTACAAAAATACCGGCCAGGCATGGTGGCTCAGGCCTATAATCTCAGCACTTTGGGAGGCCAAGCTGAGTGGATCACCTGAGGTCAGGAGTTCGAGACCAGCCCGGCCAACATGGCAAAACCCTGTCTCTACTAAAAATACAAAAATTAGCTGGGTGTGGTGGCATGCGCCTGTAGTCCCAGCTACCTGGGAGGCTGAGGCAAAAGAATTGCTTAAACCCGGGAGGCGGAGGTTGCAGTGAGCCAAGATCAGGTCACTGTAGGCCAGCTTGTGGACAGAGCAAGACTCTGTCTCAAATATAAATAAATAAATAGAGTTGCAGAAAATACCATTCATCTGCCATTCCTAGGGCTGGCCTGGCGCGGTGGCTCATGCCTGTAATCCCAGCACTTTGGGAGGCCGAGGCAGGAGGATCACAAGGTCAGGAGATCAAGACCATCCTGGCTAACATGGTGAAATCCCATCTCTACTAAAAATAAAAAAAAAAATTAGCCAGACGTGGTGGCGGATGCCTTTAGTCCCAGCTACTCAGGAGGCTTAGGCAGGAGAATGGCGTGAACCCGGGAGGCAGAGCTTGCAGTGAGCCGAGATCGCACCACTGCACTCCAGCCTTGACAAGAGAGCAAGACTCTGCCTCCAAAAAAAAAAAAAAAAAAAAAAAAAAATAGGGCTGAGCTCGCTGGCTCACGCCTGTAATCCCAGCACTTTGGGAGGCCGAGGCAGGTAGATCACCTGAGCTCGGGAGTTCCAGACCAGCCTGACCAACATAGAGAAACCCCGTCTCTACTAAAAATACAAAATAGCTGGGCATGGTGGCGCATGCCTGTAATCCCAGCTACTCGGGAGGCTGAGGCAGAAGAATCACTTGAACCCACAAGGCAGAGTTTGCGGCGAGCAGAGATTGTGCCATTGCACTCCAGCCTGGGCAACAAGAGCTAAACTGCATCTCAAAAAAAAAAAAAAAAAAAAAAAAACCCCATAACGTAGTGAGTGTAGTGGTTGTAGGTACCATTGACATTAAAATCTGATCAAAGTAATTTACTTTGGCACTTAACCTCTCTGAGCCATAGCTTGTACATCTGTAAGATTGAGGTAATATTTCCTACCTCATGGAGTTTCTGTAGTGATAAAATCATTTATGCAAAAGGCTTTATAGTCCAGTGCCAAGCATGTTCAAATTCAATAACTGACTATTCCATGAACATTGATGGGGGAATGCTACATGCCAGGCACTGTTCTGATGAGTACTACTCTTGATCTCAAGCACCGCAGGCCTACTTGACAGCACCCCTCCCTGGCTCTCTGCACCACATGCCTCCCTAAGAGGCAAGGAATTCACAGAGTTATGGGGACATGAGTGCTGCTCTTCCTCCCTCCACTTCTAGACCACACTCTTGTTACCCAGAATCCCAGATTTTCCCATCCAAATGTCCTAAGTCCACATGTGGGACCTCCCTGGTGTCTTCCTGGGATCTATCTTCCTGGGGCTGGATGGAGCTGCTAGCATGAATATCCCAGGCACCAGGGGAGTAAGGAGCTGTGGACGGACTGTGGCCAGGTGGGCTGCGGTGTCCACATGCACGAGCACAAGGCCTCTTACAGTGCAGGACAGGGCCTGGGATAGGAAGAAAAGGGACAAGTGTTTGCCATGCATATTCTTGCCCTGAGCACTGCAAATATTAGGGGCAAGACAGGTTCTGGCACTGGTGATAAGACAATATTCAAAACAAATATGAATATTATTTAAAACACTGAATTATTTCTGCCAACTGGAAGAAAAAAGTTAAACTGCATTTAACTTTTTGCTTTTCTCTTAAAGCCCAAGCCCATTTAGCTCTAAGCACAAAGCTATGGCCCTGAAAGTTTCTTTCCCCTTGAAGACTGCTTGACTTGAACTAAAATAAATGAAGAATTATTGCCTTTAGTAATTATGCATTGTCACTTCATTTCTAATTTATATTTTTTCTTGTTCCCATGAAATACTTTTTTATAAGAATAAGACTTTATAAGAATAATCTTTTATAAGAAAAAGATTTTATTCTTTTATAAGAATAAAAATGCCTTATTTTTAAAAAGTCATTTATGCAAATTCCCTATGTACCATAATCTTTTCCCAGAGGGAAATGTAGATAGGAATAAATAGATGTTAAGGAAAGGGGGGAAAATGTGGGATGGAGGAATGAAAGAAGAATTTTAAAGATATTTCATAGTTAGAGACTGATGGAATAACGTTATTCTTTCTCTTTCTCTATCTCTAAATAAAGGCGGTTACTTATTTCCTTATTGTATGTGTCACTAACATTTTGATATTTCCCCAAATATATGTTCAAGTCTGCATACATCAGGTATAATCAATGTATTCAGGTATAATCGATGTGAGAGTTAAATGCCCGAATAGGAATATGTAAATCAAGTGTATGTGAACTACATAATATTGGAAATATAAGATGGAAGCTTATTACTTAAGGAACTCCCATTAGTAAACCTTTTTTGAAGTTAATTATATGCTCGATCTGTATTTTCTTTTACTCATGATGTGAAAATTTTGCTTGATGTGAAGAATACATTGTATAAATCTAAAAACTTACACTTTTATAAAACTGAACTCACAACTTAGTGTGCACAAAGGGATGCAGTAGTCATATTCAAAGGGACCAAAGAAGCTACTTTCCTTTCCAATTTTGAAGAAAGGGTAATAACTATATGTCCATATAGATGCAAAATCATCAGTAGTGACACTTTGTTGATGACAAGTTGCTGAACAAGCCAAAGAAATAGTCTTTTCATGAAGCCATCTAGTGGTTTATTCCAGCCTTACCCTTACGTATTTTGCAACACAATTTGTTGAATAACTTGTTTTTTCTATCACTCAGTTGAACTTTCTTGAAATGAAAAGTGAATGATACTAAAGCTGCGTTTGGAGTTCCAAAGGAGTTTAAAAAAAGACTCCTGGGCCAAGCGCAGTGGCTTACACCTGTAATCCCAGCACTTTGGGAGGCTGAGGTCAGAGAATCACTTGAGCCCAGGATTTCAAGACCAGCCTGGGCAACACAGGGAAACCTCGTCTATACAAATAATTTAAAAATTGAATGAACGTGGTGGCACACACCTGTAGTCCCTGCTACTCGGGAGGCTAAGGTGGGAGGATCTCTTGAACCTGAGAGTTTGAGGCTGCAGTGAGCCTGCACTCCAGCCTGAGAGACACAGTGAGACTCTGTCTCAAAAAAAAAAAAAAAAAAAAAAGGAATAAGAGAAAAATCTGATCTGTGTCCTTATTAATACAGACCAAATGCTAAAATCCCATCACAGAGCCCCATATTGGAATGTTGATAAGGCAAAAATGAAAAGTTAGTGAATTACTCTTTTTGCACTGCTGTTTTACCATACAAAAATATATGATATAGTTTTGTTTCCCAGAAGTTCACTGATTAGTGCCCTAAAGTACATGGTTATGTAACAGGTGGGCAGTCAGGTGTTATTCTTGACCTGCAACAACATATTTACCGTGTTTCCCATGTATGGTTCTAAATGAATATCTCTTACAGCAAAAATAATTTCCTCTCAAGAAGTATTTGTATAATGTCAATCACGTTTTTCATGAAAAAGGAAGGTAACTCCATTACCTTCCATTTATATTCGAGAAACACAAGTGTAGTGAAATGAAATCGCATAGACAGTGATGCAGAGGTAGAAACGTTCTAACTTCAAGGAGAGTGGGAAGAAGTGCAGGTAAAAAGGGGCACACCATGACTGCCTCTCTCTGTATCTCAAAGTCTTGCTTACACCAATTCCTCCAACATCTGGGTCATCAGAGCCTCACCAGCGTCTTGTCTACATAACTTAAACGCAGTGTTGTGAGGGTTCTGGAACAGTGCCTGCTCTCCCTGCTCCAGCCCTAGCTGTGATTCTGGCCTAGGGCCTCCCAGGGCTCCTGAAAAAGTTGCAGTGAATCCCAGTGAGGTGCACCTTGCACTTTAGACCTTGACGTCATTGAGAATTTTTGTTTTATATGTAGGAGACAGAAACAGTGCTGCCAACTCGCAGACAACATTTAAAACCAAAGTAGGTGATCTCTTCCTCTGCAGATATCCCGCAGCTTGCTTTATATCCAAGTCTAAGGTTAAATTTTCTTTTTAAACAAAATAAAATACAAATAATAGATGTGTAGTTGCCAGGGACCAGGATTTGTGGGGGAGAGGATTGACTAAGCAGGGCACAAGGAAACTATTTTGGGGTCATGGAAATGTTCTCTACCTTAATTATGGTGGTGGTTACATAACTTCTTTTTTTTGTCAAGATTCATAGAACTCTATGCTTCTTAAAGATGACTTTTACTACATGTATTTTAGTCTATTTTTATTAAAAAGTAGAATATATAATATTCAAACTGTTTGATCTATGTAGCAAAATTCCAAGTATTTCGTTAATGTTAAATAATCTTGCTTCTTAATTCTCAAGACCAGAAGAAGCATTTCATAAGCTTGTGTATCTCATATTTAAAAGTTATAACTACTAATGAAAAGGAAGTTGCTGAAATATGGGAGTAACATAGTTGGTTTTGCTAATAATATATAGCAAGCACTGTGCTGTGGGCTTTAAATGAATATCTCTTTTAAAGTTTACAACCACCCTGTGGATGGGAAGCACCAATAGGGGGAAAACAAGAGCTTAAGAGTAGTTAAGAAACTTATCAAAGAATCACAGATGGCCGGGTGCGGTGGCTCAAGCCTGTAATCCCAGCACTTTGGGAGGCCGAGACGGGCGGATCACGAGGTCAGGAGATCGAGACCATCCTGGCTAACACAGTGAAACCCCGTCTCTACTAAAAAAAATACAAAAAACTAGCCGGGCGACGTGGCGGGCGCCTGTAGTCCCAGCTACTTGGGAGGCTGAGGCAGGAGAATGGCGGGAACCCGGGAGGCGGAGCTTGCAGTGAGCTGAGATCCACCCACTGCACTCCAGCCTGGGCGACACAGCGAGACTCCGTCTCAAAAAAAAAAAAAAAAAAAAAAAAAAAAAAAAGAATCACAGATAACAGATAATGAAGTCAGAGTTCACTTCCAGATCAGTCTGGCTCCCAAGTACAAGCCTATTTACTAATTTTATTTTGCTTTATTATATTTTTTCTAATCAAGGGAACACTTTCATTATTCCCCTAAAGTTTATTATATTACTGGAATATATTTTGCTAAAAAACTCAAAACAACTTGGAAATTATGACACAATAGGAGTGAGTTAAAGGAGTAGGAGGGTTTCTGTGGGTACAAGTGAGTGCTGTTGGCAGGATGGGTGGACAAACTTTTGAGCAGAGCCTGGTGTTTGTCATTTCTTAAGAAGGCAGAATCCTTTTGTTCAAGGGGAACAATGTTAGGCACCATGATAGGCTAAATTATAGCCCCCAAATATATCCAGATCCTAATCTCTGGAACCTGTGAATGTTGCCTTATATGGCAAAAGGGACTCCCAAGATGTGATTAAGATAAGGATTTTTTAAATGGAGAGATTATCCTGGATTATCCAGGTGGGCCTTAAATGCAATTACATGCATCCTTAGAAGAAGGAGATTGAGGGAGATTTGACACAGAAGAGGAGAAGACAATATGATTACAGAAGCATCCGTTATGTGATTATGGAAGAATGAAGCGATGTGGCCACCGCCAATAAATGCCAGCAGCCACCAACAGCTGGAAGAGCCAAGGAAACAGATTCTTCCATTCAGAGCCTCCAGAAGGAATCGGCCCTGCTAACACCTTGACTTTAGCCCACTGAAGCTAATTTTGAACTTCTGGCATCCATCAATGTAAGCAAATAAGTCTGTGTTCTTTCCAGCCACCAAGTTTGTGATAAATTGTTACAGCAGCCATAAAACTAATATACTTAGTCCTCCCACTTATCCCTGATTTCACTTTCCAAGGTTTCGTTGCCCACAGTTAACCTGGGTCTGAAAACGGGAATCCTCCCTTTGTCTAGCATACCCATGCTGTAGAGGTTCCCCACCCACTGGTCACTCAGTAGCCATTTCAGTTATCAGACTGGCTGTTCCAATATCGTAGTGCTCGTGTTCAAGTCACCATTATTTTACTTCATACTGGCCCCAAAGCACAAGAATAGTGATGCCGGCAATTCTGATTCACTAAAGAGAAGCCGAAAAGTGTTTTCTTTAAGTGAAATGGTAAAAGTTCTCCACTTAATAAGGAAAGAGAAAAAATCATTTACTGAGGTTGCTGAGATCTATGGTGAGAACAAAACTTCTATGCATGAAATTGTGAACAAGGAAGAAAGAAATTAGTGCTAGTTTTGCTGTTGCTCCTCAGACTACAAGAGTTACCGCCATGGTGTGTGGTGGACGAGTGCTTAGTTAAGATGGAAGAGGCGTTAAGTTCGTGGGAGATATGAAAAGAAACGTGTTCCAGTTGATGGCAATCGAGTTTGGGGCTATCTGCAGTTTCATACTGTCCACAGTGTGTTCCCTGAGGATTAGGGAGGACTCACTGCACACTGTAAGAGCCAGCTTCCCCAGGATATGCTTGAAACTGCCTGTTTAGCATCAGAATATCTTTAACAAAAAACAAGCAAACAACCAAAAAACACCACCACCATGTAATACCAGACAATATTGGAAATAGGAACTTTTGAATAAGTAATTCCTTGAATTTCTTGGAGTTACACAATAGCATATCCGAAAGTTCTTCCCCCAGGCAGTTCAGTGTTAGTGTGTTGAATCTGCTCCCACCAAATTTGTTAATTTATTACAAAAGGACTGCTTTATAACTGCAGTTATAAAGTTACAAACTATAGTTATAAAGTTATAAACTATAGGTTTTTTGAACACTGATGACACTGATCACCTGAGCAAACACATAGACTGGCTCTACAATATTGAGATGACTGAATGAACCAGCCTGGAAGCAGCGGACAGAAGTGAGCAAGGTCTGAAGGTAATGTCCATGATGTCAGATTTCATTCTGGGATCATCATTGATTCACATACGTAATCTGAGGCCCGGGTGTAGCCAGGATTTGGACGTGGCTTTGGAGCATGGAGTTGCATAATGGGTAAATTACAGCTTCCAGAAGGAAAGCCTTGCCTCCAACATTGACTGCCATGTGATCTTGGGCAAATCGTTTGACCTGAAAAGGCTCATCTGTTAAAGGTAAAACAGTACTTAGCTCAAAGAATTCTGAGGATTAAGTAAAATAATGCATATGAATAAACTTGGCCCAGTACTAACTTGATGTTAATAATGGACAAATCTCAGCTACTGTCACTGGTACTGTTATGTGGATTACCTCTTTTCTCCTTCTGCCCAGGAGTGGTGCTTCAGGGACAGTATCCACTGGAGTTGTGTAGTGGGCCAGCTCTCTCCACGGCCCCCCAGAGTCAGGGGAGACCATCCCTGCCTATCGTGCGTGTTAATTCTGAGCAGTGATTAAAATGTCATACCTGCTCTTCAGTATGAGGACTTTAAAACCAGTCCCACCAAGCATCACCGCCCCATCCCCAGGACTGTAGGTTTTACACTCTGTATGTAGTTCCTTTCCAAGGGGATCCACTTGGCCCCAGTGGAAGGACCAGGAATAAAATAGTTCTGAATCTAGAAGGCAAGTTTTCCTTGGTTCCCAATTCACTCATCTGAATCTGGGAAGAGTGTAATTCTAGGACTATACCAGGCACTCTCCATTCAGAGAATTGTAAAATTATAAAAGTGGGAAGGGTGGGTCTTACAAGCTTTTGCCAACCTAGCTGTGGAGGAGGCAGAGACCCTGAGCTGTTAAGTGACTTGCCCAAGCTCTCTGCAGAAGCATCAGATTACTATTAGATTAGATTACTATTTCCTCATTAAATTTTCTTCCACCCTTTCCATGCCATCTACCTTTCCCAACTCCCACTTTCATCACTGATTCAAGTATAAATACATTACCCTGCCAGGGAATTCTATCCCTCAGTGTCCAGGGAACTGGAGTTTCCACAGATGCTGGTGCATGTGCACTGCTTTGAGACGCCCAACTCTCCTTGCTCAGTCTCACTCATCCACCCTCACCATTCCTTCCCTGTGCCCCAGACGACTCTTCCATTTGGTGGAAACAACAGCCTAAAAACCTCTCCTAGCCCACAGGAGCCTGTAGCAGGAGTGGATAGGGTCAGGAGCAAAGAGAAGGCAAACTTGGCACCTCCAGGATAGCCGAAGACTGAAATACAACTGACCCTGGTGGACCCGTTTCTCAAAATCTCAACCATTCAGTGAAGGAAGTCACCTGCTTGCTCCTCCAGGCCTCTCTCCTGTAGACCATCAAGAACGGATGGGAGGCTCTTCTTGCCAAATCACCCTCACCTACACTTCCAGATAGATGTGTTTTCATGGGTTAAGCATTGACAGTCTTTGTAACCGTCATGTAAAATGCTTCTTTAAAACTTTGATTCCTCTGAGGAGTAATGTATTCTCAGACATCCTTGATATGTTCATCAATGCAACTGACTCTCTCCCCAGCAACAAAAATGAAGAACAGCAGGAGCTCTCCATCCCACCTTTATCCCAATGCCAACACTGTGTCCCCTGATTCTTGTTTACTGCCCATGGAGGGCCTGGAGTGTCTGGGTAAGGAGGAGGTACGGTAGGACAAAGAAAATGAAGGTGAGTGTGTGCTGAGAACAAATTTCCCCCACTGAGCAGGTTTGTCCAGGCTCAGCCACCTGCCCTGCAAGCTAGTGTGTGGGAATGATGGCCAGAAAGGGGCAAAGTCCCTTCTGTTCTGTGAGTTAACATTTCTCCCTAAAACTACCTCTCTTTTATTGCTGTCAGTGAATCTCAGTGAGCCATTTCCTCCCGCTTCGGTGACATTCTACAATCCCCCTTTTCTGATGAAAGTTTGAGTTAATTAAATGTGGGAAGTTTGTTTTGTGTTACGTTACAGGGCATTTCATGATGTAAACTGTCTAAGATAAAAGAAACCTTTGAAATCATTAATCTGGACAGTTTCAGAAAGGATGGCACAACTGCACTGACATCCAATCTTATTTTTCTAAGGTGGGGCTTACTTGTACAGCTTGTAGAAATTTCATTATGTTTATAATTACCCCTTTCACCCTTACACAAAGGTCCCTTGACAATAATTGCATAACCTCCTTGGGTTTCTTGTTCCTGGCTTGACAGCCAAATCTATGGAACTTTAAATTATTGATGCTTTCTAATTTTTAATTATTTTGAGGTTTGTGTAAGCTGAAGCTTTAAGAGATTTGGCAATAATAATACCTCACATTCCGCTATTGAAAATGCCATCTCTCAGGTCACATGTGACCACCTTGTCTCGAAACTTGAAGAAGGTATCTTCCCAGTGTCTGTCAGTGGAACCTGCAAGTGACAAAAGACTCAAATCAGCTTAAGCAAAAAGTGGAAAGTCCAGGGGAGGGGGCTTTAGGCATGGTGGGATTCAGGAACTCAGTGTCATGAGAAGCCAGCCTGTCTCCATCTCTCCTTCCTGTTCTTGATGTTGGCTCTGTTCACAGAAGGGCTATTTCTCTGTGTTGTCTACAAGGCTCCCAGAAGCCCCTTGTTTACACTCCCTAGGAGTCAAGTCCATGAGGAAAGAACAAGCCTCTTGTCTGCTCAACCTAAAAATAAGAAGTCTTGGGATCTGCACTCACTTCGTGGGCATGAGAAGTCAGCTTGGAGCGTGTGCCCATCCCTGTATCATCACTGTGGCTTGAGGATTCCCTGCCTTGATTGGAAGAGTCTAGGTGAGAGCTCAGTCGCAGAGCTACAGGTCCCATTGTTATGGGTGGGTCTTTGTTCTTAGAGCTCCCAAGATGGTGGTGGGCCGCTCCCAAGATGGTGGTGGGCCGCTCCCAAGATGGTGGTGGGCCGCTCCCAAGATGGCGGCAAGCCTTTTGTTCTCTGACCTGGGATTCTTGGCCTCATAGGTCCAAAGAATGGAACCTTCAGCCATGCAGTGAGTGTTATAGCTCTATTAGAAAACATGGGACACGGAAGAGAACCGTGGAACCTAACGACTAGTGTTCCGCTCGATTAGGACAAACCCGGGCACTTAGCCATGCAGGAACAATGGTGAGTCTCCAGCCTGAGCTACGCAGCAATGGGCACCTCGCTGGATCAGGAGCGCAGCGGACACCCTGCTGGATCCGGAGGGGTGGAAGTCAGCGGTGGGTCTGAGATGGCAGCAAACAGCAGTGGTGGACGGTGAGTAAAAGCTCAGGTGGAGCGGTAACAAACACAGACCAGAAGCCTGTGCAGTCAGTTGCAGATTTAATAGCGTGAAAACAGAGCTCCCATACAATAGGAGGGGACCCGAAGGAGGTTGCCGCTCCCTGCTGGAATGCCTGGGGTTATATCCTGATCATTGCCCCGCCCCCTGTGCTCTCAGGCGATATATGATTTGACTATTTCTTTACCTCCTGCTTTTAGCCTAATTTGTATTTTAGTGAGCCCTCTTTACTACCTGACTGGTCGGGTGTGAGCTAAGATACAAGCCCTGTGTTTAAAGGTAGGTGCGATCACCTTCCCCAACTAGGCTTAGGAATTTTTAGTCAGCCTAGGAAATCCAGCTAGTCCTGTGTCTCATCATCAGTTTCTCCAAAACAAGTGGTCTGAGACTTCAGGCAGAGGATTTCCCACCACAGAAATGCCAGTGACTATTAACAGAATAAGGATGAGAATACATGTCTGGTCAGCAGATGTCCACCCCACCTCCCCACAACCTTTCATAACCCTTCTGCAAGATTCCATCCTGTTGCCCTTCTTAAAATTCTGCATTCCTGTCTTCCATCACATAGACCTGTGGTCTCCCTTCTCTCTGACCACTCTGTCTCTTCTTCCTCCTCCTCCCCTATAAGCAAAGGGATGGTCCAGGATTCAGTGTAAGCCTATCCCTCGTAGCTTAATCACAGGGAGTGCATTCCTTCATCCTCTCTGTGCCTTTACACACTGTGTTCACTCTACCTGGAGTACCATGTCCTCTTTCCACCACTCATCTCTGCGTGTTCACATTCTCTGTATCCTAGTTCAAATATCTCTTCACAAATCTTCCATATCTGATTTCTTTAAGCCAGAAAGAAACTCACTCTTTCCTCTAAATTCTTATCTTTATCCCTTCTCAAATATATAATGTTCTGCTTTATATATTGAAATATGTATGTGTGTCACTGTTGGCTGTTGGCTACTTGAGGGTGGAAATGTGGTTTATCTTTCTCACTTAGCCCTCTAACCAATCCCCCAGTCAGCTTTGTAGTCCTTACAAAACCAATATTTAAGTGAATTTGCATGGTGCTTCCCACTTTATTAAGGTGTATTCACAGCCATCATCATATTTGCTTCTCAAAGCAAATCTGGAAGGCAAGAACAAGTATTACTCAGTTTTATATATGAGAAAACTGAGGAACCAAGAGAATAAAAGATTTAACTGAAGATCTCTAAACTGGTTTTGTGGAAAAGCTGGGAGTAGAAATTGAAATCTTTAGAGTTACAGTACCAGTTATTTTCCAAGAAACACTTGCTGATATGTGTTGTATCATTAAAATGTGGAGAATAGTTGGCACCAAGTCGTTTTATTTCAAATAGATTAAATATTTTACTCTGATCTTTCCCTGTGTTTGCCAATTACTGGGATTATATGATAATTTGCTCCTGGCTTAAGAACGTTTAAAAGGAAACCCAGATCGAGTGGCTCTGTTCTGGCTTGGGTGTGTTTGGGTATTTTTGTTGCTACTTCTGGTGATGGTTGTTGCTTTCCTTCTCCCTCTGGATCTGTCTTTTGGTACAAACACACCCCCAACCAAGGGAAGAATGAGGTGGATTTCTTTCCCTCAGGCGCCTAATCTTACGATGAAAAACGCATGTCCCTTTCTCTTAAAACTCCAAGATCTTTCCCTTCCAATGACTCCGAAGCCTGGGTGGATACCTCGACTCAGGGCGCAGAACACTTGGGATCTGAGTGTGAAAGGACCATGCGGACCTTTTCAATCCCGGCCTTTGGGCTCCAGCCCAGCCTTCCCGGGGGAGGAGCCGCATGTGCGGCCAGGTCATAAATCCGCCAGGCCGCTGTCCTCCGGATTTGCGGCCCGAGCCAGAGCTCGGGGGCTGTCGGTGGGAACTTTGCAGGAGGGCACCCCCAGCCCGGCCAGCCCAGCCCAGTCCCTGCGCGCATCCCGGGCCGGGTAGGACCCGGCGCGTCCCTTGCCATGGCGGCGCCCTCGCGGCTCCTGATCCGCGGGGGTCGCGTGGTCAACGACGACTTCTCCGAGGTGGCCGACGTGCTGGTGGAGGACGGCGTGGTGCGGGCGCTTGGGCACGATCTGCTGCCTCCCGGGGGCGCTCCTGTGGGGCTGCGGGTCCTCGACGCCGCCGGCAAACTCGTCTTGCCCGGAGGCATCGACACACACACGCACATGGAGTTCCCCTTCATGGGCTCGCGGTCCATCGACGACTTCCACCAGGGCACCAAGGTACCCGCCCCGCCGCGACCCCGCCCCGCGGTACCCACGGAGCCTCAGGCAGCCTCTCCAGCCGTCCCGGGGTCCCCAGCAGGGCCACCTCGCGCAGCGCGGTGCCGAGGGGCTGGGTGGGCGGGAAGGAGCGCGGCCCCGGCGGGTGTCAGAGGGGACTCAGATTCTCTTCGCTGGGGTCCCTTGCAGGCGCCCCTTCTGGGCAGCAGCCCAGCAGCCTTGGCTCAACCAGACGCCCTCGACTCCTCCCTTTGGTTAATTTGATGAGTTTAAGGCCATCCCCTTAACCTCATTTCTCTTTACCGCTTACTCCCCAAATCCCCCCGCCACCCCATTTTGATTGGTGTTCTGTGGCAGTCGGAAATCTTCCATACCTTCTTTAGAATCTTTTTTAAAAGTAGGCAGTCCCAGTCATTTCTTCCAACCATTTCGACCCATCCTTTATCCCCAGCCAAAACCAAATGAAAAATCCATTCACCTGGGAGTTACAGCCTTGACTCAAAGTGAGCAGTGTAGCGGGTGATGTATCTGAGTGGGCTAGATGCCCACTGTGTTCACGTTCCCGTCCCCTACCCTCTGCCCCCACTCCCACCCCCAGTAGAAAAAAATATAGCCCCGACCAGGGTTTAGAAGAAAAAGTATTCCGGAAACGACCTCGCAGCACTCACACACACCAACGCAGCCTCACAGGCTCTTTTCTCCATCCCACTTGTTCTGGGGACACAGCATTCTTGCTGCTGAAGTACCCATAGTTTTACTGATGTTGCGGGAGGGCAGTCAGATCACCACTCCCCAGGTGGAGGTAGGCTTGGGTTTCTCTAGATACAAAGGCCTAGAAGTTTGGGTCAATGAAAGGAAACTTACCAACCTTGTCCAACCTGCAGGCGGCACGCAGCCCAGGATGGCTTTGAATGTGGCCCAACACAAATTCATAAACTTTCTTAAAACATTATGAGATTTTTTTTCTTTTGCAATTTTTTTTCTTAGTTCATCAGCTGTCGTTAGTGTTAATATATTTTGTGTGTGGCCCAAGACAAGGGAAGCCAAAGATTGGACACCCCTGCAACATTTCCGCAAACCTCCTCAATGCAAGATCGAGAGACTAACAGAGCAGCTTTACAGGAACATAGAGTGAAAAATTCTATTCTCAGCACTTGGGCTAAAGTAAAGCCCACACCCTCCTTGAGTCCTGTGTTTTGAGCTGCCTTGGGAGAAATGGCTCCTTCCAAAGTGAAGGTGTATTGATACACTAAAGGCCTTGGCTTTTCACTTGGACCACACATTGATGTGTGAAACAAGTTGGGCTATTAAGTCCAGTGTATAGTAGGCTTCCTTCCTTCCTCGCTCCCTCTCTCCATCGCTCCCTCCCTTCCTTCTCCCCCCCACCCCCTCAATCCCTCTCTGTCTTTCTCTTCCCATGTTACTATGGACAGGCTGACGGTCTTTCAAAGCAGTTTTGGTGATAGCTACTTCATTCATATACTGATTTCTGACAGTTTTGCTCTCCTTACACTTCCCCCTCTCCAAGTTCCCCAATCCTCTATGATTGACAGGAATGTTTAACAGAAAAAAAGGAAGGCAGGTAGATTTGACCCAGAGAGAAAGATCTGGGCAAGCTGCTCAAATCGCCATTTGGAAAGCTTCTCCCTGATTACTAATTATCAACCTTTATCATTATGTCAATAAAGTCTTTTGTAGAACAGATCATTGTCTGCTTTAAAAATTGGCAAACTTTGTTTTGTGTATTCATTTTCCCTTTTGCTAAAAAGTAATATGCACTAAATTTGAATGAACTTATTTTTACATTTTAATGAATTTTTTAGCTATCAAAACAATATGTGATTATAGGAAACAATTGGAAAAATAATAGGAAAGTAAAAAGAAGAAAAACATTAATAATACTCTCCCTCTCAGTGACAGCCAATGTTTTGGTGCATTGCCTTTACATGTTTTAATATGCTCTATTTTACATAATTGAGATCATATTGTTCATGTGTCTGTGTGTGTACACCTGTATTTAAAATGTCAGAACTTGCAGTCATAGCACAAGCCCTTTCTGTTGTCATAGACTTATCATTAACGAAGTCCTTTGCTGATGGCAGGGCATCCCATTGAACACTCCCATCTGCAAGGTGGGGAGCTGCTATTTCTGACCACTAGCATCATTCTCCCTCTTATAGCTGAGCAGTAACTTTCATTCTCTTTCTGCCGTCCAGATGAAGCAGCAAATAAGAGAACTGGAATGCTGTGGGCAGGGGGCATTCCCTCTCTTTCTCAAGATTATCTTTGCATGCTCCAAGATCCTGGAAAGTGGGGTCTTCCTGGTCTTCTATCTGTTCCTTAGCCATTCTGGGATTCTCTAGTTTAGAGAGATTTACAATTCTTAACTGAGAATGTAGGTCCTTATGGGGTATAGTATGTTGTTGTCAACATCTCAAAGGATTTATCCACCAGCCGATCCTCTAAGCATTTCTGTACTTAAAAGTTGTGAAAACATTAAACAAAAACATGTTCTTCGTGAGTTTAGGATCTTAAGCAGAAAACGATATGGTCAGAGATACTAAGGTCAAAGGTTTAGCAAATACCAAATTCCTGTTGAATATTAAACAGTACTCACAAAGGGGCTGTGTTGCAATAGTCTACTTCAGAGTCAGTTGGTAGGATCCCAAAAGGTAACCACTGCCACCCCCAGAAACAACTGAGGCTTCATAAAGTGAACCAGATGGGGAAGTATAGATAAACATGAACATTACAGTATTGGCCTGAATTCTGGAAGAAGGGCATTATAGAGTTATTCTGTCTTCTTTCCTGGCCTTCACAATAATCCCCAAAGCAACGTTGGTGGGTGTTTGTTTTGGGGAGCTAGAGACAAAGATAGGCCTTTTGTAAATACTGGTTGTATGATATGTTAAACTTGAAAAACATCTTCTTATTTATACCTTTAAGTACCATCTATTTTATCAAGCGCATACCAGGCAATGTCATAAATTATGCATTATCTTCCAAAAATCCCAGATGTCATTGTCTACTTTTTTACAATTGAGGAAACTGAAGCCTAAGTTACTTGCCTAAGGTCTAAGGTTGTACACCTAGGGCTGTAACTGATCGAGTGACTCTTCAAATTCAGTACTGCCTGACCCATCGCTAAAGCTGTTACCTATTAATGTCTGTTCTTTTGAAAAAACATCTAATGTTCAGATTTGTCAGGGTGGCAAGTGATAGATGACAAAGCCGCATAAGTTGCATGTTAATGCGAAGCATCTTTTCTCGAAAATAGAGCAGAGTCATCCATAGAAAAGACAGTAGCTCTTCACTTTCCTAAAGCTAGAGGCAGTTAAGGTTATCAAAATAAATATACACTGCAGGTATTCGGTTTATAAGGCATTTGTATAATACATGCATTTATAGCCACATCATCTGTAAGGCTGCAGAAATGGACCTTAAGTACAGAAAAAACATAAAGTAAAAATGATATATTATGCTTTCAGGAGATGGGCCCCTAAAGGTTAGACCAATAGCTGTTTGCATTCTACATCCAGCAGGCTGATCATTTATAATACCTGACAAATAGAAAAGGATATTATTTCTGGTACTCTATTTATCGATCACTAGATTGTGATGGGACTCAATTTTAAAAACGAATATACATTAACTAAAGGTTATTTATTTCGTAAATCTAATTCATGTCAGAGATTGGTTTAAAGCCTGTAATTGATTAGCTTAATTACAGGTAAAAGCTTTCTGAAGTAACAAATGGAAATAATGTTCTGCTTTAAAGAAATCGTATTTCATTTTGTTGGTCTATACCAGATGTACAGTGGTCTTCAGATAATTCAATATCTATGAGGAAGGACAATGGAATTTTTTATTCAATAGGTAGTATGAATTCAATAAATTTGAAAGAATTGTGACTTTGCTTTTATTACATTCTGTGATAAGAGAATGAAGTATAAGAGTTTGGCAAGTTTTCAAATATACATAAATTTATATTCAGAGGTGTATGCAGGTCGGAGTGGGTGGAGTTGCATTAAAAACCCAGTAGTGTCAGCAGCTGGCAGGAGGAACATCTTTTTAAATATTGGGAAACCGTGCAACACACTTCTCTTTTTCTCTTTTCTTTTTTCTTTATTGTAAAGGACAAAAAGTTCTCAAAATTATTGAGAAAGGAAATTACATTATTTTGCTTTGAAACTTTTTGGTAAAATGCCATTGTGGTGATTACTTACAAGGCAGTGTAAGGCATGTGATTAAGCACACCACGCATTTACAGTTGTATTTATAGAGCTTCTGCAACTTATGGAAGAGCTGTGCTTCAAAAACCTTGGTTGCAAATCAAATCCCCTTTTCTATAGCTTTCCAGAGCTCCAGGCTGGGCTTCAGGAGCTGTATGGGCTGATTTTGTGACCTTGGGCAAGTAACTTCCTCTCTCAGGATTGTCAGCATTTTCTTATCTGTGAAATGAGGCATTGGTTAGATGAGCAATTCAAAAAGAGTTTCTTAAGTTATAAAAACAATATATACTTATCATCCAGACCTTAAGAAAATGCTGGCACATTGTAGTCACTCAATATGCATTAGTTAAATGAATTAACTGCTTTTTTAAAAAAGAAAAATGCAGACGAATATAAAGAAAAATAATATTTAAATCACCTATAATTTTAACATTTGGCTCCCTATCCTTCTAGATATTTCTTTTTTGGGGGGGACATATAAACAAACATTTGTTTCCTTCTACCAAATTGGGCATACTGATTGGAGTCAGCCTTGTTCATTAAACATTTCCCCCGTCCTTAAATACCACTGGATAATGTGATTTTGTGGCCGCATTATCCTCTCTGAGGCTGAGTCTCAGATCTCTCTCTCCAGCCTCCATATTCCTTAAGCATCAGGCCTCAATATCTGCCTGTCTCTAGATATCACAACCTGGATATCCCAGAAGCACCTCAAAACTCAGCATGTTCCAAACCAAACATGACCTCTCCTCCAAGTTTTAAACTCATTTTTCTTCCTGTTTCCCCAAACTTTGATGGTTCAGCTCTCATCTTCTCCATGATGAACATTTTGGTGATCTCCAGTTTTTTTCCACTATATCGCAATGCTGTGACAGACATCCTTATATGTAAATTATTGTTCACATTCTTGATGATTGCCTCAGAAATCATCCCTTAGAGTAAAATGCCTGGGCCAATGAGTATTAGACACATCTTAAAGGAGTTTAGTACATTCGTTCAAACTGCTCTTCAGTGTATATGCCCATTATCATCCCCATTTCACTGCATTCTGGTCGATATTGGATAATGACATTATTCTATTCTATTCTATTCTATTCTATTCTATTCTATTCTGTTCTATTCTATTTTATTCTATTTTATTGAGACGGGGTCTCATTCTCTCACCCGGGCTGGAATGCAGTGGTGCAATCTCAGCTCACAGCAGCCTCAATCTCCCAGGCTCAAGCAATCCTCCCACTTCAACCTCCCGAGTAGCTGGGACTGTAGGTGCATGCCACCATGCCCAGCTAATGTATTTTTTTGTTTTTTTTTTTTTTGTAGAGACAGGGTCTCACTATGCCCAGGCTGATCTCAAACTCCTGAGCTCAAGTGATCTACTCACCTCAGCCTCCTGAAGTGCTGGAATTAACAGGTGTGAGCCACTGTGCCCAGCCTGGATAATGACTTTTTAAAAAATCTATGTTAATTTCAGAGGAAAAACATAGCACTCCTTACTGTCTTTAAAAGATCATCTCTTTAATAACTGGTAAGGCTGAGCTTTGAACCATTGTGTTGTATTAGTAGTTCAGATGCTCCAGCTTTGAGGGTTTGTAATTCCGTGGTTTCCTTGAATGGCTATTTAATGATTACAAACTTAACCTTCAGACTAATCAGAAGAAGCACAAAAAAATCTCAAAGATTAACTGAAACCACTTGACGCTAACTAAAGTTTTGGTTCTGTTAAGGGTGTTGTGTGTTAGGAATCCTTTCACTGAACTTGGATTCCACAACTTGCCTTCTTTCAGCTTTGATATTCCATTGGCATGCTATTCACCTCCACCCCTTGTTTTCTCTCTCACATGTCTGGTCTGGGTGTTTTCAATGTCTGTATTAGTCTGTTCTCACACTGCTATAAAGAACTATTTGAGACAGGGTAATATTTAAAGAAAAGAGGTTCAATTGATTCACAGTTTCACAGGATGTACAGGAGGCATGACCGGAGAGGCCTCTGGAAGCTCAAGAGAACTCACTCATGAGATCAACAAGAGGGAAATATGCCCCCATGATTCAATCACCTCCCACATGGTCCCTCCCCCAACACTGGGGATTATAATTCAACATGAGATTTGGTTGGGGACACAGAGCCAGACGATACCAATGTCTGAGAGAGGTAGTCTAGAAATCAAGGTTTCCATGACGCTTCTGTCAGGGAGGAAAATCTTTTCCTTGACGCTCTTATGTTTAGTAATTGGGGGCCTGCAAATTAAACTGACAAAAGAGAGATTCACAAAAGAAAAGACTAATTAAAAAAATTCACATGCATATGTAGGAATTCACAGAAAAATGTGACTCAAGGAGGGGGCTAGATTTGGGGGATTATACACCATCTTTTTTTTTTTTTGAGACAGAGTCTCACTCTGTCACCCAGGCTGGAGTGCAGTGGTGCAGTCTCAGCTCACTGCAACCTCTGCCTCCCTGGTTCATGCCATTCTCCTGCCTCAGCCTCCCGAGTAGCTAGGACTACAGGCACCCGCCACCACGCCTGGGTAATTTTTTTGTATTTTTAGTAGAGATGGGGTTTCACCGTGTTAGCCAGGATGGTCTTGATCTCCTGACCTTGTGATCTGCCCACCTCGGCCTCCCAAAGTGTTGGGATAACAGGTGTGAGCCACTGCACCTGGACAAAATATGACTCAAAGAGGAGGCTAGATTTTGGGGGTTTTACACCATCTTAACAGAATAAGGGAAGGCGGAGCAGGCACTTGCAAAAAAACAAACAACTTCTTAATAGGGGACGGTCACAGGGAGAAAAGACACATAGGGAAACAAATGACTTTTAGAAAAGATAAATAGGCCCTTAGAAGGAGATATGGGACATATGATAGTTTTGTGACAATGTCTATTTAGGTATGGTGTCAGCTTCCAAGTCTCTAGTGATAAGTCAATCGTCTCTGGTATGAAACCCCTGGAGAGGGAATCTATGATAATTGAGGTCTTTGGGGAGGCTTTGCTTTATAGCAGATTTGGGACTTAAGGAAAACAAACAAAAAACAACACCTATTCTCAAATATCTGGAGCTCAAAATAATCTTTATGCTACAGTGGCATATTCTAGAGCCTCAACTGCCATCTACTATGGAATAATCCCAAACTAAGGATTTTTCAAGTTGGCTGTTAGGTTCCATTAATTTAGTCAACAGGTATTTCTTGGAAACCCACTAAGTGCCAGGCATTGTGGCTGGTGCAGAGGTTATAGAGATGAAAACCATGGTATTCGTTCTCAGTGGTAAACAGACTAGAGGCATATGGGTCTCTAATCTGTCTGGACTTTGATAATAAATTTTATATAGTAAGTTTGAGCTTTATAGACTGTGCTTTGATGATTGTGACAATTTTTTAGTAAACATGTGAGGTCAGTGACATCTGGCATTTTCCCCTTTGCTGAGTCATCAGTCACAGTGGCCTGCATCACCTGGTTGTGTTTCTGAGCTGCTTACTTGGCTGACAAGTGAGCCTGGGCAACTGCCCAGTATCTATGCCTCAACACTGCTTTGTGCTTTCTTCTCACATGTCAAGTAACAAGTTGAGAAAGGACACTTCAATTTTTCTGTTATGTTTCATTGCACCTAACAGGGAAACTGCATTATATAGTGATAGTCATGGATGAGTTCCTGAGCCTGAGGATCTGTTTTTCACACATGAAAGCAAAGACCTTAAAATTCACCTGAAAGTAAAACAAAATGTAATCTTTTTTAGAAGTCAAGAAGTTATTTGAGGCATAGATACAGAAATAAATTAAAATTGTGTTTGTTAAAAGTCCTAGTTAACACTGATTTGGTAACGAACTTTGGAAAACCTGAGCATTCAGCCTTCAGATGTGGTCTGCGTTGACATTCCATATTAATATTTTCATAGAAGGATCTAGGAAACTCCAGGACCAGGACTAGCAATATTTTTGGGAAATGACATTTCACACTAACACGCAACTTACACAGGTTTCCCAGTTTGCTATTGGAAAAGTGAACCATCATAATTATTCCATCTCTTAACTTTTGGGGAAATTCACTGGTCCTTCTCTTCCTTTCCCCTTCAAACATTTAGAGAATATTCATGTGCCAGGTACTGCAATGGGCACAGAACATACAGAGATGAAACAACATTGATTAAATCAGAATCTCTGGGGAATGGAGTAAATGCTTTCTGTATTATTCCAGCATGATCCAGGGTTAAGAATTGCTTGGACTCAGCACAGGAATGGGTAGAGGAGGGAAGAACATGAATGATGTCTCTCTCTGAAATGGGAAAGAACTCAGGTCTCCTAAGAGAGGCAGGGACAGAGTCAGTGGAGCGGAGTGAATGAGTTGAGAGGGAACAACTCAATAGAGAGCTTTGGAGAAAGCTAAAGTTCAGGTCATGCAGGATCTTATGGGTTGAGCAACAATTGCTTTTTCTCCATCTTCAGAGCAAAGAGAACTCAGTAAAAGACGGGAAGTGGCAGATATGGCTGGGCAGACATATAGTAGGTATACCTCCTACCTTGGAGTTGTGTTCATGTTGTTGCTCTGAGGATTTTCTGGGGACTGAACTCTGGTTGCTCACAGTGGTAATCTACTCATTAACACACCCTCTTTATGGCCCTCTTCCTTTCTGTTTTCCCTCCCTTCTCCTTTCTTCACTGTGCTAGCCCTGTGGGAAGATGATGGTGGCACCAGGCAGTAGAGGTGAAGATGCAGGAGTGGAGAGGCTCCTGGAGTTCATAGGAGACAGCCTCCAGGGTCTTGTTGATATATTGGATTTGGGGATACAGGGAAGAAAAGTGGGTGTCAAGCATAACTCTTAAGTTTCTGGTGGGATGGATGATAGTGTGGTTAATATTCCAAACTTAGGGAGGCAAGAAGCCAAGCGTGGACAGGAATGTGCAAGACATCTTTACAAAGCTGAGTGTGCTTCTGGATTTCGGACAGACGTTGGGATCATGAAACTTGTTTTCATAGGTTTCAATGATTGTGAGAGAGTTAGAAATTCAGCCACGAACTTTTCTCCCTAAGGCTCAAACGTACTGTTGGGTTTCTTTTTGTTTTACTTGGGTAGTGCGGGTTCTGTGATGGATTTTAGTGAAACAAAGTCACTTGTTTTAGGATAAGCTTAGAAATAAAAATTTGGTGGCACCATAAAAGGGGAGAAAATGCATTTGAATACAGTAGTGTACCCTGAATCACAGTTTCAATTTCTGCAGTTACTTGAGGTCAACTATAGTCCAAAAATCTTAAGCAGAAAATTCCAGAAATAAACAATCATGAGTTTTAAATTGTACAACATCCTGAGTAGTGTGATGAAATCTCAAGACATCCTGCTCCATCCTACCTGGGACTGGGACGTGAGTCCTCCCTTTGTCCAGTGCATCATGCTGTAGATGCTCTCTGCCCATCACTCACTTAGTAGTTGGCTCAGTTATCAGGTCAACTGTCACAGTATTGCAGTGCTTGTGGCCACCCACAAGTCACCCTTATTTTACTTCATAATGGCCCCAAAGTGCAAGAGCAATGCTGGTTATTTGTTCTATTTTTTATTAGTTATTGCTGTTAATCTCTTACTGTGCCCAATGATAAATTAAACTTTATCATAGGTATGTACATATAGGAAAAAACATAGCATATGTAGGGTTCAATACTATCCTCAGTTTCAGGCATCCACTGGGGGTCTTGGAATGTATCCCTCTTGGATAAGAGATAACTACTGTACTTTCAGTAATAATTTATGATGGAATATTCTTAAACAAAATCTTGTGTAACATTATGACCCACTGTTAGAGTTTATCTCAATTTCTGTTCCACTGCATTTCTTCTGGAAGCAGCATGGGCTCCCCTGTCCCCTAAAAGAGTTTTTTAAATAAATTGGAAGGTTTACAAGGAAGAACAGCAAAAGTAATTAGGAGCTGAAATAATTGATTTGTGAGCCAAGATTAGAAAAGCTAAATCCATTTTGTTTGGCTAACTGACAAATAAAAATGGAAAGAAGTCAATTAGGAATAAAAGCAAAGGAAATAACTAGGCTTCATGTAGCTATTTGAGAGAAATTCAGCCCCAGCCATCCTTTCCGATTCAATACAGCTTCTCCAAACTCATTCCCAGTCTGGGGTTGAGAAGAAGGAGATAAAAATGGGGTAAGAAACAGAACAAGAAGAAGCAAAAGATAAGTGGCTGTTCCTCTCCTCTCTCTTTCCTGCTCCTAGTTAATTAGGAAGGTGGAACATTTGTGATCAACCCTCATTTAAGAGCTTTCAAATTGTAGCCCCAAGAATTTTCATTTGCTTTAGTGTTAGAAGAGTGGCCCTTTGACTATCATATCTTCAATCTGGTAAGAAGACCATCAACAGCTCTGTCTATTTAATTTATACACCATATATAGTCATGTGTCACTTAATAGCTGGAATACATTCTGAGAAATGTGCCATTAGGCAAATGTGTGGTTGTGAGACCATCATAGAGTGTACTTACACAAACCTAGATGGTAGAGCCTACTACACACCTAGGCTATATGCTATGACCTGTGGCTTATAGGCTACAAACCTGTTCAGTAGTTACTCTACTGAATACCATAGGCAATCACAATAATAAATGTGTATTTAAACATTGCTAAACATAAAAAAGGTACAGTAGAAATATGGTACTGTGATCTTATGAGGCCACCATCATATATGTGGTCCTGTCATTGATCAAAACACCATATGGTACATGACTGTACATATATATGCCTTGTGTCATATATTTATATGTAAGATATTTTTCATATAAAAATTCTGATTTTAATAGAAAGTTTAGAAAACATTGAAAATAAATTTTAAGTAGGGGAAAATTTAAATGGCCTGGAATTATACCACCCAGAACCAGCCACTGTAAACATTTTATCTTGGCTCAGTGTGGTTTTGTGTTCGTGCTGAGTATTGGTATGTTCCGAAGCATGTTATTGTGGCTCATGTTGTCATGTCTGGCTTCTGTCTCCCTGACCATTCCGGCCAATCTCGGGACCCCTGTGGCATCTTCTACCAGGTCACTCCTACATTTTCTCCTAGTCTTGTATGCTCTTTGGAAACAGGTCTGTATGTCTTCCTGTCTGCAAATGCCACCAGGTGGACACGTCCCCAGGCACCTCACTCTCAGAATGTTCCACACTTCATTCACATCCCTCCTAAGTGCAGATCATGCTCCTCCTCCTCTGTCCACTTGCCTGCCATCTTCTCACTCATCCTAGTCAAATCGCCTCACCTGACTCCCTTCACAACTAAAAACAGTCATTGCCCTGTCTTTCTCCTCTGGGACCACCACTTTATATGGTCCCCAGTCACCTTAATTCTGCCCTTTAACACTTTCTGCTGAGCTGCTACCTCTTCCCCCCAGATCTTCTTCCTCAGAGCCCCTCCTCATGCAGTTCACATTTCCTGGAGGCTCAGGCTCTAGGGCCTGATGACTCAGGTTCCAACCCTGCCATTGTTCCTTGCTGGCTATGAGACTTTGGCCAGGTTATTGATGGTTCTATATTCAGTTTATTTTTTCTTTATTTTACTTTAAGTTCTGGGATACATGTGTATAATGTGCAGGTTTGTTACATAAGTATACATGTGCCATGGTGGTTTGCTGCACCCATCAACCCGTCATCTAGGTTTTCTGCATTCAGTTTTCACCACTCTAAAATGGAGTTAACCATAGCACCTACTGTAGAGCTCTTGAGATGGTTAAAATATGCAAAACATTGGAGTAGTTCCTAGAGCATCATGGTGCACAAAAACAGCATCACAACACTTGCTGTGAGTCAGATATTATTACACTTAATTGGAAACTTCCACGTGTATGTCCTAATCCTGATTGAAATCCAAGCCATCTCTGATCTGAGTTGATCTTTCTCTCCTCTGAATTCCCAGTCATCTTTTCTCTGTACCCCTTTTAGGGAGCTTAGCGAATTTTACCTCCCTTTAGCGATTTTTATACTACTGTTTATACTACTGTTTATTATAAAAGTAGACTTGCTACCTGTTATTACAATATTTCTGCTTCTCCTATAAACACCCTGAGGGCAGAATCATTGCCTAATTATTTGTGTAATCTACCACTTCCTTTGCTACATATAATGGCTTGGATGTGTAGACCTTTTCTGGTTTTATGGAGATAGAATCCACCTACAATACAATTCGGCCATTTAAAGCGTATAGGACAATGGCTTTTAGTGTATTCACAGAGTTGTGCAAGCATCACCATAATCAATTGTAGAATACCTTTTGGTTTGTTTGTTTGTTTTGAGATGGAGTTTTGCTCTTGTCACCCAGGCTGGAGTGCAGTGGCACTTTCTCGGCTCACTGCAACCTCTGCCTCCCAGGTTCAAGCAATTTTCCTGCCTCAGCCTCCCTACTAGCTGGGATTATAGGCACCCACCACCATGCCCAGCTAATTTTTGTATTTTTAGTAGAGATGGGGTTTCACCATGTTGGCCAGGCTTGTCTCGAACTCCTGACCTCAGGTGATCCACCTACCTCAGCCTCCCAAAGTGCTGGGATTACAGGCGTGAGCCACCGTGCCTGGCCAGAACACTTTTGATATTCCCAAAAGAAACACCATACCCTTTAGCTATCACCTTGGACTCTCCTCATTCCACCCAGTCCCAGACAACCACTGTTCCACTTGCTCTAATGGATTTGCCTCTTCTGGACATTTCATATAAGTAGAATCACACAATATATAATCTTTGTGACTGGCTTCTTTCACTTAGCATCATATTTTCAAACTTCACCCATGTCATAGTGTATGTCAGTACTTCATTTTCTTTTATGGTAAAATACTATCCCATTGTATGACTATATTAGATTTTATTTATCCATTCATGAGTCGATGGATATTGTATTGTTTTGCTTGTATAGTTTCTACTTTTTGGCTATCATGGATCATGCTGCTGTGAATATTTGTGTGCAAGTTTTTATGAGAACATGTTTTCATTTCTCTTGGCTATAGGCCTAGGAGTGGAATTGCTTGGTCCTGTGGTAACTCTATCTTTAACTGTGAGAGGAGCTCCAAACTGTTTTCCAAAGTGGCTGTGCCATTTTACGTTCCCACCAGCTGTTTATCTAGTTTCTCCACATCCTGTGTATGGTAGATTTTAATAGGGAAAGAATAGAAAGAATAGTTCTTTAAGCTTGATTTTCTAGTTCAGTAGATGCTAAAAGAGGACTTTCTTCTAACGCTTTAATTAACAGCAGACTCTATTAGAAAAATGTCCTTCATCCTCAAGGGATGTCTTGTCATACTGGGAAGACACTTTAAGAAGGAAGAAGGTAAGAAGATTAATCTGTATTCAAATAAAAATACAAAGCCTGAGGATTTTTTTTTCCTAGTATTTTCATTACATCAATAGGGTTTTCTTAAGAAATGCAAATATGTATGATTTTGCCACAGATAAGGCAGTGTTATTTAAAGGTGGAGACAATGTACCAGATCCTGTACGAAAAGTGAAATTTTGAGAGCAAAAAGAATTGGAGTGGGGTCAAGTAACTTAAGGAAAAATAAAAATCTATTGAAGTAAGCAAGAAAAGTGGGGGTAGAATAGAGTTGGCATATCAGGTAGGACATGGGGGCATCCGGTATGTCTGGAGGCCACTGGGGGAGGGTGGCGGGGGCTGGAAAGAGAGGCAGAGGCACTGCCCCTTCCTGTGTTATAACATGACCACATGTCTGGTGATGAGATAACACGATATAGTCAAGATGGAAAAATTCCTAATCCTGAAATAGTAGTGCTCAATTCATAAAGCACTTACCATGAATCAAACTCTGTACTAAGCACTTTATTTTTATTTATTTGTTTATTTTTGAGACAGGGTCTCTCTCTGCTGCCCAGGCTTGCATGCAGTGGTACAATCACAGCTCACTGCATCCTCGAACTCCCAGGCTCAAGTGATCCTTTCATCTCAGTCTACCAAGTAGCTAGGACTGCAGGCATGTGTCACTATGCCTGGCTAATTTCTCAATTTTGTAGAGATGGGCTTTTCACCGTGTTGCCCAGGCTAGTCTTGAACTCCTGGGCTCAAGCTCTCCTCCCACCTCAGCCTCCTAGAGCGCTGAGATTACAGGCATGAGCCAAGGCGCCTGGACCTAAGCATTCTGTATACATTACCTCAGTTTAATCCTCCTATCAAGCCTGTGGTTTAGGTACAATTGTCCTCACTTTGCAGATGGCGAATTAAAGGCACACGGAGGTTAAGAAATTGCTCAGATGACCACAGCGAATAAGTGTTGATGCTGAGCTTTGTGCCCTGGTGCCCGTGAGCCTCCCAGGTCCATGGTCTAAGCCACTGTGCCAGCATCCCTCCTGTCTATGTTTTCTTCACCTACAGTGTCTGAATACAACAATTAAAAACAATGAACCATCTTGTGATTTTAGCTTAATTGAAATCAATGTAAATAATTCGTCAAAGGCATGTGATTTAGTAACAGTTTTAAAATTAGCAGTGATGTAATGTAATATAATGTGCTAAGGGGTATATTGCAAGTTGAGGCAGAATGCGGGGATTTATAGACCATGTTATGAAGATTCCAGTTTGTGCAGAGGCAGGGAGAAGCACTCAGTTTTCATCTTTGGAATCCAGTGATCACATTTGTGCTTTGGAAATATCTCTCTCGTTGCAATGAGGGGTTTGTATTGGAGGGAATGGGAGATGAAGATCAATCAGGACTCTTACAATAGTTAAGGTGAGGAATGAGAAGGATCTGAACTAAGACCAGGGCGGTAGCAGTGGACAGAGGGACAGGTGCAAATCTAAGATAAAGGGGTCACCAGTTGGTTTCTGGGAATGGAGGCAAGACCGGAACCATGTAAGTCTCCCAGGATTCTGAGAGGACCACAGGACAGTTAGAGATACAGTTCATCAGGATGGATTCTAATAAAATGGAATTTTATAATAATGAATATCGCTTCTCAAGAACAAAAATGTGTGCATTTTTTCCACTTTTCCATTTTGATTTTTCTTTACAATCCTCACTCTGTTTTCTTTGAGTCAAAGCCATTTTCGTCTTATCAGATATGACATTCTTTTTGCAGAAGCAATTCCAGCAGGTTTAATAGTTTAAACTTAATTTATGAAAAGTCTATTCATGCCCTTCTGGGTCATTTAAACAGGCAGCATCTTTTTGCAGTTTCCTGGACCCATGGAGTTTGCCCAAGTGCTTACAAATGCACATTGTTCAAGATGATAAATGACTTAACTAGGAAATTGATAGCTAATTTGTTGAAAACCTTTTATGATTCCAGGCTGCTCTCGCAGGAGGCACCACCATGATTATTGATTTCGCCATTCCTCAGAAAGGTGGCTCCCTCATTGAGGCCTTCGAGACCTGGCGAAGCTGGGCTGATCCCAAAGTTTGCTGTGACTACAGCCTTCACATGGCAGTGACGTGGTGGAGTGACCAGGTAAATCACCTGAATTTCAATGTGTTCCCATTGTCCTCTTGTCCTCACTCTGCACAAGAGCAAGAAACTGGTGATGTTGATTGCTTCCGAGATAACTGGAGGACAGAATTGGCAGGAAGACTTTTCATTGCATATTCTTTTGTATCTTTTGAATTTTTAATTCTGCAAAGTATTATCAATTTTAAAAACTAAATTAAAAAATCATATAAAGACAATAGGATAAATCTTTTACACTCATTCATAACAGCTTCTCTTAATATTTAATTGATGAATCATCAATGCTTTAAGTGTAGTGTTTAATATACTGATTTCTCTTTTTCTTAAATTCAATATCCCCAGAATCTTTTAAACAGTATTTTCCCACAGGTTAGAACTTCAATAAAAAATGTTTAATTTCTCAAAAAAAAATCAAGGAAATTCTAAATTTAGAATTCTCTAGAACTAGAAGCCTGCCTTCCCACTCATGAGCCTTCTTTTAGAGAGGAAGGGACAGACCTGGACTGTTTCCAGAGTCTTCTCCTAGCAGTATCTTGACCGAGTGATCTTCCTGCTCTGCTAATGTTACTACCTGGCCAGACCATTTCATAATAGAGCTTAAAGCAACCTTCCATACCCACTAATTGCCCAGGGCATGGCAGAAATAACATGATTTAGATAGAAAAGAAAGTTTGAGAGATGTTAAAATATGTTGATTTCCTCCCACATAAATTTGTGTGTGAATTTTGGAAGAAATTTTTACTTGGAATTTAAATTGCAACATGTTTTTCCACATTTCCCTTAATTCAGCAATCTTTTTACCAGAAAGAGTTCACCATTAGGACATAGTCTCACGTCCCCCACAAACTCGGGCTTTAGACTGCAAGTTAATCAAAAACAAATATCAATCTTTAACAGGTAGTTCAGCAAACATAATAGCAAGGTTTATAGTCCACAGCTAAAGTTAGTTTTTCTTATGCCTTTTTAGTGATGCATCTGAACTCTTATGCTTTTAGGATCATCCCTCCTTCCCTTCCCTCCCCTCCCCTCCCCTCCCTTCTCTTCTTTTACCTCCCTCCCTCCCTGCCTCCCTTCCTCTCTTCCTTCTGTCTTCTTCTCTTTCCTCCCTCCCTTCCTTCCCTGTCTTCATTTTCCTATTCTCTTATTTTAAAGATGGAGCAAAGGTGATGGTGTTTGTCCTTATCAGTGCTTCTCACACTTTAGTATGCAAAGAGTCACCTGGTAAACCTTGCTAAAATGCAGATTGCAGATTCTGTTCAGGGGGGTTATTTGTTTTCTAGGGCTCCTGTAACCCTAGCAAACAGAATGTACGACAAACAGAATGGCTTAAACAACAGACATTGACGGCCTCCCAGTTGTGGAGGCCAGAAGCCTGAGATTTAGGGGTCAGCAGGGTTGGTTCCGCCTGAGGGCTCTGAGGGAGAACCTGTTCCGTTCCTCTCTCCTAACTTCTGGTAGTTTGCTGACAACCTTTGGCGTTCCTTGTCTTGTTGAAGCATCACCCCAATCTCTGCCTTCATCTTCCTATGATGTTCTCCCCGTGGCAGGTCTGCATCCCAGTTTCCACCTGATATAAGGGCACCAGTTACACTGAATAAAGCCCATGTGCTCATGTCCTCATCTTAACTAGTTACATCTGCACAGACTCTATTTCCAAACAAGGGGTTAGGACTTCAACATATGAATTTTGAGGTCACACAAGTCAACCCATAGCAGTAGGTTAGGGGCAGATGGGACCCGAGATTCTGCATTTCTAGCAAGCAACCAGGTGACGCTGCTGCTGCTGGTTCAGGTGCCACACTTTTGGAGGAGCAAGGCTGAAGCTAATATCCTTGCAAGTTGTATAATGAGACTCTTGCATGGATGTGGATGGCAGGGATGATTAATGAGGGCTCTTCTACTCAGAGAGCAAAAGATATTTCATGTAAGCAGTGCAGATCATAATCCCCTTTGGAAGCCCATCATGTGAATATGCTAACAATGTTTTAAGCATTTTTTTTTCTGACTATAAAACTAATGTACTCATTGTAAAAAATTAGAAACTGTTGGGGGAAAAAAATGAGGTGCACTGTCCCATGTTCTGTCCCTCCCAATCTAACTTGAGCACATTCCATCGCTTGTCCACTCTCAATATTTTGGTGCTTTTTTCTATATTAATTAAGTAGTAATTAATTTATTCAATAAATAGTTATTGAGTGGACACTATGCACCAGGCACTGTTCCAGGACACGTCAGTGGACAAGCCTCACAAGGCCCCTTCTCTCATGGGGCTGAAATCCTAGTGGGGTAGACAGGTGATCAGTCCTTACTGCTTTGCTGGGGGATAAGCACCATCAAGAAAAGGGAGGGACATTTCCAAGGAAATAAACAGTGATAGTAATGAGTAAATTCACGTGTAATATCATTCTTAAACTTTGCTGACTCAATAGAATTACACTGCTTTATTTTGCACTTTTTAGTTACTAGGAAGTTTATTTCTTGCATGTGTTATTAGTCATTTTATTACTCCATGAATGGTTGGCAACATTTTTCAACATGTTTTTCTTATCAAATTGAAAGAACTTTTATTAGCTAAGAGCAATAATTCTATGCTCGTTACGTTTTTCATTGTGTGTGTATGTGTGGGTGGGTGGGTGTGGGTGTGTTTTAACATATAGAAGTTCAAACAGTCTTATTTGGTCAAATCTATGAGTTTTTCCTTTCAAATTTTTGATCCTTATTGAGACTTGAATCTGACCTACAAAAGCAATTATTGAGGCCGGGTGCGGTGGCTCACGCCTGTAATTCCAACACTTTGGGAGGCCAAGGTGGGCGGATCACTTGAGGTCAGGAATTCAAGACCAGCCTGGCCAACATGGCAAAACCCTATCCCTATTAAAAATACAAAAATTAGCTGGGCATGGTGGTGCATGCCTGTAATCTCAGCTACTCAGGAGGCTGAGGCAGGAGAATCACTTGAACCTGGGAGGGGAGGTTGCAGTGAACCAGGATTATGCCACTGCACTCCAGCCTAGGCAACAAAGCAAGACTCTGTCTCAAAAAAAAAAAAAAAAAAAAAAAGAAAAGAAAAAAAGGAGCAATTATTGAGATAGCTTTGATATTAACTTGCCCCTGACCCCTGGCAACCCTGAAGGCCTCTGAGCTTCCAACAGGTCCAGAGTCGAGTCTCCAGCTCTCACCTCCTAGGAGCTACCAATGGGTCCCATGCCCGCTACGGCTGGCTCTACAGCGACACCCTGAGCTTGTGCTTTCTCAGGCATGCTTGGGTCCATCTGCATCTTCTACTTCCTCCTTCTAAGAACTCCACCTATGGCTTTCAGATTTGAACCTGAATCTTTACCTCACATTAATGTTCATTCCTGCTGGATCCATGATTGCTTCTGTTGCTGCCAACCTGGCTTCAAGGTCATTTTCTAGAATAATTTTCTCGAATTGGGAGATAGATGCAGAGAATTTTATATCCAAGTACAGAAATAAAGTATTTTGGAAAAAGCTGTTCACTTTTTCATGATTTAAAAGTATGAGAGCAGCAGCAGTTTATCAGATGAAATGGGGTATAACCTTGGAGAAAGATCAAGGCCTTGATTGCATTTTTGTGGAACTAAACTGTTGTCCTTATTTTACTTAGTTCTCTTCCAAATGCAACGTTTTAGAGAATGTTGAAATTATCATTTAAATTAGAGTAACATATTGTTGTTGTGGTTGCTGCTTCCTTTTAGGTTAGAGAAGAAATGAAAATCCTTGTGCAAGATAAAGGTGTTAACTCTTTCAAGATGTTTATGGCCTATAAAGATCTTTACATGGTGAGAGACCTGGAGCTGTACGCAGCCTTCTCTCAATGCAAGGAAATTGGAGCAATTGCCCAGGTCCATGCAGAAAATGGAGACTTAATTGCAGAGGTACGCGTTTGCATTCCAAAGCTTCTACAGAAATGACAGCAGCCATAACTTAAGGTGAAGATGATTGGGACTACATAGGTAAACTCATTTAATGCATTGGAACATGAGAAATCCAGAAATGGATTTTCTGTGGCTCAGAAACGGATTTTCTGTGACTCAGAAACTCCCGACTCCATTTACTCGAGTCCCTGCTCTCAGCTTTATGCAGGTGGTATATGCACTAGAATGAGGACTTCCCCCTGCAAACTAGCTCTTAGATCTCAAACATGTGCTGTTATGAAAACACAAATACTTTTCTTTGTGTCCTCCAGCACAGTTTTGGCTTTGTTGTTTTTCAGAAGCTCAGGCTGCCGGTTCAGAATACCAAAGCGTGGACAACATCAGTGTCATCTGATGACTTAAGCAGTGTATTAGGTAGCTGTTTAAAGCCCTGCTCTTTTCAGAAACTGGATATTAAAATGTACTCTGGAAGAATCTAGATGATATTTATTTCTCATGTTAGTCCCATTATTAATGCCTGAAGGGTACACCGTCTGCAAGATTTAAAGAGCTGTCTCTTGCCCTTTATATTAGCTGACTTTTTTTTTAAACTCCCTAGGCTCAGCTCCCATTAAAGTGAGTGAGATAGAGGCTCAGTGGCCACAAGGCAGAGAGGAATAATGAGATGAGAGCGTGAGCTGTAAAAACAAAACAAAACAAAACAAAAAACAGACCAGGGTTTAAATTGGACTCTTCTGCTTTATAGTTTCATGACATCAGGAAGTCTTTTTACCACTCTGAGTCTGGACTTCATGCCCTTTTTGTAAGGAAGAAATAACATTTTGAAGAAGAAAGAGAACAGGTCCAATACCATTTAGTGGGTTGGGTTGGGGAGCAAGTGAAGAGGATTATTCCACAAGAAAAGTAAAACTGATTACATAGTATGACAGGGAGTCACTTCAACAAGGATCCATAGTATTTTTATTTTGTTTGTTAGAATCAATATTAAATCTTAAATATAGATATTGCTTTTCAAAGATTGTGATTAGAAATAACTTCATATCTTTTTCACCTTTTATTTTTTAATTTTTTTTTATTTTTGTGGGGTACCTAGTAGATGTATATATTTATGAGGTACATGAGATATTTTGATACAAGCTTGCAATGCATAAGAATCACATCATGGAAAATTGGGGATCCATCCCCTCAAGCATTTACCCTTTGTGTTACAAACAATCCAATTATACTCTTTTAGTTATTTTAAAAGGTGCAATTATTTTTTATTTTTTTATTATTATTTTTTGAGACAGGGTCTCGCTCTGTTGCCTAGGCTGGAGTGCAGTGGCATGATCTCTGCTCACTGCCAGCTCCGCCTCCCAGGTTCATGCCATTCTCCTGCCTCATCCTCCTGAGTAGCTGGGACTACAGGTGCCCACCACCATGTCCAGCTACTTTTTTGTATTTTTAGTAGAGATGGGTTTTCACCGTTTTAGCCAAGATAGTCTCAATCTCCCGACCTCGTGATCTGCCCACCTCCACCTCCAAAAGTGCTGGGATTACAGGTGTAAGCCTTGCGCCTGGCCAAAAGGTGCAATTATTGATTATAGTGCCCCTGTTGTGTTATCAAGTACTAGATCTTATTCATTCTAACTTTTTTTTTTAAACACACGAACCATCCCCACCTTCCCCCTCTCCCCACAGCCATCCCTCCCCACTAACCTTCCCAGCCTCTGGTAACCATACTTCTATTCTGTATCTCCATGAGTTTAATTGTTTTAATTTTTAGATCCCACAAATAAGTGAGAACATGTGATGTTTGTCTTTCTGTGTCTAGCTTATTTCACGTACATAATGACCTCCAGTTCCATCCATGTTGTTGCAAATGACTGGATCTCATTCTTTTTATGTGTATATGTACCACATATTCTTTATCTATTCATCTGTTGATTCCAAATCAGGTTCCAAATTCCAAATTAGGTTGCTTCCAAATCTTGGCTGTAGTGAACAGTGCAGCAACAAACATGGCAATGCAGGTACATCTCTTCGATATACTGATCTCCTTTCTTTTGCATATATGTCCAGCAGTGGGATTGCTGGATCATATGGTAGGCTCTATTTTTAGTTTTTTGAAGAATTTCCAAACTATTCTCCATAGCAGTTTTACTAATTTACATTCCCACCAACAGTGTACATAGGTTCCCTTTTCTCCAATCCTTACCAGCAGTTGTTATTGCCTGTCTTTTTAATATAAGCCATTTTAACTGGGGTGAGATGATATTTCATTGTAGTTTTGATTTGCATTTCTCTGATGATCAGTGATATTGAGCACCTTTCCTATGCCTGTTTGCCATTTGTATGTCTTCTTTGGAGAAATCTCTATTCAAATCTTTTGCCCATTTTTAAATCAGATTATTAATTTTTTTCCTGTAGAGTTGTTTTAGTTTTGTATATATTCTGGTTATTAATCCCTTGTCAGATGGGTAGTTTGCAAATATTTTTTCCCATTTCATGGGTTGTTTCTTCACTTTGTTGATTGTTTCCTCTGCTATGCGGAAGCTTTTTAACTTCATGTGATCCCATTTGTCCATTTTTGCTTTGGTTGCCTGTGCTTGGTTTTTCCCCTTTTCAATAAAAAAAAGTGATGGTAAAATATGCATATGGAAAATTAACTTATATGATTAGAATATCAAATTTATTCTTACCAAATATACATGTTGTATATATACACCCACACAAACATGTTCACACACACACACACATGCACACACACACCCCTATACCTAACAGATCAAAAGCCTGGCATTGCATTTAATTTATGATAAAATAATGATATCTGTCATTAGTAAACCTTCCTTGCACATATGCACATTCCTGCTGTCTTTTTAGGGAGCAAAGAAGATGTTGGCTCTGGGGATAACAGGCCCTGAGGGTCACGAGTTGTGCCGCCCAGAGGCAGTGGAGGCAGAGGCCACGCTGAGAGCCATCACCATAGCCGGCGCTGTGAACTGTCCTCTCTACATTGTGCATGTGATGAGCAAGTCTGCAGCTAAGGTGATAGCGGATGCAAGGAGAGACGGTAATTCCTGAATGTAACCTCACTTAGAACTCAGTGTTAGCTGAAGAGGAAAGTCCATGTCTGTGGCCTCTGCTTCAGTTTAGGAGAGAGTGCATGTGGATTTTCACAACTTTTCTTCCTCCCTTTTTATTAGCCTCCTGGTTTCGTTTATCCTTATGTGTGTCTGTTTTCCCCCACTTTTGTTCATCTTCATCCTTGCCTCTCTACCTTCAGGTTTCCTTTGTTATTTCTTCTCCATCCTTGGGACCCCAGGACATTTCCTTTAGCCACATGCCCCCACACTCAATGCCACTAGCAGCCACTTTTAAATACGATAGTTAAATGCAAAGCTCTCAGGTTTTTGTTTGTTTTTGTGATGGAGTCTCGCTTTGTCGCCCAGGCTGGAGTTCAGTGGTGTGATCTCGGCTCACTGCAACCTCTGCCTTCTGGGTTCAAGCGATTCTCCTGCCTCAGCCTCCTGAGTAGCTAGAATTACAGGTGAGCACCACCACACCCAGCTAAATTTTATATTTTTAGTAGAGGCGGGGTTTCACCATGTTGGCCAGGCTCGTCTCAAACTCCTGACCTCTAATCATCTGCCCGCCTTGGCCTCCCAAAGTGCTGGGATTACAGGTGTGAGCCACCATGCCTAGCCCTCTTTCATTAATTTTGAAGAAGCTTCCCTATCTCTTAGGCAGCTCCACTACCCTTCCCTCTACCTAAATCAGGGCAGTGCAAGGCACCTAGTACATGCTCAATAAATTTCTTTTGAATTGAATTGATTCATCTGACAGCCACTTGGGTGTTGGAGCAATTGAAGCAATTATCCAAATGGTGTTTTCATGATAGTTATTTTAAGATTTTAAAACCTAAGTTATTTTTACCCCAAATTGCCTAATTGCCTCAGTTCTCTAGTTCAGTCTAGCATGTAAATATTCATCTTAAAGGAAAGAGAAAATCTCCTATTTTTGATAAGCATTGGGCAAATAAATGATTTCATTCTTTTGCCAATACTGGTAGAGAAAGGACGAAAAACAAATAAGGTGCATTTTACTCAATGACTTTAGGCCCATGGTAGCTTCTGTCCTCTCAATTTTAGGAATACAGATAATCAGAGACCGTCTTATAATTCAACCTTGCTGTTTTTTTTGTTTTTGTTTTTTTTTTATTAAAACAGGCTGTATTTTTATAAGATTCATTATAAAAATAATGGGTCTCACTCTGTTGCCCAGGCTGGAGTGCAGTGGTAAAATCACGGCTCACTGCAGCCTCTAACTTCCAAGTGATCCTCCCATCTCAGTCTCCCAAGTAGCTGGGACCACAGGCATGCGCCACTATGCCCAGCTAATTTTTAAATTGTTTGTAGAGACAGGGTTTCGCCATGTTGCCCAGGTTAGTCTCGAACTCCTGGGCTCAAGCAGTCCTCTCACCTTGGCCTCCCAAAATTTTGGGATTACAAGCATGACCCACCGCATGGTTTTGGCATGTATATAATTGATACCAAAATAAATTTTGTCAAAATTTCTTCTTGTTGCATTAAGGTTCAGTAATGATTTGTGCAAGCTGTGTGCACTTTTAAAATGTAATCCATCAATATTTTGTGTTAAGAGTAGGCTTATTTCACATAGGAGTTAATAATGTCTTATTAACCAACCATTTCTGATTGCTACTCTCGTATGTAAAAGAATTTCACCCCTAAAAAAGAAAATATAAGTACTGCAATTTTAAAGTTATAGGTTTTTCCCACCAGATGGTGCTGTTGCCAACTCTATGAGATGAGTTGGTCTGTAATTATTTGCTTTGTTAAGTCGTGTACCAGGTCCGTAATGTCAGAATATTATTTAAGGAACAGTGAGATCAGCAGAAATTTTCACTTCTAACCCATCTTCAAGCTCCAATTTTGACAGTTCTGTCAGGAAGCAGTTTCTTGATCTTGGGTATTTGTTTTTCATTGAGATAGAATTCCATTAGGAGCAAAGTAAAAGTCTAGAGAGGGTTTTAGAATACAGATCATAGGCAGAAAACTAGTAAATACAGATATTTTAATTTTATTGTAAATTATTTTAAAATTCAATATTATTTCTTGAATCTGTAAAACATTTGCATGGTCCAAGAGTCAAAGTTATATCTAAAAATGTTCAATGAAGTTTTACTTGCCTTCTCTAGCTCCTTCTTCCCATACAGTATAAGTAATGATTTTTATTAATTTATTTCTGGCCTATCTTTACCATGTTTCTCTTTACCAAATAAGAATATAGATCTTCTTTCCTACATAAAAGATAGCATACTGTACACCTTGTCTACACATTGCTTTGTTTTCCACTTGAAAATATGTTCTGAAGGTCAGCCCACATTAGACACAGAAATTTTCCTCATTCTTTTTTGTAAGTACAGAGTATGCTACTGTATTTATTCAATGAGTCCCCTATGGATGGACATCTGGGTTGTTTCTGATCTTCAGCTGTTTCAAGAGAAACCACAGTGATGACCTTTTGCATATGCCATTTCAATTTGTGAAAGACACATTCGTTCTGGAGGTCAGAAGCCTGAAATGGGTCTCACCAGGCTACAGTCAAGGTGTCTGCAGGGCTGCATCCCTTTCTGACGTCCTAGGAGGCCCTTGCCTTGCCAGCCCTTGTGAGGCCCATCGCATTACTTGGCTTGTGGCCCCTTCCTCCATCTTCAGCACCAGCCACAATGGTTGAGACCTTCTCACATCACATTATTTTGACCTTTTTGCCTCTCTCTTTCACTTTAAGGGCGCCTTATATTAAGCCTACCTGATTAATTCAGGATAATTTCCCCCATTTCAAGGGCCTTAATTTAATCATATCTATTAATCCCTTTGCCGTGTAAAGTAACATATTCACAGGATATGGGGATTAAGATGTGGACATCTGTTGGGCTCCATCTTTCTGCCCACCACAAAATGGGTATCTTGAGGGTAGATTCCTAGAAGTGGGATTGCTGGTTCAAATTGCATATGTAATTTTTGGGACATTGCTCATATTTTCCCCAAGGAATTATAAACACGAAATATTTAAAATACCACCCTAAACGTTGTAGTTGAGTCAGACTTACTGTGACAGTATAATACTTGTGAAAATACCCTCATATGCAATTGTCAAAGAGGCGACATTGCTTCAGAATAAAATAGTTTGAAAGATTCCCTACCCCATGCATGTGACCAAGGCATGGGATCAAGCAGGGGCCCAAAGAGGAAGGGGTGGACATAAACTGTGCCCAGCTGTTCACATGGTGACTGCATCAGCAAACCAAAGGACAGATCCCTGCAGGTACAGTGGGACAAGAGCTGTTGGACCACACTGACCTCTTACAGAAGATGCATCTACCCTGTCTGCACTCATTTATTATCTCACATCATTTCTAAATGTAAAAGAGCAAGATAGATGTAAATAAGAAATCGTTCGGTTTTACACATTTATACTATGAAAATCTCCCATCTGTAAATACCATTGCCAGCCCATTCTTTTTTATTTTTTATTTATTTTTATTATTTTTTTTGAGACAGAGTCTCACTTTGTCACCCAGGCTGGAGTGCAGTGGCGTGATCTTGGCTCACTGCAACCTCCACCTCCCGGGTTCATGCACTTCTCCTGCCTCAGCCTCTCGAGTAGATGGGATTACAGGCTCCCACTACTATGCCCAGCTAATTTTTTTGTATTTTTAGTAGAGACAGGGTTTCACCATGTTGGCCAGACTGGTCGAGGTGGCTCATGCCTGTAACCTCAGCACTTCGGGAAGCCGAGGCGGGTGGATCACCTGACGTCAGGAGCCCATTCTATCTTCAAGGGCCTTGACTCTCACAGTGTGGTCCCTAGAGTGCAGCCTCCACATTGCCTGGGAGCTCCTTGGACACTCAGAGCCTTGGGGCCCATCCAGATTCCCTGAATCAGAAAGTGCACTTATAACTAGAACCCCAGGTGATTCATATGGATATGAAAGCCTGAGAATCACGGCTCCAGGAGGCACAAAGGAGATCCAATTATTGATTGCTTCATTGTGGTAGCCTAGAAATATAATGCTATTAAATTTGATTTTATTGTTCAATCGCCAGCTCTATACCCAGAAGAGCGGGATAGTAATGATAACAACTAACAGCTTGCTGAGTGCTTAATATGTGCCTGGCACATAGTAGTATTTTAATCTCTTTTATCTCATTTCAGGTTTTACTATATTCTTATCTTATCAGTGCGTTTTAATACACATTGTCTTTTAAAAAATTGTCATAATAATGCCTCATGCTCAATTTTACCACTCTTTTGTGATTGATGAAATTGAGGCTTGGGAGAGATTGGTGAATTGAGCCAAAGATCACTTTATTAGTAAGTGCTAAACTTGGAATTCAAGTCCAAGTCTATGTGTCCCCAAAGACCAAACTTTTTCTGTCACTCTCCACTCTGTCAAAGGAGAAATTGATCTGAAGTTGGGAAGACCTGGATATCAAGTTTGTATTTAATGGGCTTGGGGTTTATTTATTTATTTTTAGAGGTAGGGTCTCTCTGTCACCCAGGCTGGAGTGCAGTAGCACAATCTTAGCTAACTGCGGCCTCAAGTTCCTGTGCTCAGATGATCCTCCCAACCTCAGCATCCCAAGTAGCTGCAACTACTCATGTAGGCCACCACACCCAGCCAATTTTAAGAATTTTTTGTAGAAATGAAGTCTCCCTTTGTTGTTCAAGCTGGTCCTGGCCTCAGGTGATCTTCCTGCCTCAGCTTCCCACAGCACTGGGATTACAGGAGTGAGCCACCACACCTTGCTGGTTTTGGTGTTTTAAAATTTGTAATTGTAATTGGTTTTTGGTTTTTGGCATTACATTTAAATTTCTTATTTAAGACATTATCATCATTTTGCTATCTTTATCATTAAAAGATTAATTTTGGGGGCGGAAATGATGAAGTATTAAATGGAAAGTAAATATCTTCTCTCTCTCTCAGCTCATTCTTTAGAGCCAGTGATTTTAAACTTATCTATCTTTAGTTTTTGGTGGTTACCTCTAAAATCCTAAACTATAAGTTTGTAGTGATTTGTAATTTTTGACAGTATCACTTGACTCTCAACTATGAAAAATGAGTAATTTAGTTCCTGTAAACTTCTCACCTCCTGAGTTTTGTCAGTAATAAATGTCAATTCAAATAATATATTTAATTTTACGTGTTTTATTTTACGGGTTTTAGCTATTCCTTTTTTTTTTTTTTAGAGGCAGGATCTCACAGGAGCTGGAGTACAGTGGCAAGAACGCAGGTCACTGTAGCCTCGATTTCCTGGGCTCAAGCAATCTTCCTGCCTCAGCCTTCAGGGTGACTGGGACTATAGGCATGCACCACTGTACATGGCTAATTTTTAAATTTCTCGTAGAGTTGGTGTTTTACCATGTTGCCCAGGCTGGTCTCAGGCTAACCTCCCACCATGGCCTCCCACAGAGCTGGGATTACAGGTGTGAGCCACCGCACCCAGCCTGACATCTCTTCTCTATAGGCTGAAAAAGAAACTTAGAGGCCCTAAATGCTCTCTCTCTCTGCCTCCTCCAGATGTCTACCAGCTGTATTATTATCTTTACACAGACACTGTAACTCTGATTACGTCTTCCATGCTTTCTCTATAGGTTAAGTCTAAAATTTAGAACTGTCGCAGGGTAAAATTATGGAAATATTCTTCTCTGTAGAAACTATTAGTGAGAAAAGAACTTCAGAGAAATTTATAGCACTAACTTGGAGTACAAGTTAGTGTTATTCAAATTAATTCTCAGAGAAGCTATTTCCAAGTGTCAAGGTCAAGTGAGTTTTCTTCATTCCAATAGGACTCAAAAGCATGCCTTATTTTAGTTTGCTACATATTTAGACCATTATTGTCTTGTAAAGTTTCTTGTTTCTCCTGACATTTTTCCAATTAGCTCTTTTTAAAATAGGTTGAGAAAAGAAATATGTGCCTTCTTTACCATATCATGAAGAGTTCTAGCTTCTTCATCACACTTTCTATTGAATAGAATCAGCGCTACTTGCAGAGATTCTTTGTGGGAGGAGAATCTGCTGACTTTCACTTTCATTTTTCGTAGCTGCTTGCTAAGCCTGCAGTAGAGATGTCATTCTGGGATAATGAGGTTGGATATACTGATTCCTGGTTTCCATATCTCCCCTTTTCTTGAATTACTTTGAAGATTTTCAGGTAATTTTTAAGGAAAAGTGTGTAAAAGGTGAATTTTCTGATTCCTTGTCTTCAGGCTTGTTGGGTGATTTGAATGGGCGTGGAATTCTTGATTCCGAAATAGTTCCTTCTGAATTACGAAGGCACAATTTCCTTCTCTACTGGCATCCAGTGTTACTGAGGAACAGGCAAATCCCTATACAATTTCTTGTCTTCTTATCACAAACTTTTCATTATCTGTAAGATTTTTATCCTTTCTCTTCATTTTAGATGTCCAGAGATTTCATTAAGACTATTACTGGGAAGGGGTCCCAATCCAGACCCCTAGAGAGGGTTCTTGGATCTTGCTCAAGAAATAATTTCGTGTGAGTCCATAAAGTACAGTGAAAGCAAGTGTATTACGGAAGTAAAGAAACAAAAGCATGGCTACTCCATAGACAGAGCAGCCCCAGGGGCTGCTGATTGGGTATTTTTAATGTTAATTCTTGAATATCTGCTAAATAAGGGGTGGATTATTCATGAGTTTTTCAGGAAAGGGGCAGGGAATTCCTGCAACTGAGAGTTCCTCCTTTTTTAGACCATATTGTGTAACTTCCAGATGTTGGCATGGCATTTGTAAACTGGCATGGCATTGGTGGGAGTGTCTTTTAGCTAATACATTATAGCTAATACATTATAATTAGTGTGTAATGAGCAGCGAGCATGACCAGAGGTCACTCTCATTGTCATTTTGGTTTTGGTGGGTTTTGGCCAGCTTCTTTACCGCATCCTGTTCTGCAGCGCAGGAGGTTTCAGCCTCATGTTACCCAGCCCCTCTTCAAGATGGAGTCGCTCTGGTTGGAACACCTCTGACGAGGCTATATTTAGTAGTAGGCCTTTAAAAAATTTACCTTCATGTTCAGAGGCCGTTATCAATCTGACAACTGAGCTTTGATTCTGAAAATTTCTTCTGTGTTTTCCTCCATATTCATTTCCTCTGTTTTCTTTTCCTGGGACTCCATCATAGTCCTCCATGTCCTTTAACTAGTGTCACCTTTTAAAAAAATATTTGAATTTTTGCTCTACAATTTAGGAAATACTTTTGTTTTCCTGCCCTTCTAATAAACTTGTGTCTTGGTAATCACACCTTTATCTCCAAGAAAACGTTCTAGTTTTTTAAGTGCTCTTTTTTTCCATGGTTGCTTATTCTTTTTAATGTTTTTCTTTCGATAGATGCATGATCTTCCTTTTTGAAAAAAATTTTGTACTTTATTTGTTTATTTATTTATTTTTATATAAAGACATAGTCTTACTATGTTACCCAGGCTGGTCTTGAACTCCTGGGCTCAAGTGATTCTTCCGCCTCGGCTTCCCAAAGTGTTGGGATTACAGGCATGAACCATTGGGCCCAGCCTACCTTCTTAATCTAAGAATACTAATGAAGATTTTTTTTTTTTAAATTCTCTTCTGTTTCCTGGGTTACTCTGTTTCTTTCTAGTTCAATTTTTCAGGGTTTTTGTTGTTGTTGTTTGTTTGTTTTTAGATGGAGTCTTGCTCTGTTGCCCAGGCTGGCATGATCTCGGCTCACTGCAACCTCCTCCTCCCAGGTTCAAGTGATTCTCCTGCCTCAGCCTCCCGAGTAGCAGGTGTCCACTACCATGCCCGGCTAATTTTTGTATTTTTAGTTGAGACAGGGTTTCGCCATGTTGGCCAGGCTGGTCTTTAACTCCTGACCTCAGGTGATCTGCCCACCTCTGCCTCCCAAAGTGCTGGGATTACAGGCGTGAGCCACTGTGCCCGGCCAATTTTTCAGTTTTTAAAACTCCTGGTCTTCCTTTTTGTGTGTGCATGTGCTGTTTGTGTTTTCTTCAAAAGTCTGGTCATCCTTGGCTGTCCATATGTGGACAGGACAGTTCAGTTGGTCAGTGTGGGAGTGGGCATGGAATTTCTCTTCCACAAAGCATGTCTGTTTCCTGAACTTGCTGTGTGAATGCAAATGGGACATAGTCACTGGACAGCTTCAGTTTAAGGTGTGGGGACCTCAGTCTAGCATCAACACCACCTAAGAAGCTTCATTTCCCAGCAGAGGTGAGGGTGAGTGTTGAGAGACCCAGACCTCCTCCTCCCCTCCCCTTCACTGCCCTTTCTGCTCCAGGAGGAAAGCTCTTCTTGACTCCTTCTACTCCTTCAGGTCAAGCTGTCACTCTGCCTAACTTTTCTTTATGAATTATTGCTATCCCATCTGCTTTCCACATTCCTAAAATCTACCAAAACCCTAGTCAGCCATGATCCTTTTTCAACCCCAGTGCAGCTCTGGATTCTTTCCCTTTTGTCTGTCTTCACCAGGATTTTTATGTGAACTGGGAAAGAAGAGGTGGGGAATGTTCAGTGCATCCAAAGCCTGAGCTTTCTTTTTGCTCATGCCTTGATATTTTCTTTTAGCATTCTGCAATAAAAAGTGAAAAGCAAGTTACAGAAAGAAGAAAACTTTCAAGTCCAAGCCATCGAAAGTGGTGTCACCTTTGACAGTTTGCAAAGAATGCCCATTTCATGGTTAAGTCTTTTTTTGTCCAACTTAAGTAACTATTAGGCTGGTGCAAAAGTAATTGCAGTTTTTGCCATTACTTTCAATGGGAAAAACCACAGTTACTTTTGCACCAGCCTAATAGAACTAGGTTGGTTCTCATCCACCCTTCTTGTGAGAAGATGCTTTTGCAAAGATGAGGTAAGGGAATCAGGTGTTTCTCCCTAAAGCATTATCCTTTTCTTCCAGAAGCAGAGTTTGTCTCCCTTGCTCCATAGCCCAAGTGTGAAGTTGGACAAACAAGCTGTCATTGTGTTTCATGTGGACAGTCCAGTCTGCCAGTCTCTGACTTCTATCACCCACTACAGTCTAGTTTTTGTCCGAAGAATGTATGTGTCAATGTGTGTCATTGGCTTCAGAGACCCTTTTTAAATTTTGGTCTGAGTAGCTATACATGTTCTTTTTCTGCCACAGTATTGGCATATGGGATCATTAATGGCTTTTTAGGAAATACTTTGTTCACTTCACCTTCGTACTTCCCAGTAGAACCTGTAGGCTCATGAATTCACTACCTTTCTGTGATTTGTTTAGAATGGTGGCAATTTCTCACAGCAATTTAACTTGATGCCCCACTTGCTATGTATCTGGCATTATTTGTTTCCCATTTATGACTGAAATTGTCAATGCACTGATTTGCTGTTGTTTTGGTTTACAGTTAAACTTGTTTTAGCTTGTCTTAATAAAGTTTACCTCTATTTTATATCCATGTTCCTGTATTTAGGGTAAAAATATGATGCTCATTTGAACTGAACAAATATTTTCTTTATGTTTTTCATAAACAACAAAGTTCTTGGATGCCAAGTGCATGCTAGGTACTGTGCTCTAGGCATTAGCTTTGCTAAGATGATTAAGACAATTTCAGATCTCAAGCAGCTCACAGTAAACTGGGCTAGATTGTGGTTGTTTAATGTGTTTGTATATTTGATTGTTGTTTATTTGATTTGATTTCGTTTGGCTTTAGTTTTGCTTATAATAGAAAGTTTTACTTAATAGGCGTGTCTTTGTAAAATAAAAAGTTCTCTTGCAGAGAGGTGTAAACAAAAAATAAAATTCTAAGACCCCTTAACCATCTGAATGGACCTCTCCTCTCAGTCAGGGTGTTTCAAAGTTAACCTGAAAAACTGGTTCAGGCCATGCTGGGAAGGGAGGGTTGGACATGCCTCATTATGTCCTCCTCCCTTTTGGAATTCAGGAAAAGCTGACCAGCATTTAACATCAACACAGACCTTAAGTCTAATAAAAACCATTTACAATCTGTTCTCTCTGAAGCCTGCTACCTGGAGGCTTCATCTGCATGATAAAATTTTGGTCTCCACAGTCCCTTATCATAATCCAAACATTTCTTTCTATTGATAATAACTTTTTCAACCAATTGACAATCAGAAAATTTTTACATCTACCTATAACCAGGAAGCCCCCACTTTGAGCTGTCCTGCCTTTCTGGACCAGAACAATGTATGCTTACATGTATTTGATTGATGTCTCCTGTCTCCTTAAAATGTATAAAACTAGGCTGTGTCCCAGCCACCTTGGGCACATGTTCTCAGGATCTCCTGAGGGCTGTGTCATAGGCCATTGGTTACTCAAATTTGCCTTAGAATAAATCTCTTCAAGTATTTTACAGAGTTTGACTCTTTTTGTCAACAGAGGCTTTGGTATTCCTATTTTCCATTTTATGTAAACTCTTTATGTAAACTCCCATATATTCCTCTTGTGTTTTAAAAGATGGGGAGAAAAATCCACACAGTGGCCCCTCTCTTCCCAAGTTGTCACGCTGAGTGCTGCTTGGCAGTGTTGAACAAGAATACACCAAGTTTCATTTACTTGCATGCAATGAACTGATGCTTAGGCACTAGTGCTGTAGGCAGAATCAGTGTGCCACTGGGTCAAGGTGATTTTCAGTCTCAAGTTTCCTTTCTTCTCTTTTTTGTTTTTTGGAAAAAGAGTCTCACTCTCTTGCCCAGGCTGGAGTTCAGTGGCATGACCTTGGCTTACTGCAACCTCTACCTTTTGGGTTCAAGTGATTCTCATGCCTCAGCCTCCCAAGTAGCTGGGGCTATAGGTGTGCACCACCATACCTGGATAATTTTTTGTACTTTTAGTAGAGATAGGGTTTCACCATGTTAGCCAGGCTGCCTTTCTTCTTTCTTGCATATGAACATCAGAACACTCCATTGTCCCTTAAATTTAGAACAAGATGATTTACATTACATCAAATTGCATAGCAGTTAAAAGCTGGCCATTAAAAAAATAGAATTGTGTGGCTATCAGGAAACTAACATTTGTGGAGTGTATGAGTTTTCTACGGCTGCTGTAACAAAGTGTTACAGACTGGGCCGCTTAAACAACAGGAATTTATTTTCTCACAGTTCTGGAGTTTTGAAGTCCAAAACCAAGGTGACAACAGGGTTGAGCAGGGTTGGCTCCTTCTGAGAGCTGTGGAGGAAGGATGTGTTCCAGGCTTTTCTCCTTGGCTTGTGGATGGCCACCTTCTTCCTGTGTCTTCACGTTACCTTCCCCTATATGTGTCCAAATTTCCTCTTCAGATAAGAACCACAGTCTTATTGAATTAGGGCCCACCCTAATGACCTCACTTTAAATTTACTACCTCCATAAAGATCCTTTTTCCAAATACAGTTACATTCTGAGGTACCAGGGGTTAGGACTTCAACATGTGGATTTGTACAGAGGACACAATTCAGCCCATAACATGGAATGTCTCCACGGTCCCAGGAAGATTCTGGGTACTTTCATAAACATTAATTTATTTGACCTTCACAAAATTGCCACACTAGAAGGACATTGTGATCCCATTTCACAGATGAGAAAAACAGACTAAGGGCAATGACTTACCTCGTACAATGTCACTAGCTAAAAAGTAGCAAAAGCAGGATTTGAACCTAAATTTGTATGATCCATTCTACCAAGCTGCTTCTACGTGTTTTCCTTCTCAATTATTTTCTTCCTTTGTAAATGTAATGTTTGGAATCAAAATAAAGTCCAGGAAAGTTTGGCTCTATGCTTTTGGCTAGGAAGACTGATTTCTATAAATATGTTTGGCCTCCTAGTTAGTGGCCAGGGCTTTTGCTCCTGGATGCCTATGCTTTTTCTCTGCATTTTTCAACCTTCTCTAGCAGATCTCAGGACTCAATAGGAAGCGTTGCTGGCAGATCCAGACAAGGTGTTAACATCTGCTCTAACACCGTCATCTAATAAATGGGTCATCTGGTCAGTGGAGAGTTTGGATTGGTTTGACCTGCTCATTACTGGGAAATCTTGAATATCTCTCAAATGGTGAAACTCCTTTAAGTGGGAGGTTACATCATAAAGGGCAGAGGCTTTTCTTTGTTTGGGTTTGAGCCAAAAAATGGACAACTAAGGAGAGAACATCTATGGGTAGACAAGATACAACCTAATGTGAAGCTTGCTAAGACAGTGGGAGGAGATTAATGATGAAGATGTTCCTATCTCCTAAGAGCTGTTGAAACCCTCCAGTTGTGAATGTAATCAGGATAGTACCAGGCTCAAGACAGATAGAGCACTCTTCACTGCCAACCAACTAAGTGTAGTAAATGAAACCAGTAAGTGAGATTGGAAAAATGCTCAGCCACATCCATAAATAGCCTGTGGTTGACTTAAATATTTAGAAATACATGCTCTTTCCCAAGAAATAAAAAATGGCACTTTTCCTAGTAACATAGTGCATATGATATGATATTATAATACTATGACTCTAATTCTGGCTGTACCACTTAGTGCCAGTGTGTGCTGGGCACATTAATCTCATTGAGCATCAATTTCTTCATCTGTCAAACCAGCACGAAGGCAACTATGAAGGTCAAATGAGATTGTATTTGGGAGCCTTGCAAACTATAGAATGGTATGCATGTGTTAGCTATTTTTATTGTTATTTTATTTTTAGCCCAAGTCTAACAGAACCCATAACTATGCTGAATTATCCAGTTTGAGTATCCAATTTATGGATTATCCAGGCCTCCTGTTTTCCTTCCCCTTTTTAGTTCTTGTATGCTTTTTAGTCCTTTGAAAATGCCTTAGGAATAATGAAATAGAAAATAGAGAGAATATGCAGTTAGGAATTTTCACTTTTTAAATTTTATTTTGGATATTAACAGATACTAAATGGGGAGAAAGTAGAAAATAGCCCAGTTAACAAAGAGCTTGCTGTATATACTAAAGTGGCCTGTCACATTTTAAAGGAGCTAAGCCCTTCCAAGGAAATTACCTGTCATCTGGTTTCAAAACAGTCCTGGCAGACTCCCGGTAGATGCTGACACTTTTAATTTTTCCTGAGTGCTGTTAAAATTGTAGGACTTTTGGAACCATATTCCCATATCACCTTGATGAGCCAAGTGATTGAATAGAACATGTGATAAGGATCTTTCCTCGATGATAAAGCACCATGGAAAATCCTCAGTCAGCAACTTGTAAAGTGATTGCAGATCAAGTCTCTGAGTTTTCCTTGTCCAAGCATCTGTAAGACGTTCCCTTGGAATAGGAAGGTCCCTTCATATTTGCAAATAAAATATCGTGTCCATCTTCCCAGTTCTCCCGTAGATAGTACATTACCTCTTCATTCACTGAAAACGATTGCTGCTTATTCTATATTTAGAAAGAATTGCTAATGGTGTTTCTCCTTTTCTGGGGATAGGGCAGTAAGAATCCAAATGGGGACGGGATTCATCTAGTAGGGTACGTCATGGAAGCAAAGTAACTTAGCCATGGCTGAGTCCCTGGGGGATAACTTTTATTGATAATTGGTTACTTAAGAATTGAAGTTCTTAGGCTTCAGTAAGCCTTGCTTTCATGGTTTTCCAAATTCCTAACCTAGCTAGTGGAAGATGGCTAGTTTGGAGAAGGATCTATGAAATAATAGGGTGCTGTGTTCCAATTTGATATGACTCAGTCAACTGGTGGCCATCTACTGTCAGTACTCTCTGAGGAAATCTGTTAATTTCAGTCATATATCAGGATTTTAACTAAAACTCAGCATCTAATGAACCAGAGTGAACTAATTTGGTATGCCAGCATCTCTCTACTGTGCACTCTCCTTAATGATTGCCTGAATATGATCAGGTTGATGCCAGCAGAACTATTATTCTGACAAATGCTAATCAGAGATAGGATTCTGATTGATTTTAAATTCAAATTCACTGTGCACTATTAACTTTTCTAACATTGTATGCTTTTTTGATGGCCTCATTTGCATGATTTTTAAAATATGCATTTCTGGCTAAGAATTTATTATCTGAGTGTTCTTTCATTTAATACAAGTTTTTTGAGGAGTTCTTTTTTTCAAGGGCATGAAAAGATTATCAATTGATTTGCAGCAGAAATATGCTGTGGTTGAATTCCATATGACCTAACTAATAATTATCTGTCATCAGGGTAATAAAGCATAAAAGTTAGGACCACTGGAGTCAATATGCCTGGGTTCAAATTCTACCATCTCCACACCACATGGAGTGTATGTAAGTGGAGTGTACATATGGAGTGGAGAAGTTATTACTCCATAGCTTTATTCTCATCCTTTGATGGAGATAACAATAGCGTTTATCTGGTAGGGTTTTGGAGAAGGTTTCATTAGAACGGCTCTTGTACCGGCCAGCTTTTGCTAAGTTATATGGCCGTAAAAATGGATCTAAAATATGAATAGCTTACACTTACAGAGGTTTGTTTCTCATTCATATTTATGTTCATCATGGATTTTTAAATCCTGTCCACAAAAGTAAATTATAGTTTGGGATTCTGCTAAACTGTAGCTATTACCCTCTGCTAGGGCAGAAAAGATTAATATTTATGTGTTTGTCACATGGTCCTCTTAAGAATAAATTAAAGTGATGAATGCTTCTTTTAATCTTTCCAGGGAAGGTGGTCTATGGCGAACCCATAGCGGCCAGTCTTGGCACAGATGGCACACACTACTGGAATAAAGAATGGCACCATGCCGCCCACCATGTCATGGGTCCACCTTTGCGACCAGACCCCTCAACACCCGACTTCCTCATGAATCTACTGGCTAAGTAATCATTTTGCAGATGACTGGGAAGTGTATTGCCAAAAGAAGGTTTGGGTGGAGGGGAGCTCGTCCTCCCATCTGGACCTTCCATTAACCTCCCAGTATTCTCTTCTACTTGACCTGACAGGCCCTGGGTACCCTCACCTGCAGAACAAAAAACATCGACTTAGTTATGCTATGATATGTTGCTAAAGCCTTTCCTAGACTCACAGAAATCAGATCACTTTCACTGAAACTTTACTCTTTTCTGACTTTTTTCATCTCTTGTTGCCTAAACCCAGGGCTCTTCATTACGCTTTACTTTTTATCAGAATATTGTTGAATTTTTTTCTATGCTGATATAATCTGGGAACTAGGTTGTTGTGTAGGTGACCCTGTTACTTTCTGGGAAGGTATGATCATTTTTCTTGAAAATTCTACTATTCTTGGGCCAGATGCAGTGGCTCATGCCTGTAATCCCAGCACTTTGGGAGGCTGAAGTGGGCGGATCACATGAGGCCAGGAGTTTGAGATCAGCCTGGTGAACATGGCAAATCCCCATCTCTACTAAAAATACAAAAATTGGCCAGGCATGGTGGCTCATGACTGTAATCCCAGTTACTTGGGAGGCTGAGGCATGAGAATCACTTGAACCCAGGAGGCAGAGGTTGCAGTGAGCAGAGATAGCGCCATTGCACTCCAACCTGGGTGACACAGCAAGACTCTGTCTCAAAAAAAAGAAAAAAAGAAAAAGAAAAGAAAAAAGAAAATTCTACCATTCATGGACATCCCGACACTCCCCATTCACAGATACTCAGTCTCAAGCTAAGAGTTTTTCATGACAGACCTTACAAGAGTTTACTTACCTGTTCTTTACAGCTTCCTTCCTCCTTCATGATTCAACATCCGCAAGATTACTCACGAGTCAAAGCAGGATTCCTGTCCCTGGTAATATCAGCATCCTCAGCCAATCTCACCCTCTGTTCATTCCAGTGGGCCGTGTGGCTCAGGAATGCCCCGGAGGACCTGCCCTCCATTCATGAGGATCACCATGGTGATGTCTTTGCGGAGTATTCTGCTCACAAGAGGTTTTCTCTTACATATTTGCTGGTGATTCTGAAGTTATCTTCATCAAGTACATATAACTATTCATTTCTAGATGAGAAACAGAGTCTCGGACAAGCTTATATCACAGAGCTAGTAAATGACGGAGCTGAGCTTAGAAGCCAGGTTTCCTAACCTGTCTTGCACCACGCTTCCTATCAGTGTGTCGTCTGAAGGTGCTTCCTAGAATAGAGACAGGAGACGGATGAAATATGTTCTTGAAAAAACTGTTCATTCTCCATTGCATTTTTCTGACTTCAATTGAGAAGGGAGCCAGGAGATTAGTAAAGGTTATGGCAGTTTCCTCCTAACGTGTTCTGTATACTCACCCCATCACTCTTGTGTTTTTTTCTTTTACAGTGATGATCTAACCACAACAGGGACTGATAACTGCACTTTTAACACCTGCCAGAAAGCTCTTGGGAAGGATGATTTTACCAAGATCCCCAATGGGGTGAATGGTGTTGAAGATCGGATGTCAGTAATATGGGAAAAAGGCGTGGTGGGTTCAAACGTTCCAGCCTTGCTTTGCCTAGTTCTTCAGCCAGGATCCTGCCCATTTGAGGACCAGAGTGGCACAAATTTTCATAAACAAACTTTTTGATTGTTTTTACTAGGGAGGATACGAGGAATGCAGTACTATCACCTCTGCCACCATTCCATCCCTCAGTATAGCATCAGCAAAGAAATAATCTCTGCATAGTTTATTTTAGTTTAGAGGATGCATCGCACCATTTTGCAGAGACATTAGGAGATGAATTAAGATTGCATACAAAGAGGGTTATTCTTGAATTCTCTGAAAAGGCATAGCCCTTCTGCTTGATTTCTCATGCTCTTGAATTCCAATGCCTCATGTGTCATTGGCACAAATACTTGAAATGATAAAAAATACACAAAGGGGTTGGGTGCGGTGGCTCACACTTTTAATCCCAGCACTTTGGTAGGCCAAGGCGGGTGCATCACTTGAGGTCAGGAGTTCAAGACCAACCTGCTAACACGGTGAAACCCTGTCTCTACTAAAAATACGAAAGTTAGCCGGGCATGGTGGCACGAGCCTGTAATCGCAGCTACTCAGGAGGCTGAGACAGGAGAATCGCTTGAATTCGTGAGGCAGAGGTTGCGGTGAGTCAAGATGGCACCATTGCACTTCAACCTGGGGCAACAGAGTGAGACTCCATCACACACACACACACGAAAATACACGAAAGGTATTCATTATGCTTATACCTCCTTGTCATGAAATCTTTGTCGATGTCAGTTGTTTTTTTTTTTTTTTTTTTTTTTGACGGAGTCTCACTCTGTTGCCAGGCTGGAGTGCAGTGGTGTATTCTCAGCTCACTGTAACCTCTGACTCCCAGGTTCAAGTGATTCTCCTGCCTCAGCCTCCCAAGTAGCTGGGATTACAGATGTGCGCCACCATGACCAGCAAATTTTTGTATTTTTAATAGAGAGGGGGTTTCACCATGTTGGCCAGGCTGGTTTCAAATTCCTGACCTCAAGTGATCCACCTGCCTCGGCCTCCCAAAGTGTTGGGATTGACAGGCGTGAGCCACCATGCCCAGCCTGATGTCACTTCTTAAAGGACCCTTGGATATCATATTTTTAAATTGCTGTATGAAGTCACAAAAGTAATAATTTAAAGTCTGGAAACAAAATGTAAATGCTCATGACTAGAACATTTCTCCCTAAGGATGGAGAAGAATCACATAACTAAATGTCTGTGTGTTAACTTGTCCAGCCAGTTGACATGTGGAGCTGTGAAGACCAGCAGAGGGGACTTGCCTGGGTAGATTTCTGGTCCCCAGTGTCATGCCCTTCTTACCCATCTCCTAGGATGCCTCCCTTGAATGACACATTAATTACATCTCACACTTCAGAATCCTCTTCAATTGCCTTTACCCTACACATACCACCTACTTCTAACTCTAATGAATTATTCACCAAGTCTTGTCAATTTTATTTCCAAAGTGTCTCCTTATTTCTTTCTTCATTGCTGCCATTCTAGTTGGAGGCTCATATTTTGTTTGGACCTTTGCAGTAATCTCACAGCTGGTCCCCATCTCTAGGGTCTCACTTGCTACAATGTATTCTTTACTCCAGTACAAGAACTCTTGTTCTGTACTGAGAACAGCTGACAATGCTTTTATTATTATTTTTACAGTATTATAGAGGGAGGATAGGTTTCGAATGGGAGTTCTCATTCAAAAATAAAGTTCTGTTTGTGCTATTGTTCTCTTAAAAACCCTTTACTTGTCTCCATTACTTAGTGGATGATAGTTGAATCATTAACTTACAATTAGATCTTCAAAGCATCTCTATAGCCCCATCTTCTGCTGATTATTTTCCTTACCCCCTCTTCCTCCACCCCAACTCTAACCATCCCCGACGACTTCTCTTCACTCAGATTTTCTTGATAACAGTTCAACCTTCCACTTGAACTTCTGTTATTACAATGAATATCTTTATTATAGCAGGTTTTCATCATCCATATAGTTCCCTGGTATATAAATGGCTTTACAGTGACTGAATAGTTCTTCATAATATATAGGAAACCATGTCATTTTATGAAACATTAGTATGGTTTACTTATGGAAATATTACTTTCAGGGCATGGTTCTTAGTGATTTTTAAGGCAAGCACTCTTTGGTAATTAAATAAACCTTAAGTACCCTCTTACCATGTAAATAGGGATAAACTCCTAACACTTTTAAATTTTATTTTAGAGGAGCCACATCCCTTTGAATTCTGTCCATATTAAAATCTCTTGCAATAGACTATCCATAATTGTTGGTTTGTGCAAAACTTCAATTGCATAAAATTGAACCTCTTGAGTTGATTTTTTTATCTTTTCAAAAGGATTGCATCTGGGTGTGGTGGCTTATGACTGTAATCCTAACACTTTGGGGAGGCTAAGGCAGGTGGGTTGCCTCAGCCTCCTGAAGTGTTAGGATTACAGTTCCAGATCAGCCTGGGCAACATGGTGAAACCCCATCTCTACAAAAAATTAGCCAGGCATGGTGAGGCATACCATACCACGTAGTCCCAGCTATTAGGTTGGTGCAAAAGTAATTGCAGTTTTTGCCATTAAAAGTGATGGCAAAACTGTGATTACTTTTGCACCAACCTAATGCTTGGGAGGCAGAAGGGGGAGGATCACCTAAGCCAAGGGAGGTTAAAGCTGCAGTGAGCCATGATCACGCCACTGCATTCCAGCCTGGGCAACAGAGTGAGACCATGTCTCAAAACAAAAACTGAAAAAAAAAGGATTGTCACCTGATTCAGAAGTGTTGGCCCCTATCCTCACTCTATAATATTCTTTAAAAAATAATAAAAGCATTGCCAACTGATTTAAAAATGTTGTCAGCCAGGTGCAGTGGCTCACGCCTGTAATCCCAACACTTTGGGAGGCCAAGGAGGGTGGATCACCTGTGGTCAGGAGTTGGAGACCAGCCTGGCCAACATGGTGAAACCCATCTCTACTAAATACAAAAAATTAGCCATGTGTGGTGGCGCATGCCTGTAATCCCAGCTACTTGGGAGGCTGAGGCAGGAGAATCACTTGAACCTGGGAGATGGAGGTTGCAGTGAGCCAAGATCGCACCATTGCACTCCAGCCTGGGCAATGACAGTGAAATTCCGTCTCCAAAAAAAAAAAAAAAAAAAAAAAAATCACCTATTCTCACTCTATATTATTCTATCTAATGTCTACATGATTATCTCATAAATCTTAGGTCTGTAATAAATAAGCCAGATCATAAATGTGGTATTGTCAAACTTTAAATGAGAATCGAAAATACCATTACCAAAATCTAGCTGTCACTTATACCAATTTTTGTGATTCTAGGATGAATGGGAAGAATTAGTGTGGATGCTAATTAATGGGGTTTTTGAAAAGTCATCTTCAGGCTTCCATATGTTACCCCATCGTCTCCATCATTAGCATTATGACTGTTTAATACTTATCAGCATCCTCAGATGCTCCACGATATAAGAAATTAGGTGTAGTTCTGTTTGTTTAAGAGATGCATGTCTTGTCATTTTATTGATAGGATACTTTTTAGTATTTGATCATTAGAATGATTCTTTGAATTGCTTTACAGCACAGTGGTAAAATGGATGAAAACAGATTTGTGGCAGTTACCAGCACAAATGCAGCCAAAATCTTTAATCTCTATCCAAGAAAAGGAAGAATAGCTGTAGGATCAGATGCTGACATTGTTATTTGGGACCCAAAAGCCACAAGGTAAGTCTAAGTTCTTGTATTCCTTGGCTTCATCGTGGAGAAAATGCACTAACTTGCAAAGAAATAATGCTTTGGCATTAATCGGCCATTTCTCCTTAGATGACTTCTTTAGCTGTGCTCAGGTACTTTGAGCCTGTACACAAGATAAAGGTTTTGATGTGCAAATATTCCTTTGTTTTTCTTGGCATAGAGGATGCAGAAATTGTGTTGCATTCTCTGACAATGGATCTGTATATAAAACCAATATGAATTTACCATTTCAGTGCCTGGCAAATGCCCGAGTTCACATGGAAGAAAGGTACAGAGTGACGAAGGAAATAAAAGGCTTAGTTTGAAAAGGGTTGAATTGAAAACTCAAAATAATTACAGCCTTTTTAAAGCTTTCAGATAGAAAAATTCCAGCACAAAGGATGTCACTTTCAGTTAGCCAAATTTTCCAGTTGAGTTCATCTTCAGCCTGTCATTCCTAGTAGATTCCAGCTTTTTGTTTCCAATTTCCATAATTCTATGTTAATATTGCAGGTCTGGCAAATTCCACCAACTCAGGAAAGCAGTCAATAGAGGCTGGAGCTCTGTTATTGTCTCCTTATAGGACGTTAGCACAGGCAACACCTGCAGCCTAATTTGTGTTTTTCATGTACTTTGCAGTTGTAGTGGAGAAAATCCCATTAAATGCTTTAATAATCTGTATGTATGTGCACTCGCATGGACTTCTGCCTCCTTGTACAGGCATTTATTCAAAGTCTATTAGGGTTTTTATTGTAGTAAGAAAAAAAAGTCTACAGTTTCTTGGGCTAATATTGTCACAAAGGCCCAGCTTCAATTGAAGTGCTCCTGGGTTACCTTTGGGAAAACAATGATCATTTGAAGCACTAAGGTACCATCACTGTAAGCCTGAAAACAAGCCGCAGATATTCCTACAGAAAATCCTCGTTTTTTTCCACTTGACACTCTCTGGGCACCCACTTTTCGCACTCAGGGACCAGTTCACATGGCTGGCAGGCCGTAGTCATAGCAAGCAAGCAGCCTTCAGTTAAACACTTCAGCATATCACCTCATCGCTGGTTAAGATCCATGCAGTGCCCTAAAGGGTGGTATACACATCTTATTTACATAAATATCTTAAGATAACAACAAGACACGGTTCAAGGTCTTTCTTAGGTTAATAAGGAACTATTGCCCATTTAAGGACTAAATATCTGGTTGCATACAAAATAGTTACATGCAAAATGAAGACAAGCAAAACCAAATGTAGGCAGCTTCTCTACAAGGCTAGAAAAATTGTGCTTGGAAAGGCAATGGAAAAAAAATTGCTTGGATTTTGATTGCTCTGTGGCTGAAATGAGCATGCTGTGTTTAGAGAACTCTTGATATTTAAAGTATCACTCTACAGAGGGCTGCTGTCCACCCAGCAGGGGCCTGCCCAGGGCCATCTTGGCTGTAATTCAAACCATTTAGGCTGCTTCAAGGGCTGGGCTCAGGCAGACCTTTTGAAATAACTTGTGGCTTAAGGAGATCGTGAGCTTTAATCTGAAAACCTAGAAATTTTCAAAAGGGAGAAAACTATTCTGTGAAAGAAATATTTGTGGAAAATGATGCTTTTGAAGCATAACATCAGGGAACATCATACTAATGTTAATCATCAGTAATAATCTGTATGTCACAGCTCTCAGTGGGTTTTTTAAATGTTTTGGTGTCTTAAATGTGATTTTACCAGGAGAGACAGCTACTGATGACCTTATGACAATGAGAAAACTGGAGCTGTGCAACAGCGTAAGTGACAGGTTTGCTATGAGAACCCTGACCTAGTGACTTCGACTTCATAAACTTGGGTGATTTTTCATGAGATTCAGTACCATGTTGTCTGCTGACAGCAAAGCAGAGCACTTTATAATGTTCTTGATTTTTCATATTCCATTTTGTCTTCCAATCAGGTGGGCCAATAACTAAAAGCATTTTTGGATTTGATTTCATTCTCTGTCATTCTTTATCAAAGGTGAGGGAAAAAATGAAAACACTTTATTGTGTGGTGAGACTCTCCAGTCTAATTCTTAATAATATGGAGAATCTCAGGAGGCCATTCGATGCGCTTCTTCTTTTGAATCCTCCACCTGAGTATCTCCAACAGGGCCCAGCCTGGCGAGCCCTCATCTGCCGTTTTAATTTCTAGGGATGACACCAGCTCAGGGGTAGAGCACTGTCTTCCCTAGACAACTGGACAAAGAGAGATGACCTGAACTCAAGGTTGTGAATAATTCACTTTATTTACCACATATTGCTGCCTGGAGGGTATTTATAGGCTGCGATTATGTCTCTTTGAGTCATGTTTTTAGACTATATAAATTTAGACCGCTTTCTCACAAGTTTTGCTACTAATTTCTATAACATTGTCTTACCCTTCTTTTCCTATTCAGTTGTTTCAGAATAGCACATAATGATCCAGATGTGTAGATTTTTTTTTTAAAGGTCTATATATATTACCTGCTTAATTTCCCTCATTTCTAGTCTAAGAATAACTAACTTAAGGTCAAACTAAAAAGCTCCTATGTTTTTACATTTCTTTCCATCGCTTTCTCTTGTAAGTTCTTTCACGTTTTTTGTATGATTTCCATCCTTCACTTTATGAAGGACATTATTTATCGCATTAATGATCAAATTTATTTATCACAATAATGATAACAAAATTAAATATTAACGTTTTTGTAGATGTGTCTTTTGGGAGAAAGATACATATTCTGCATTATCTTACTAGCATGAAGCTTCTTTATCTGTGTGTGCTGATTGTGTACACCTCGGTGCCAGACATAAGGAAAACCAGCATAGCCCCAGAGCCTAATGTGTAGGTTCTGATCCCAGACCCATCAAAGGCCATTTAAAGTCTCTGAAAATCCACTCTCTCATGTGTAAAATGGGATCATTGAGAATTGTTATGCCTACCTCATAAAGTTTTGGTTAGAATCACATGAGATACATGTGAAAATGCTTTGTCAACTAAGAACGTGTTACACAAAGACAAGATATGTATTATTATGGTTATTTTCTATTTCTCTAGTTTGACTAGTTTCATTCTTTGCAGGACATTTTCATTTTTAGGTGTTCTCAGCTATTTTGCCTGTGGTGATCAGAAGGCAGATGAACCATGGGGTTCTATTTCTCTGACTCCAGATCCTTTTAAAAAGCTGGTGACCTTTTTGTTTTTCTTTTCTTGTTTTATTGTTTTTTTGAAAAGCGGAAAAATCTCAGGGTATATTGAATTGATTGAGCCTCCTTTGGATTTCTTTGACATATTTGACTTATTCTATATCTTGCTTCTTTAATCCTTTAATTTAACATTTTCCTCTAAACCATCATCAGAATAGTTTTGCACTATCATCATTCATTTTTTTTCAATTGCAGAATGTGGGAAAAAGGAGAGAAGGGGGCTGTTGAAGAGGAGGCTTCATAGAATAATGAATCTGGAAGAATTCAAGGAGAAAACACGTTTGTTGTCGTTCACATTAAGGGAGAGAGATTGTTTCAGAAACTGTATGCTGAGCCCTTATCTGGGTCGATCATAGCACCAGCTTTCTCTATTCTTGGCCTGGTTGTTATGAGAAAGTTGCTCATCTGGGCTGGCTGTTCCCGACCAAAATTTATGCTGATGACCTCAACTAGGACCTTTCTGAAGTGCAATAATATTTTTAGACTTTTCTAACTGTCCATGAATCATCCATAGCTTTCCACTGTCCTTAGACACTACCCCTACCATCGTCACCGTCTGCCTCTTCTCACCTTGCAGCCTGAGTTCTACTGAATCCCGCAAACCCACTTACAATCCTGTACCACAATCTGTCTTCCTTTTCTTTCTCATTAATATTCTTGAGGTCTAGTTCCATTTTTTAAAATAAATGTTTTATTTTAGAATATTTTAGATTTACAGAAAAGTTGCAAAGATAGTACAAGACAGTTCCTATGTACCCCATACTGGTTGCCACTATTATTATCTTACATTAGTATGGTACACTTGTCACAATTAATGAACCAAAACTGATATGTTATTATTAACTAGAATCCATACTTTATCATATTTCCTTAGTTTTTGCCTTTTTCCCCTTCCGGGATCCAATATTGCATTTAGTGGTCATGTGTCCTTAGGCTCCCCTGACTTGTGACAATTTCTCTGACTTTGTTTTTGATGACCTTGACAGTTTTGAGGAATATCGATCAGGTATTTTGTAGAATGGCCTCTGTTGTAATTTTCCTGATGTTTTTCTCATTATAAGCCTCTGGTTGTGGGTTTGGGGGAGGAAGATCACAGAAGTAAAGAACCATTGTCATCACATCGTATCAAAAGACATACTGTGAACACGACTTACCACTACTGGTGTTTACCTGGATGAACTGGCTGAGGTGGTATTTTCCAGGTTTCTCCACCATACAGCTGTTTCCCCCACCCCTTTCCATGTTGTATTTTCTGGAAGGAAGTTACCATGTACAGTCCATACTTAAGGAGTGAGGAGTTATGCTCTCGATTTTTGTTTTAATTGATCCTATATGACGTAGGCCTAGCTTGGTTCAGCATAGAGAAGAAGCACAATAAATGTTGAACAGGTGAATGAGAAGGATGCAGTCTTCCACACTGCATGGAAGATTGGCAGGACTAAGAAATAGCATAAATGAAAACTAGAAAGATTTTATTCAGCACCGGCTATGGTGAGAGGAAAAGTAAGAATAGCATCTTCCCATTTCATGCTTTTTACTTACTGCATGTGATCAATACATGACTGTGTTGAAAGAATGAATAGATAAAGATGAATTTAAGTAGAAAAGATTTATTACCAAGGAGAGGAGGAAGAACTGTCTCACTGGTCTTATTTTCTTTAAGTGCCCCTTCATATTTTAGGTTGGGAGCAATGAGTTTGTTAAGCAGAGCTCTTAGAAGAAATGAAGTCAAAAGAGTTACCTTTGTGTGCTCCTTCATTCACAAATTCCCTCTGCACAGGAGCACCTCGGCAAGCTGCAGGCTGAGGGTCAAGCTTATACAACAGCCACGCCCTGCTTTTAAGAAGCTGACAGTCTAGGAGAGGAGAGGAGATGTAAAGTCAAATATTCTCAGCCTAAGAAGGGATGGGTTAAGAATATCACACGAGAGGCAGAAACAAGATGCCTTAGAAGTTCAAAGAAGAAAGATCCTTGTGGAGTTAGAGCAGTCATCGACATGAAATCGTACGAGAAAGGTGAGTAGATAACGTGGCTCTCAAGACTAAACATGGAGGTGAGATAAACCAAGGCATTGATAGGGGGTTCCAGGAGGAAGCAGTTAAGGCTGGGGATTGCACCACAGAGAGAACAGGTTCAGGCTGTAGAAGGAAATGAGAAGGTGAAGAGGTTGTGGCTGTCTCCACTTTCAATTGTGTTTATCACAGACAGAGGCAATTTTAAATAGAGTTCACCTTGTAGAGAAGTGTTATTTAATCAAATGAATAAATGAATATATCTTTAGGGTTTTTTTTTTCTTCTTGTAATAAAGGCCTCCCTTTTAAATTTTACCTGCCTGATTTTAACATTAAATGCAGGCTGGTAATGTGCAGGCTTTTTGTCTCACCACAGCATTAGATATTGGCCCAAATTTTCCTACAAAATTTCCTCAAACGGTTTTAGCAAAAATAACTGCCCAGCCGACTCGTTAGTATCTAACAGGAAAGCAACATGCATTGTACCCTAGATGCTGAAGGGGGCGCCCACAGCCCACACTGAGCTCGGCTGGCTCCAACCAGGCCATTCGAGCTGCTGGTTATGCAAGAACAAGCCAGCCCCTGGAGAACGAATGCATTTGCTAATGATTTTTGGCTTCATGGTACACAGATGTTTTCGTTTTTAAAATTCTTGTTACTTATTAATGGCATGTAGACGTAAGTGTGCTTGCCACACAATCTGTAGCCTTAAAAATGGACCACGTTAGAGTTACCAGGGGAGACCAGTGGAAAGAAAAGCAGGGCAGCCATGCTTATTTTTTCCTTTTAAATCTGTAAAAAGCGAGATGATTCCAAGGTGAGGAATTTGACATATGGTGATGGATGGCAGGAGAGAATTGGGAGTGGGCGTAGTAGGGAAGGTTTGGACATCCTGATGAAAGATTACCTAAGACGTCACTAGCCTGTAAAAAGTTCCTGCAAAAATCAACTGCAATAGCTCTTCTGTGTCATTGCACAATAAAGAACAAACTGCATTTAGTGTAAAGGGAGCATTCACCTTTTTCGGAAATAAAAGAGCCTGCTGTATTCAGCTTGACGGCTCATTGAGCTGGTGTCTATTGCTTATGATGGAAGTATGTGTCCTACTGCTTCACTACTTGGGTCAAAGCTTCAAATTTAAGGACGTTTTCAGTTTCTGAATGTTTGACACATTTCTGTAGAAGATCTTGATACCTGGAGTCAGGGGAAGAAATCAGGAACATGCTTTTCATGTGATGTTAAAACAGAATCTTGTGGTGTCATGTGGTCAAGACGGAGATCAGGCAAATTGGCCAACTTGTTAAAAATCTTATTAGAGAGAGTGGCATGTCAGTTACTTGCAAGCCCATAGCTGCAGCAGTAACTCATGTTCTGGCAATTTAAAACTATCCTCGGAGCTTCAGTTCTTTGGTATTCATTAAATAGCACTTAGTTACTATGGTAACTGTCCCTTTTCAGTATTTATGAGCTACAGGGTATCTCACAGAATCTCAAGCACACAAACACACAGCTAACACATTGTGTGTACTGGAGCATTTAATGAAGACTTCTAGCTGGACCATATTCTGCAGAGCAGACATGTTTTCATTTATTATTTTTTAACTCAATTATGGCAGGCTTTGACCTTGAATACACCATTCTTGAAGGCATTGTGCCATCTTTCCTGCTTAATTTCCTTCCCTTTCTCATTGAAGATGGAGATAAATGAATTTAACTTTATATTCAGTGAAGAGTAATGGCTTGCAGCTTATGATGGTGCCCTTCTGGATTCTAGAGGGGGCCTTTTGTGTGAAATAAAGTGGGGGAAGAATAACTGTCATCCTTGGGTGGTAGGGATTGTAGGGCGTGGGGAGGGAGAAGAAAGGAGGAATCAGGTACCCTTTGGCAAAGAGTGATGGTTATGGCTTATTAGGATAGCTACATCACCAGTAATTGTCTCACAGAAGCTATGAGGCATTTTCCCTTGAAGTTGCACATTGTGTATCCTCTGACTCATTTGTGCATTATAATCCTCCTCCTCTTCCTCAAAGAAAGCGTGCGCACACACACACTCACATGCACGTCAGCACAGCAGCCTGGGTTCCTGCTTATAACAGTTGATCAGCCTGAAGATGCTGCTTTTCACGCCTGTTTCTGAGAGTGTCTGTCACTAATGCGCCTGCCACTCCCCACACCCACAAGCATCCCAGTGTGCATTGTGTGGGTCTTGTCCTGGGTGCATAAGTGGAAATGAATATGATTTATGCCATGATTTGTCACTGTGATGTCTTATAACACAACGTCAGGGCTGCAACATGTTGTCAGGGCTGCTGCCTAATGTGGTTCAGGTTGTGCTTTTGCACAGTTACAGGGGCACTCTTCACATCATCGTTACCACGGATATATGTGTATAGTTAGATAGCTAGATATAGATACAGGTAGTAACTATGCCAGTTTTCTAGCATATGATAGCAAAGCACCTTGAGGAACAAATGTCTTTTGCTAATCCACACAAAATCAAACCTGCCATCTGGGCTATTGGGGGAGCGGTACCATAGAGTGAAGAGAAAGGCTTTGGTGTTAAAGTCCTAGTCTGCCACTTATGAGCTGGGTATGACTTTGGGTATGTCATTTAATTTTTCTGAATTTCAATTTTTTTGTTTGTAAAATGGGCATGATAATGCTCTTTATTTCCTAGCTTTGTTGTGAGCTTTAAGGTCGTGTCATAAGATGCTTGGTGCATAGTCAGTGTTCAGTAGCACTTGGCATGTAGTAGGTGGTCAGTGGTAATAGATAATAGTAGTAGGTGGTCAGTTTGTGGAATGAGTGGGAGCTCTTATTAGCTATAGCTGTGAGTCAGAAATCTTTGTATAATGACTTAATTCAGACAGGACCAAAAGATATTAGAATTATATTTCATATAAAAACTCCGTCTCCCAGGTTTCTTGCACACCTTTAATTTTCACCACTAAATTTCAGAATGACTAAAATTAAGAAGCTTAGATGGATTGTTTTGGTTAAGAGAGCCTGAGCCTCCAGAACTGACACCTTTTAAAAATTATTAGCAGTGAAACTGTTCAAACAAACCTCCTAAGATTCATTTTGTGGCCTTCAGAAGACATTTGCTTTAAAAAAAAAAAAAGTTTGGGCTATGCATGAAAAAAGCTAGCTTTGCTGGTTATGTATGCGTACAGTTTTAACCACTCTTTGTTCCAAGTTGTTTATTTAAACATATTTTCATGCAACTGAACCTTCAAGTGAACTAGAAATGATTTCTGGGGACTTTACTACTAATAGCTGCATTTTCCCCCAAATTATAAAAGAAAAGCAGCTTAGAATGAATCGCAGTAACCCATTCTATCACTGATCATTTGGCTTGGCCAGAGTAAGCAGTTTATTTTCAGCATTAGTATTGGGCAAAAAATAAGCACCAAGCGAGTCTGTGTGAAAGACATAGGTTTTCCTAACTAAGCACCTGCTGTATTTTTCTTCCTACCTGACATAGATTCTATGTTTTTATATCTTTGACATTTGCTTGTATTATTTACAACTGTATTCCTAGGTTTCAGCACAGTTCCAGGTATATATAGAAGCTCAATAGTCATTTGTTGAGTGAAGAAACCAGATACTAATGGACAAATGTGTGATTTAACATTTTTGTCTGAACTTTATCTGCCCATGGAACTGGTTCAAGAGCCATGTTTTACATTTTTTCCCCCTTTGAATTAAAAAGAAGAGAATTCTCAGCACTTCTGTCTTCTTTCCCAAAGCAGTGCTTGACAAAGATGCATTCCAGAGATAGTGGCTAGTTGTGTCACCAGACCTGTCCATGCATATGGTTTACACCAGGTCATATCCTTCTGTGGATCAAACAACTCTGTTTTTTGGACTCAGACTCATCTCTAATTCCGGCCAGTTATTTTAAAATTATGGCCATTAGTTATGGAGGAAACAGAGGACAGAGTGAAAATGGTTCAAAAGAAATTTAATATCAGTATCTGAAAAGAATCCCAGGGTCCTTATACTCTTATTGTACAGCAAAGAGCCTTGTCTTCCTACAAAGGCCTTAGAAGAAGTCATTTATAAAAATGGTCCCCTCCCTCGAGAAGACTACAGTGGAAGTCTATTTGGAGGCAGTGAGTAATTCAAGGAAGGGCCTGCATTTTAGTGGCCTGACCGAAACACCAAAAAACTTAAGCTGATTTACTGTTTTTTGTTTTTTTTTTTTTTTAAAGAGCAGACCTTCTCAAAGCATGGTTTCTGGACTAGCAACATCAACATCATCTGGGAAGTTTTTAGAAATGCCAACTCTCAGCCCCTACCTCAGAGCTGCTGCCTCAAAAACTCCAGGAGCTGGGTCCAGCAATCTAGGTTTTCAAAGCCCTCCGGGGACTTCTGATACACATTCAAGTTTGAGAAACACTGGTTTCGAGTCATAGAATTAGATAAGATGTTGGAACTCAAAAAGTCCAATTAGCGACCCCAGATGGAGTTCTCTATAGTATCTCTATAATGCAGATGTTGTAGGTTTGCTTGATTACTGCTGGTTTCAGGGAACTTACTACCTAACCAAACGGTCCATTTCTTTCTGGGATGCCTGTAATTATGAGGACATTCTTCTTTTGGTTGCATTAAAAATTATCTCCTCTTAGCCCTTCACATGTTTATCCTTTGGAATTATGCAGAATGTATCTACATTCTCATATGATAGTCCTTTCATTTATTCATTCAAATGTTTGAAGAAGTTATTGGCTCCCAGTAAGCCTTCCCATCATGAGATATGCATTCCCACGTTCTTCACCAGATCCTTAGGCCCATGAGTAGCAAAATCCCAATGACCTGACCACTCCTGTACCCTCCCTTCTCTTGACACACACTTGTCCATGTCCTGCAAACATGTGAGTCCCAGAACTAGACATGTTCCTACCTGTAATACCATCAGAGCAGGAATATCTGAGGCTGATTAGTTTGATAACTAAATGCAGAACTTTGCATTTTTTAAAATAACATTTTTCTTGAATGCACCTTGTACATCCAAAACAGTAATTGTGAGCAACTGCATGAGGTTTTAATATCTTACCACATTTATTCAGTGAGTAACTTAAAAACATACTGGGTCTTCTCTGATGTTTATGTTAAAATGACTAGGATTATAGTAAATGGTTGCTTTCTGTGTTACACTTTTAAGTCTCTTTGAGTAGACAGTAATTTACAATGTCCATAATTTTTTTAAAAAGTACAATTTTAATATAAACAAAAGGTACAAAGAGTACTTTAGCTAACACTTGTGTATTAACCTTCCCAGGCCTGCCTCCTTCCTCATCTCAACAACTACCTAATTTGGTGTTTATCATTTCCATGCATTTCTTTCTATTTACTATATATAGATGCATTTCTAAGGCATGACTATATATTTACATAATATATAATATAAATATTATATATAATTTTTGTGTATTCTTAGCTTCATATGAATTGTACTGTATGTATTGTTCAACTTTCTTAATATTATAATTGTTAGACTTTCCATGTTGAGATGTTGTAGGTTTGTTTTATTCATTTTCACTGCTTTATACTATTCTGCTTTATGAATATACCATAATTGATGATATAGTCTTTTGCTGGTGGACACTCAGGTTGTTTGCAATTTTTCACTATTTCAGACACTCTATGTCTTGTATATATGTGTGAGAGTTTCTCTGGGGTGTTCATCTGTCCCCTGATTTGTTTTACATGAAATACTGTCACATTTTCTCCAATAGAAACATATAAATGTATGGGTCTTTGCAACTAAATGCAGAAATTCCCATTTCTCTCTATTATGCTTTTATCTTGTTCCACATTCATTTATTCAGTCATTACAAACTGTATCTTGGGCCTTGCCATGTGCCAGAGACATGGTAGGTGGTGGAGACAAAGTGATTAGGCATAATCCCATTCTTTACCAGGGTGGAAAGGGCAAGGCCAGCAGAGAAGTGGTGGCTTTTGCTTTTTGCCCCAGTTGTCTTTTGAATTGTGATTCTGGTGGTCCAGGTACTAGCTCTCACTGCCAGAGTAAGCCCACCAATCAGAGGGCTCTCTGGCCAGATCTACCACACCAGAGTCACAGAAACAAAGCTGGTAGGCCCTGCAACCCTGGCAGGGGTGGGCCTGGAGCTGGAATGTCAGTGGGGGAGGAAGTGGAGACAACAAGACTCCGGACTCCTTCCAGTCCCCTGAGACAACACAGCCGAATATTCACCTATTTGGTGACTTGAGTCTGCACCTATTTCATCATTCTAACTGCACACACAGTGCTTGAAATATATAATATTGGCACCCACCCAAGATACATGCACATCAAGTTTTCACAAACATTCGCATTGGCCCTTGATTTCCTGAGCTCATCACATAGAAGCTAAGATCTGTGAATCTGAGGTCAGTGCTTTCTTTCTGTGCTCCAGGGCAACAGATTGCGCATTCTGTCCTTGGTTACAAGTGTGCACTTGGCAGGAGCACGGCCTGCATCCCTGCAAATCTGCCAACACTCCTGGACATCGGTTCCAAGCCTGTCCTTCTGGCGGCGGGGCTTCTTTGAACACCAGCAGGCGGTTGACTTCTAAGTTTAAAAGATTTCATGTACCTGCAGAACACTTCCTTGGTGCCCTCCCAAAAAAAGTGACCTGTGCCAACCAGAGAGCATTTGGGAAGGAGAGTCAGAGTACATCAGGTTTATTTCGCAGCTGCAGCTGGAATCACATTAAACTTATTGCCTAATTTCCTTTGTCTAACTTGATTTCTCTTTGGCTGGGAGGCAAATAGATCGATATTGTTTTTTTTATGCTGAGGTTATGTTGTCTGAAGGAAATTTTCCATTGGTTCACTATGCCTGCCTTTAGTCAGGTAACTGGGGCCGCGATCTGTCTGAGCAAGGAAGGGCTCCCCAGATGTGCTCTCAAGGCCTGCTGTCTGCATGGAGGAGGTGCCTCCTGGAGGGGGTCACAGGGGCTGCCCCTCGCAGGGTAGAGCTGAGCGTTTGTGCTGGGCTCTCAGCACGTTTCTCTGGCTGTCTTCTAATAAACAGCTTTGTTTTATCTTTTCCTTTCCTGTGAAGTCCTTTTCTCCCTACGTTTTCTCTATCATTTTGTATATTTGCAATGCTCTTTCCCTCTCCACAATTTCTTAAAGGTGGTTTCTTCATGTTTTTGTTATGTTTTCTTCCTGTGAGCCCCCCACTATCATCCTGTGCTATGATTGTTCCCTCTTCTTCTCACTCGGGAAGGGAAATGTTCATACTTTGCTCAGTTCTGTCCTCCTGCCAGGCGTTTATTTAAGAGAGCTAAGTTTCTGGAGGCAAAATAATGAGAAGGCAATTTACCCACAAGAAAAACAAACGGAGCCTTTATCTGTGTAGAAGGATTGCTGAATTCCTCACATGGTGGAGGTGAGGGGGTGAGGACAATGTTAATCAGTTATCTGAAAACACATATTGATTGCATGTTCATTGTGTGTAAGAAATGTGTGACAAATTATGAGTACTGTGGGAGACATAAATATAAGGTGTAATACCTCTCATCAGAGGGGTTGCATTTTGGTGAGACAAAGTTATAAACATAGTGAAGGATAACTAAGTTTTGGAAGAGAAAAATATCAGCTCAACACATCAGTACCAGAGATGGAGGAGGTCTCATGTGCTGGTCTCCTTGACAAAGGAGAAGACTTCACAGATGACTGGTTTGGGCTTGGGAAGGGGCTTTGCACTAACCGTATCCTTGAAGATGGCTCTGGATAGGTGGATGGGGACAGTAAAGTCATCCAGATGGTGGAGTCAGGGGCAAATGAGGAAAATGGGAAAGATACAGTCACGGGGTAATAAAAACTGGAGAATGAGCAGAGGGTCAGGATGGGAAGGAGTTGAAGATGAGATTTGTCCTGGTCAGACTACCAAAGGCTTTGAATGTTAGGTGAAGTATAGCAGATTTTATGTGAGGGAGCATGAGCTATTGAATGTCTTTGAGTGAGGGTTTGAGTTGATCCAAATCTGTGCTTCCCAATTTGCCTGGCACCAGTAGAAAATGGTGTTGTTTGTAGAGTACATGGCTGTAAAGAGAAGGGACTTTGGAGATGGGGAGGAGGATGTAGCATAACCAACTCACCCTGGTTTGCCTGGGACTTTCCTGGTTTGAACACTGAAACTCCCATGTCCTTGGCAACGCTCTCGGTCTAAGCCTAAGCTGTGATTGTCACTCTAGGAAGTTGCTTTTGGTCAAAGGTGTTGGTCTAGAAGCTCTACCCATACCTGATCACCCTAGGGTCTGAGGGTCTAGACCGGTCGGCTGGGGAAATCTGACTAAATCGTATTTTAGGGTGATGAGTGTGTAGGATGGATTGGAGTCAGGGAGAATGGTTAGGAGGCTATTGTAGGAGTCTGGCCTGAGGGAATAAGTCAAGATGACAGCAAACAAAATCAAGGCCTGGAAAATGGGGATAAAAATGAATTAATTTAGGTTGGTGAAAAATTGGAAATGGAAAGAGAGGAGTCAAAAGTGACTTCAAAGTAACTGCAGCCTTGCTCATGTATGAACCAAGCATTTATCGAGTGCCAGCTGGATGCAATACATTGTACTCAAAGTTGAGTGAAAAAATTATTACCCTAAGGGAACTTAGGATCTAATTAGACAGATAAGAAACACCCCAAATAACTCAAATCACTATAATACAAGGTAAAAGATTAGGCCCAATAGTTAAGGGACATGCCATTTAGAGCCAAATTAGGCAACTGTAATTAAATCTCAACTGTACCAGTACAGGCTGCAGGACCTTGGGCAAGTGACTGCCCTCTTCAAGGCTCTTTCCTCCCCAGCAAAATGTAGATATGATAATAATTGTAGCAACTTTTGGGGCTTTTTGAAAAGAGTTAATACCTTTAATATGGTGCCTGGCATATAGTAGAACTTTAAAAAGCATTAATATCATGATCACGTATAAAGTGATAAAGCACTAGAGAGTTATCAAGAGAGTTATCACTAGGGAGATACCAAAGTAAATGACTTTTATAATGTGGGATTCTAGGAAAAAGCTTAGAAAAATTCAACAATTATCCCAAATTTCCGTTTGTTTGGTCAATCACAGTTTCGCCCCTGTTTATACATTTCCTCTCCTGCATATTTAGTTTGTATTTTTAAAAGATTTTTTTATTTTTTATTTTAATTAATTAATAATTAATTTCTCTGTCACCCAGGCTGGAGTACAGTGGCGTGATTTTGGCTCACTGCAACCTCTGCCTCCCTATTTCAAGCAATTCTCCTGCCTCAGCCTCCTGAGTAGCTGGAGTTACAGGTGTGCACCACCATGCCCAGCTAATTTTCACATTTTTAGTAGAGACAGGGTTTCACTGTGTTGGCCAGGCTGGTCTTGAACTCCTGACCTCAAGTGATCCACCCACCTCAGCCTCCCGAAGTGCTGGGATTACAGGCATGCGCCACTATGCCTGGTCCTGCACATTTAGTTTGTGATTGGCATGTTGGTGAGGCACAGTGGTAACCACAATTTTAGTAGAATGCCCCTTAGACATTTAATTACACAGTGCCATTAAACATGTTTGACTGGGCGCAGTGGCTCATGCCTGTAATCCCAGCACTTCAGGATCATGAGGTCAGGAGTTTGAAATTAGCCTGGCCAACATGGAGAAACCCCGTCTCTACTAAAAATACAAAAATTAGCTGAGAGTGGTCGTGGGCGCCTGTAATCCCAGCTACTTGGGAGGCTGACGCAAGAGAATCATTTAAACGTGGGAGGCAGAGGTTGCAGTGAGCCAAGATCATGCCATTGCACTCCAGCCTGGGAAACAAGAGTGAAACTCCATCTCATAAAAACAAAAACACATGTTTGGAGGATCCAAATATATTTTAGAATCCTTTGATTTTTAAAGGCACTCTGTCTGACAGCATGGACTAGTGGCCTCTATATAATTTTTTTTTTTTTTTTTTGAAGCGGAGTCTCGCTCTGTCGCCCAGGCTGGAGTGCAGTGGCCGGATCTCAGCTCACTGCAAGCTCTGCCTCCTGGGTTTACGCCATTCTCCTGCCTCAGCCTCCCAAGTAGCTGGGACTACAGGCGCCTGGCTAGTTTTTTGTACTTTTTAGTAGAGAGGGGGTTTCACCGTGTTAGCCAGGATGGTCTCGATCTCCTGACCTCGTGATCCACCCGTCTCGGCCTCCCAGAGTGCTGGTATTACAGGCTTGAGCCACCGTGCCCGGCCTAATTTTTTTAATGTTAGGTCCTTAATTTAGATTTCATAGTAATGGGTAACTTAAAGCTTTAACATTTTTTGCTATTTGAAAACTTAAAACCAAATTTCTTATTTTTCTGTTGAATGGATTACTAAAAGAAAATTACTGTTTCAAAGGGTACAATCTTTTGAAGCACAATCTCTTGCTTTTCCTTTTATTTTTGCTACTTTTGCAAGTAAAAATTGTTACCTTTCAGCTATGAATGACATACATTTGAGCACTAAGGAAATTGAACACTTTTTCATGTTTATTAGTCATTGAGGTTTTTTTCTTATGAAGAAATATTTATTCATGTCCTTTGTTCATGTTTCTTTTGGTAACATAATATTATTTGTGTCTTTATTTAAATGGTCTGTCACATTTCTTGCAAAATCCCTAAGGCTCTTTTGAGAAATAAATGCTATAGTTACATGAAAGTGTTTTGTATAAACTGTAAAGTACTACAAGCATGTTACTATTATGGAAACATTGACTTTGTTCACTAAGGTATGTCAGAATCATATTTATAACAAAGAGATTCTTCCAAATGCAGAAGTAGCATGACTAGGCGTGAGCTCCATGGGGGCAGAGATCTTTATCTTTGTTCACTGCTGTATCCCGAGCACCTAGAACCATGGCTGGCATGGAGTAGGTGATTAATAAATGCATGTAAAATGAATGAGTATGTGATAAACCCATTGAATGGTAGGGAGTTTCTACATTCTTCCATCAAGATGACTTTTTTTTTTTTTTTTTTTTTTTTGTCTGTCTTAAGCCAGAAGTGAATAGGGTTGTATATAGTTCATGGGCTAGAGCTATGGAATAGTGGTCTTAAGATTCTGGACATAGGAAACTCATTTCTTAGAACCTAACTTTCTTTATGGTAACATTTTAAGCCTAATTAATATACTATTCTCCCTCATTTAAGAGAGAAACCAGAGACAAGAAGAGTTTAATGATCCAAGAATGATTTTCAACAATAATAAAAGACCAAGTGGTACTTTTGTTTTCAATACAGCAGTGTTTCCAATTCCTAAAATATGGCAAACCTTTTCTTCTCTTCTCATGCCTCATTTATTGTTTTTCTGTTACCTATGAGAACAAATTGAATGCATGGCCAAAAAGAAAACATGACAACATGCCTTCAATGGATTCATTTTTTGGTTGCCTATTTTTGGGGAAAGGTTTTGTATAGAAGTTTATGCTAATGAGTATAATCTCTTATGTAGATCTAAATTCCACTACCACAGGTATGTGGCACCATCTTTTTTTCCTAATGTTTTCCTGCTCTGTTTTTATCCCTAATTATCCTACCACCTGTTAACTTTTTCCTTTTAAAGTGCTTTAGTATTTCTGGAAGAAGAGGGGTTAAAATTTTATATAAATGTGCATTTGACTCTAGACTTGTGTTCTGGATGGATCGCTTATAGTGAGAGACACTATACAGTGGGTAAGCACATAGTATTTGAGTCATATACACTCATATTATGCTCTGAGGTGAGTTACTTGGCTTCTCTGAGCCTCTATTGCTTCATTTATAAGTATGAGAAAACTCTGCTTCCATAGGGTTAAATAAAATAATGAGGATTGAATAAAATAATGTATGAAAAACTTCTCACATAGTGTTTAATAGCATGCAGTAAATGGAAGCTCCAATTGAATACTTTTCCTTATTAGCATCATTTTCATAATAGATGGCCTTGGCCATGGCTTCCAACCACTGAAGTGAAATTAGTAAATGTAAGAAAAGAAAGTGAAAATGTCAAGGGTGAATGCTGTTGGAAGCAAAACGATCAGGAAACTATTCCGGGAATAACCTAGCCAGGATATATTAGTCAGGGTTCAATCAGAAAAGTAGATCCACTTGGATGTCTGTGTGTGTGTGTGATTATACATATGCATATGTGTGCATATATACATGCATAAATATACACATACACATGCATATGTATGACTTGACCTTCCACACTCACAGGGGCTGGACTCTCTGCAAGGTTGCTGCCTTCATGTCTGATGCTGGAGCCTGCAGACCAGTGGTCAGGAAGGGAAGATGGAGGTGAAGTGGGAAGAGCAAGGACCAGGTCGAACCCCGACCAGGAGCTGGAGCCCCACAGGGAAAGATGGAGACCTAAGCCTGTTCTTGTTGCCTTTGCCCTGGGTATGTGGTGTGAGTGGCTGCCTTTGGTCATGGGACCAAAGTCACACACCTGGCCCAGGAGTCGGAGCAGGTGAAGGAGGATCCAGGGGGAAGGTGGAGCATTGCAAACCTGACCACATTCTCACACCACAAGATGAGTCAGCAGGTATCATGTGTGCAAAATGGCTGCTGTGTCACTTCTGCCCTCCACCAGAGCTCTAGGTGTAGATGCCATTATCAATGCAGGTAACCATTTTAAGAAGAAAACAACGGAGGTTCAGAGAGGTTAAATAATTTGCCCCAGTTCACACATCTGGAAAGGACAGAGCTGGGATTCAGAGCAGGCCTGCTTGACTGCAGTATCTAGACTCTTAACCACTGCAGAGCTTACAGCCTCTTAGAAGGGCAGGCAAGGAAGGAGCACTTACAGCACAGGGGTTCGTATTTGGTCTCTGGAGCCCGACTGCCCGGGTTGGTAATCTGTCCCTCCACTTATTGACAGGGTAGCCCAGGGGGAGTTACTTCACCTTGGTTTGCTTCAATTTCCTTGTCTGTCAAAGGGGAATGATCATAATGCCCATATCAAAGGCTGAGAGTTGATACATGTGAATTCTTTGCAACAGTGCCCAGAGTTTTAAGCACCCCACGAACTTGGCTGAGCAAGTCAGCGGATCCTGGAGCATCTGGCTGTGGCGGGCAGCTCATCGTGCCCTCCTGGGCGCTGCTCCCCTCCACCCCCTCCAGCATGGATGCCCTCAGGCGTGCTCCCTGGTGAAGCTGAGTCAGTTTCAACGTCTGCAGTTCTGCAGCTTTTCAGCATCACCACCTTGGATTAGCCTTGTGCCTGTTCCAGGCCAACAGAGGTGATGTTACAGTGACTACATAAGCGCCAGCTGACTGTGCTTCCTGGAAGCAGACACCTTTTAGATTGGCTAAAGCTCAAACCATACAACTTAGTTGCTAATTGGGACCCTGAGGCTGAGCTTCTAGCTCTGACAGCCTCCAAGATGCTCTATTTCAGGAGTGTCAATGAAACGCTAGCATGCACCACCGCTGGAAGAGATGATTAGCTGTCACCAAGTTCTCAGATGGAAAGTAGATAATTACTGTTAAAATTCCAGTATCAGGTAATTGAATGAGTGAAGAGTATAGTGCTTTCGTCCTTTGAGCAGGGGATGAACACTGATGGCTGGAGTATTGGGGCAGGAGAATGGAGTGGGGTCAGTGTCAGCCTGCTAAGTTTGATTTCTGGCTCTGCTGACTCAGGACAAGTTACTCAAGCTCTCTGAGTCTCTGTTTTCTCATCTGTTAAACGGAAATACAAATGTGGATTGTTGAGAGACTCAGTGAGGCAATGTACCTGAAAGTACTTGGAATACAGAGATGCTTCATGGATAGTGGCCACACCTGACGCTGTGGGGACGGTCATTGGTGTCCCTCTGCCACTGTAACTTTTAGTGGTTACTTTTTTTTCCCCCATCCCTTTTGTTCTCGCTCCCTTTAGGTCCTTGACTGTCATTTTTTTTTCTTATTTGTGGCTCTGTCACACCAAATTTTAGGTCTTCCAATTACTCTTCAGGAGCCTTGTGTTGTTATTGTTGCTTTTTGTTTGTTTGTTTGTTTTTGCCACTGGAGACATTCAGAGCAGGGGAAAAGCAAACTTTTTGTAAAGAGTCACATAGTACTTTTTTTTTTTGGCTTTGTGGGCCATATGGACTGTGTTGCTAGTACTCAACTCTGCTGTTGTAGTGCAAAAGCAGCAACAGATAATATGTAATGAATATGTAAATGAATGTGACTGTGTTTCAATAAAACTTTTTTTGCAATGCAGGCTGTGGGCCGGATTTGGCCTGTGGGCCATGGTTTGCCAAGCTCTGGTTTAGAGATTTGAAGATTTCAGACTCCTCTCATTGAATATCCAAGGTCATCTCTTCAGATGGACATCCTGATCTCCAGTTCACACTAAGGAGCCTTTGATGCCTCGAAGGCTTTTTGCCTTATTTTGCCACAGCACAGTCTTCAGACAGTGAAGCAGGAAGTTACTTTGTTATTCACAACTCTTATTTTGTTTACTCATTTAAGTTTAGAAGATTCTAAACAAATTCCACTTAAACACTTAGATCTTAAGTGACTTCATCAATTCAAAACTGACGGGTGGTTTTGAGCAGTGAGCATTAGGTAAAACTTCCTAGCCTTGGCAGAAATATATAAGCTTGGTACTAGTACAGTGAGCGTTGCATGGTTACTGACTGTCTCAGGTCACTTCCAAAAGAGCTTACAGACCCTGCATTGAGGTTCAAATAAGCTGGGAACCCTTTTTACTACACAAATCTGAGTTCAAGATCTAGTTTTTCCATGTGCCAACTGTGTCTTAGGCAACCTTATTCAGCCTTAGTGTTCTCATCCACAAAATAGGGATAATAATAATAATATTGATATATGTTTATCGTGAGGATTAAAGATAATGCTTTTAATGCCTAACTCAGAGCAAAGAGGCCATAAATATTTGTTATGCCTATTATAAGAACATGTTTGTGATGGCTTTGGAGTTTCTGAGTGCCCCTTCAGCTGTGACGTGGGAATAGAATCAAGGGCATTTATGTTTCTGTTTGCCTTGTTACCTTCTCAGGAAAGTTGGAGGCCAGGTCTTGATTCTTAGGATTGCAGAACTTGAAGTTCTCCTGACCCTTAAAGGAGTGCTGCAGCCCATTTTTGTGGATTTCACACAAGCATTCTGGGTTTCATGGTTGTCTGGCTTGACCATAGACTTTCCTTCTCTCTTTTACTAACATACCTCACTCCCTGGTTGTCAGCAAGTTATTTTCCAGTGTCAAACTACATTTCATCTGTCAGCATTTATGCTTACTAACTCTTTTCATTTCCCTCAGTAGGGATGGAGGGAAAATAGGTCATCTTCTTCCTTTCAAAAAAAGAGTAAAGTTTGTAAGTCCCCCAGATATTTCTGTTATCCAGCTCCTCTTTTCCATCCCTTAAATTGACAACCCTCCTTCCTGTCTTCCCTTCACAGTCTAGTCATTCCGTTGGGGGAGGTTAGGACGGGGACTTGCTCCCAGAGCTCCCAAGAAGGTGGTGGGCCGCTTGCAAAATGGCGGCAGGCCACTTCCAAGATGGTGGTAAGCCTCCTGTTCTCTGACCTGGGGTTCTTGGCCTCACGGATTCCAAGGAATGGAAGCTTGGGCCATGCAGTGAGTGTTGTAGCTCTATTAGAAGCCTGGGTCATGGAAGAGAACTGTGGAACCCAGTGACTAGTGTCCAGCTCTATTAGGAGGAACCCAGGCGCTTAGCCATGCAGGAACAATGGCAAGCCTTTAGCCCCCTCAGGAGCGGCAATGGGCACCTCACTGGATCAGGAGCACAGCGGACACCCTGTCAGATCTGGAGGGATGGAAGTCAGCCGCATGTCTGTGACTGCGGCAAACAGCAGTGGTGGACGGGGAGCGAAAGCTCAGCTCAAGCGGTAACAAACACAGACCAGAAGACAGTGCAGTTGCAAGGTGAATACAGTGAAAACACAGCTCCCATACAAAGGGAGGGGACCCAAAGAAGGTAGCCATTGCCGGCTTGAATGCCTGGGTTTATATCCCGATCATTGTCCCTCCCACTGTGCTCAGAGGTGATGGATGATTGGCTATTTCTTTTTACCTCCTGTTTTTGCCTAATTTGCATTTTACTGAGCTCTTTTTACTACCTGATTGGTCGGGTGTGAGCTAAGTTGCAAGCCCCGTGTTTAAAGGTGGATGCGGCCACCTTCCCAGCTAGGCACAGGGATTCTTAGTTGACCTAGGAAATCCGGCTAGTCCTGTCTCTCAATTCCTTTTTCTTCCTAAAATATGGAGCTAAAGCTAAACATACCAATAAGTCCCTGGCCTATTGTATACTTTCAGGAAGGATGTTATGTGAGTTTTACCCAGTGTATTTCCATATAGGAAACTGACATCTTTTCCTGCTCAAGTTGTCCCCATAGTCTGTCAAGCAGTGTCAGCTTGCCAAAGGCAAGACAGCTTCCTGGGAAGGATGACAATAAAATTATAAGACCAAGTTCACACGTGACCCCAGAAAGTTATTTCTAACTCTCACCAGTATGTCAGGCCAATAGCCTGGCTTTCCAAAAGCTAATAATCATACCTTACCTATAAGTACTTATCTGTTTAATATTCATAAGACATACATCCTAGTATCATGCTAGGTTGACTGATTCACATTCAGTTCCTGTTCCTTAAAGACACTAAATTATTTTTAGTTTCCCACTTCCTGAAAACTACCGTATAGAACATGGAATATTTATGCTAAGTAGAAATCCAGAAATTTGCTAATAGCTTATTTGCAGATAAACAAATACATATATAAAATGCCTCTGTTTGCTCAGTACTATGTGAGGCATAGGAGGTGAAGGACACGGTACCTACATACAAGGTCAGCTTGCTCATGTCTAAATCCAATTTATCTCACCATGATCTACATCACCATCCATGACCTATATTACATACCTCCAAGGACAAAATACCCAGAGTGAAATTTATTCCTTTAAGTCAATGTTTGGGGAGCATTTTTATAAACCTGCATTAAGTATTTTGTCATCTACTGAGCACCGGTAGAGTTCCAAGTTATTGTCCAATTTAGATTTAATAATGTGGCTGAGGCAATTCCCATTTTCTCTTCTGCAGGAGGCGGGTGTAGAAGTCTAAATAGAGGGTGGAAGATTGATGGGTGCAGTGAGTGGCAACTTTGCTTAATAATGACAATGTACTTGAAGCAGCACCATTTAGCATTTCCAGAGATGTGGCTGCTTTGCTCCCCATTTATATAACTTGTCACATCTAAGAAATTGACAGAAGAGGTAGTTTGAAATAGACAGAACACACGTTTAAAAAAAAATCTTCTATGGTGATTACATCAAGAATGACTGGTCAATTTTGGCTTAAGGAGTTCTTAATAGCATCCTAAATCCTTTACTGCTAAACAGAAAACAGACCAAGAAACATTATGGAGTATGAAACAAGCTGCTTCCTATTTATTTTCTGGTGGATTAAGAATGTTTTCATCAACTGCATGCTTTCCAGGTAGCTTCCCATAAAGCTTTCAAGGGGCAGTATTGTCTAGTGGTTAAGAGCACAACCTCTGAAGCCAAAGGCCCAGGCTTGTATCACACATCATATTCATATCTCAGCTACGTGAATTTACTAGCTATGTAACATGGGGTGAATGTTATTAATCTTTCTGTGCCTCATCATCCTCATCTAGCCCATGGGAATAATAATAATAATAATAATACCTACCTCATAGGAAGATGTCATGATTATTATTGTTTCACATTGAATATATAAGGCATCACACAACACAATGTAGAGGGATGAGGTATATTTTTAAAGATGCCACTAATAATCCTGACATGATTCTATTAACTTTTTTTGTTTCTCATGGCAACCTGGTAAGAATCTATCTGTTGCAAGGCCAAAGTGCCTGAGTGGGACAGAATAGAACAGAATACCTAAAACAAGTCATTTCTCTGGGGTTGGGGAGACCCACATTACTCTAATCAATTCTCTTCCTCTCCACAATGTTCCCCCGAATGCACACGGGTGGTGTTGCTGTCTTCTGCAGGCTCCGCGTCACTGATTTTCTCATCTGTAAGAGCACGCGGCTCTTTGACAGAAAGCTATTCGCAAAGGGACAGAATGTTTTTCTGCAGCTGTGATGTGAGTGGTATCAAAGTTATTGGCTAAGTTGGAAAACAGCTTAATGTTTTCAGGGCTTCTGCTTCCGTATCTGCTTCTGCCTTGGAGACGTATATAATTGGGACTCAGTAAGACAGCCTTGACACCCCTCTGCAGCGAGACGTGCCTCTTTCAAATAGGCTTAAAGTGAGCTTAACAAAGAGTAGCTTTTGCCTAGGGGCAGAGTGACCATGGACAACACCCTTTCTGTGAATCTGCTAATGAAGAGTCAGCGGCCAGGAACTCAGCCTCACTCCCTAGATGGTCAGCCTTTCATCATTCTGTATCCTTCCTGTTGCTGCCAGAGCAGGCCAAAATCCTAGCTGTCCAATCAATCATTAGAGAGAATGTATTTCTCACAATTGCCACTCTCTTGAGCTGCTTTGCATTTGGTAATTTTGAAAACTGTTTAGTAATGAATCTTGCAGCTCTTTGCTTTTGCCTACAAATGGAGTGAGAACATCGCCCCACATCTGCATCTGTTCTGCAGAAAGATTTAGTTGAAAATATCTTCTTGGTTCTTTTTGAGTCACAGGCCTTTTGAACTCTGCCTCAGAAACATCCATGGGTTCTTCATTAAGGGAATTATTCTCCAGAGAACAAGGTGTCTATCAGTCAGGGACTTTGGTTGCAAACCCTGGTAACTAACCTGTGCTCACTTCAGTGAAAACACACTCTGTGGGAAGGCCATGGGGAGCTCACAGATGGAAGGCACAGTCCCTGCTCTGGCTTGGAATGGTTGGAGCCCAGGGCGGCCCCAGGCAGCTTGCAGAAGGAATTGGTCTGAGCTCAGGGGTGTACCCTCCAACCGCTTTTAATTATTTTTGTCACCCTGCAAAATATTCTAAATTACTGGGAAAGAGAATGCAATTGCCCATCTCTTGGTTAGGGAAAAGCAGAAAACCATGCCTAAGGATCTTGTCAGATTATCTCCAAAGCAGGAAAGTAGTTTCTTAAAGAAAAATTGGGGTGCTGATGCCAGAAGATGGGAGAATGGACGTCAAGGGGCCGAACCACAGTTCTTGTTCTTCTGCATGTCTCAGGATGGGATAGTGTGTGGGGCCCACTTAAAAACTTAGATACACTGCAAAAGATACATGATGCCTGCTCCAAATATCTCACAGTGTCACTGCACCCCAATGACAATAGTGTATTAGTCCATTGGCTGAATCTCTTAGTCAGAGCCTGGATGTGGGTTTTCTTGCTTTTTTTTTTTTTTTTTTCAGATGGAATCTCACTCTGTTGCCCAGGCTGGAGTTCAGTGGTGCCATCTTGGCTCACTGCAACCTCCATCTCTCGGGTTCAACTGATTCTCCTGCTTCAGCCTCCTGAGTAGCTGGGATTACAGCCATGTACCACCATGGCCCGCTAACTTTTATATTTTTAGTAGAGACGGGGTTTCGCCATGTTGGCCAGGCTGGTCTCAAACTTCTGACCTCAAGTGATCTGCCCGCCTCGGCCTCCCAAAGTGCTGGGATTACAGGCGTGAGCCACCATGCCCGGCCTGTTTTCTTGCTTTCTTCCAAGATTGTCTCCCAGCCTTCAAAGCATTGTCTGCTCATCGGATGACATGAGGCCCACCAGCTCTCCAGGGGAGGTCATTGAGTCTGACTTTGACCTTCACACCTGGACCTCAGCTGCTTCAGGAGAAGCCACTTTGGGCAAATTAGAAGAACCTGGGGGATGTTTCATTACAGTGAAAGGGAAGCACAGGGTGAGTTTTGAAAGGATGGGTCTGTTCCCATGTGCTATATGACAATGGCCCTAGAAGGGTGTTAAGATACTGCGCTAAACACCTCTGTCCAGGGCCTCTCTTACGGACAATGCCTGGAGGGCAGTTGGGCTCAGCCTTCACATTCAAGAAAGACCTCAGATTTGTGCTTTTCAAATTATCACGAAAGCAGATTCTTCTAAAAGTCCCATAGGTACATTGCAAGAATTGAAAGAAAAAACTGTGTCAGGCAGGGTTCTTAGCTGCCATCAAGAGAAATCCACTCTAAATAGTTAAACAAAAAGGGAATGTATCAAAGGATACTGGGTGGCTCATAGACTCTCCAGGAGGGCTGGAAGAGCAAGCTGAGAGGTGGAACAGCCAGGACTGATGCCCCAGGCATCCCACAGGGCATCAGAGAACTCTGATCCTGCTCCTAGGCACAGATACTGTAGATCACCTCACTGTGGTGGAGCTCAGATCCTACTGCTAGAATCTCTGTCACAGCTGGCCCTAAACCCAGGATTGACCCATCTCTGTCCTCCACATGGATTCCTGTGGTAGCTGCTTCCTGTGTCACCAACTTGCCAGGCAAAGTCTGGTGCTAGGGCATCATTTTGAAGGAGCCCAGGTCACATGCCTGGGCCCCAGCTGCAAAGAAGGCTGGGAAGACATGTTTTTGGCTTCTGCCATGGGGAGAATTCCCAGAGGAAGTGTGCTCAAAGGAATGACAGATGTCCTTACAAAGATGTGTGACTCTGAACTTGCATTTCTTCCAATAATGGACCACATCTCCCAAACTGCACAACAAATGCATAGATTTTAAATACCGTTTGGTAGTAATCTGATATATCATGTGATGATATTGTTTTGTATTATTATGTTTAAAACTATCTAGAATTAAATATTGAAATTGTACCACAATTTTAAAACTTTCTTATGGCAGGGTTACAAATATAACAGTATTCTCAAAAGTTGAAAGTGGTTTCTGCCTCTCACAAGTTCATTCAATATTAAACTACGTGAACCTTGGGCAAGTTCTGAAACAGCTCTATTTCAGCATTATCATCTTGGAAAGGTAGTAATAATACTGAGCTGTGTGCTTATTACAGTTGGTAATATTAGAATCGCCAAGTATTTATAGGTATTAGTGAACAAGTATTTCATATAAGCTAAGATGCCACTAAGAATGATAGTTATAACAATTTTACTTATTTATTCATTACTAATTAACCTGGACAGCATGCTAGAAAACCCAGCAGAAATGGACTGGATGTTTACCTCTCATTTACTTCAGTGTTGTGTTCCCAAAACACAGTCATGTCCCAGAGGACAGTGGAGGCAGGAATTTAAATTGACCTGACTAAACAGGAAGACAATCATGCAATCTTTTTATTTGATCATCACATAAACATTTATAAAGCACGTAGTATGTGCTGAAGCTAAACCAACCTAGTCTCTTTCTTAAAACGTGCACCAAGTAGGAAAAGAGAGCCTTGTCAAGAGACCATTGTGATACTTTCAGATAATGCTAAACGACCGAGGAAAATGTTCAGTTTCACCCTGTGTCATCAGGGTCAGCTTCTAGGGACCAGGATTCTTGGGTGGAGTTTTAGGGAAGGGAGAAGGGCAGAAGTGAGGAGGGCATTTAGGGAAAAGATAACCTCATGTGCAAGGATTCAGAAGTGGGAAAGCTCCTAAGATTGGAGAATTACAGCTTAAGCTGGAAAGAAAAAGTTGGGTGCCAAATGACACCCTGTCAGACACCTTCCAATGTGAAAGTGGAAGCACATTCCTTTTGCTGCTGGTGATAATGCCTCAAATTTACATTTTGTGTTAATTTGACTTCATTTACATAATGACTTATTATAAAGTATCTCTTAGATGTTGTCTAATTGTCCTCTTTCTCTTGCTAACCCCAAGGCTGAGAAAGTCAAGGTAATGACCTTCAAGGCAAAGAAATCCGATTTGATATTTTGCTGTGTCAACCTCATTTTAAGATCACAACTTATGTCAAGGAAATAGTATAACAAGAACGCTGAAGATACTTGGAATCCGCCATCTTCCTTTTCTTAACCCACAGAAAAAGCTACTTTGTGTATTCCCTCCTGTATTTGCCCACATGCATATATATTTTTCTGGTAGACATAATGTATATACTCTCTGTTTTTCCATTAATATTACATAGTTATCAGGGTTTTTGCTTCTGACAGTATTTTTAATTCTAGTCTTTCATAAATGCCTAATATTCTATAGAACTGACTTTGGAAAATAGTTATGCTTCAGTTTTTAAATAGTTTAGGCAGCATTGTAATGACAATCTTTGTGGATAAAGATTATTTCTTCTGTTAGATGTTTTCCCTAAGAACTTCAGTAACTCTTAAGAATTTCTTTTTTCCTCCCATTCATGTACTTTAAATAACCATTTCAGCACAAATTTTTAATTCATTTTACTTTCTTCATATAGCAGCCTTACTAATGCATCAGTCCAAAAATCTTCTTTATATAGTATGCTGTAATACAATACCAAGAGTCCCTCCCATCAATGTAACTGTGATGCTTAGGATTTCAGCTGCCCAGGCTATGGAAATATTTGACAGATTGTAATGGCCATATAAAGTCTTTTCACCCTGAAAGTCTGAAACCCCTCTATATTGTTTCCTAGCTTTATTTTCTTGGAGTTTGTATCTTGCATCACCATAATTCATCATAACTCATTCTATACTTAGTATTCCTTTAAATATTTTCTTCATTTTCCTGTTTTAGTGATGTTATTTACCACTGGATTAATACTCCTCCATCCTTCTTAATGTTTGAAATTATTGTTGTATTTGTACCTGCCTCCTGCTTCTTCGTGATTCTTTGACATTTCTTTATATCAGTAAGTTGGTTCCTAAGGTCACTGAAAGCTCTTTTTTTTGCTGCAGCATACACTTAAAATATGACCCAGCAATTTCACTCCTGGGTATTTACATTAGAGAAATATTCATGCAAAACAGGTACCTGAATGTTTATAACAGCTCTATTCATATTCATCAAAAAAACTATTTAGAAACAACTCAGATGACCTTCAGTGGGTGAATGTATAGCACACTGTGGTACGTCCATACAGTGGAATACTATGCAGCAACAAAAAAGGAGCTATTCATACACACAACAAATTGGATTAATCTCCAAGGATTGATGTGGAATTAAAGAAGTCAGTCTTGAAAGATTACATACTCTGTGATTCTACTTATATGACAGTCTTGAAAAGAGAAAACTATGGTAATGAAGACTAGATCAGTGGTTGCCAGGTGTTAGGGATTGGGGGAGGGTGTGACTACAAAGGGATAGTGTGAGTCTGGGATAGTGGTAGCACTGTTCTGTGTCTTAATTGTTGTGATGGCAACACAAATCTATGTATATGTAAACATTCATAGAAATGTACACCAAAAGGTCATTTTTATTGTAAATTTTAAAAATATAAAAAGATCCAAGTTTCCAGGCCAGGCGCAGTGACTCATGCTTGTAATCCTAGCACTTTGGAAAGCCAAGTTGGGTGGATTGCTTGAGCCTTGGAGTTCGAGACCATCCTGGGTAACATGGCTAAACCCTGTCTCTACCAAAAACAATATAAAAATTAGCCAGGTGTGGTGGCACATGCTTGTAGTGCCAGCTACTTGGGAGGCTGAGGTGGGAGAATCGCTTGAACTGAGGAGGTAGAGATTGCAGTGAGCTATGGTCACACCACTATACTTCCAGCCTGGGCAACAAGAGCAAGACCCTATCTCAAAAAATTAAAATTAAAATTAAAAAAAATCCCAATTTCATCAAACTAGTCATATGTCCTTTGGCAAATGATATAACCTTTCTAAATCTCAATTTATTTTTCCTATAAAATGTGGAAAATACTCTCTACCTTGGAGAGGTGTTCTAAAGATGAAATAAGATGTTATAAACCATCTCCATGACATACTAGATGCTCCTCTTTCTCTTTTCCATGGCAGCTGTTTCTCACTGGGAGCAGATTCTTTTTTATTATTATCATCACTGTGCTTTTTTACAGCTATTTGGCTCTTAGGTAGCAGCCTGGAGCCACTGAGGGTTTCAAGCAGGAAAGTGACATGATCTGATCTTCATTTTTAAAAGATAATTTGAGCAGCTTTGTGGAGAGTGGTAAGGAATGCAGGGGGGGTAAGAGTTGAAACAAAGAAGCCAGTAAGAGTTGCTGGGGTTGTCCAGGTGAGAGATGATGGTGTAGACTCCAGTGGGAGCCATGGAGAGGGGGAGAGGAGGAGAGGGGTCTTATTTTGGGAGGAGGTAGAACGAAGTAGCTTGATGCTGGCTTGAGGGGTGAGGAAAGATAAATGGTGATGTCATTTACTGAGATGAGAACTCAAGGGAGGAGCAAACCTGAGCGGGTGGGTTGTGGTCAGCATTAAAAGTCAAGAATTCTGTCTGGGCATGTTGGGATTGGAAACCAAGTAAGCAGTTGGACCAAGGACCAGGCAGTGTTATCTTGTTCATTTCTAGGACTGCAGCACACACACGGCAGCTGGGGCTTCCTCCTCAGCCCTTCCAGATAAGGCTGGGGGAACTTTGAGCTGCTCCTCCTTAGACTCACTCAGCCTTGAGGATTTTAGCAAAATTTATCTCTTTAATCCATTCCTGAGAGGGATTGTAGAACCTTCTACCAGAATTCAGATTATGCTATTATTCTAAGTGAAGTAACTCAGGAATGGAAAACCAAACATCATATGTTCTCATTCGTAAGTGGGAGCAAAGCTATGAGGATGCGAAGGCATAAGAATGGCAGCATGGACTCTGGGGACTCAGGGGGAAAGGGTGGGAAGGGGTGAGGGATAAAAGACTACGCACTGGGTTCAGTATACACTGCTAGGGTGATGGGTGCACCAAAATCTCACAAATCATCACTAAAGAACTTACTCATGTAACCAAACACCACCTGTTCCCCAAAAACTATGGAAATAAAAAATTTTAGAGAAAAAAAGGACTCAGATTATGCTCATATTATTCACTGCTGCCAGATTTTTTTCTTTTCCATTTAATGAGATTTAAGGAAAGGAGGCATGTAGCATTTTCAAATACCTAGCCTGGAAGTCATCAATCATTTTGTGTAAGATTGAAAAATATTATTAAACTACTGAGAATGATGACACATGTATGACATAGAATATGCTAAGAGATTATATTCCAACATATTTGGTTATTTCTGTTATCTTCAAATTTCTAGTTTTGCTACAGACAATGAAAGAAATTACATATATACTTTTCCTTGATAACTACCAAATCCAGTTGATAACTATCAAATAGCTATTTCCTTTGGGAAGGCAGGAGCAGGCATGGGATTTGGGAAGGGGTTTTGAAGAAGCCTCCATTGTATCTACAAAAAGTTAAAATTCCATAGAGCTGGATATAGGGTCAGTGTGTTCATCAGTCATCTGTGTTTAAAAATATTTTATAATTTAAAAATGAAAAAATGTTAACATATAAATACAAATAATTTTAAAATCTGAACATAAAAGACAATGCCCTCCTTCCACCCACTCTACCTTCATTAATCACCTTAAAGAGTGATCTCTTGGGTTTTTCTCTCAGAAAAATGTAATTACTTTGTAATGAAATATTAATGTTATGTTCTATTCTTAAAGTCACTTGTTACAGTGATGAAGCTATGACTTAATAGAGTTGCTAAATTTTCTTCTAAGTCATTCTTCTTTTAGTATTTTATATTTATCAAGTGAGCTGGTGATGATCTGGAACTTATTTGTTGTTTTCACAAATATAGGACTATCTCAGCAAAAACTCATCATCAGGCTGTTAACTTCAACATTTTCGAGGGCATGGTTTGCCACGGGGTGCCCCTTGTGACTATTTCAAGAGGCAAAGTGGTGTATGAAGCCGGAGTGTTCAGTGTCACAGCAGGAGATGGGAAGTTTATTCCTCGAAAACCATTTGCTGAATATATTTACAAACGAATAAAGCAGCGAGACCAGGTGAGTGTGCCACAGTGGGATACTGCTACAGGTCAGACTGTCTCCTGCTCCTGGATATCTGGTTGGTAGTGGTGGTGTTGACACTACACTTGGTTTAAGGTGTTCCTGGGGTGTCAGGATTGATATGAGAGATTAGAGATGCCATGTTTTAGAGAAAGGATCATTATTGGATGGATGCATTTCCCCTTGCAGACTGATAGGTCAGTTCGGGATTTCCAGATTGTGGGAGAATCTGGTGGGGGCTTTTGGCAATTGTGTTAGTCAGGGTCCTCCAAGAGGCAGACACCCAGATGGATAAAGGTGTATGAGTTTTATTAGGGGAAACACCCGTGAAAGAAACTAGGAGATGGCTGGAAAAGATTGGGAGAGCCCTCAGATTTTAAGTTAAGTCTGAAACCAGTGAAGAAAAGAAAGAGAGAAAATGGGTAAAGGATCATCCTGGAATACCCTACAGTCTAGGGGAGGCTGAGAAAGGCCTTCAGGGAGTCCTAGAGCCATGTCTCAGATCTCCCAGCTACAGGCCAGGCCCAGTCATTGGCTGAGAGCCACTGTGGGAGGTGTGACCTCTGTGCATTAGTGTAATGGAGTTCAGAGCTCAGCCCCAGCCCCTTGAAAAAATGTGCTCCCAGTTGAAGATCTGCAAGGTTCGTTTTTATGACCACCAGTGCAATGGTGGAGTTTTGGGCTGGAGAAGACCTAAATACAAATTCTGTCTTGCCCTCGCCACCATTTCCTAGCTGTGTGGCCTTGAGCAAGTTTCTCCATCCTCCTTGGGCTCAATTCCCTCATCTGGAAAATGACAACAATGTTTCCTTCCTAACAAATTGTGACACTCAAATGGGTTTTTTAAATGAAAGGCATGGCCCAAAGCAGTAGCTCACCACACCTGTAATCCCAGCCCTTTGGGAGGCAGAGGTGGGAGAATCACTTGAGGCCAGGAGTTTGAGAACAGCCTGGGCAACAGAGTGAGACACCATCTCTACAAAAAATTTAAAAATAAAAGATAATTAGCCAGCCACACCAGTGCACTCCAGCCTGGGCAACAGGTTGGTAGGAGGTCAATAAATGTCATTTTTGTCTCTTTGCTTTCCCCTTTTGATGTACAAATCTATATCAAAGACCCCTGTTATTATAAAAGAGATATTTGGGCTTTCACACAAGTTTTGTTTAGTTCACACAGAGTTTGAAATAATTTTAAAATTTTGCTATGCCAAATACACTAAAATATTTGAGAATTTTAGATTTTAAAAATCTAGATTTCTGGATTTGGGGGCCAGGGGAAGCAAACCTGTGTCCTCAATCCCACATGGGTCCAATGGGCCAGAGCTAGATGGCAGGCCCCTAGCTAGGAGGTATTTCTGGGTTTCACCGAGAAGGCTTCACACATTACTTGCCTGGCCATGTAGATGGTAGTGTTTGCCACCCTTGGACTAGTTCTAAGGCTTCTCCCTCTTCTTTCTATTTTTCAAATGTACCTCTCCTTTTCCAGAGCTCTCTGGCTGTTTTTTTGATTCAGTTCATTTGGATCTTGTAGACTCTTTGGTTTCTCCTCTAATGTCTTGTGAAAAATTTTTACTTGTGGATTCTCAGAGTTCATTATGCAAGATTTATCCATTTTTAAACACTTCCTAAGGCTTTGATTAGGTAAACAAATGTTCTCACGTGCTTTAAATTATCAGAAATGCTATAGCTCTTTTTATTCTGTATTTATATGCTCAGTCAAAATAGATGGTTTAACGTTACAGTTAATATTTCTGGGGAGTTAGTTTATAAATGTTAACACTAATGGGTGACAAGTAGGTGGTAACTATAAGAATCCTAGGATCCTAGGTGTTTCTGAAGATGTATGTGATAAATAACAGCAGCACTAACATTTAGTGAGTGCTTACTGAATGCAAGACACACTGCTAAGGTCTCTGTCACCACAATAACCCTGGGAGGGAGGGAGGTATTTTTTTCACTTAAAATTAAAGAACTGGACAGGCATGGTGGTTCACACCTGTAATCCTAGCAGTTTTGGAGGCTGAGGCAAATGGATTGCCTGAGCTCAGTAGTTCAAAACCAGTCTGGGCAACATAGCAAAACCCCATTTCTACTAAAAATACAAAAAATTAGCCAGGGGTGGTGGCGCACTTCTGTAGTCCCAGCTACTTCAAAGGCTGAGGCACGAGAATAGCTTGAACCTGGGAGGTGGAGGTTGCAGTGAGCCAAGATCACACCACTGCACTCCAGCCTGGGTGACAGAGTGAGACTCCATCTTAAAAAAAAATAAAAGTTAAAAAACTGAAGCTTCAAGAAATTAAGAAATTTGTCCAAGTCACACAAGCAAGTATATGGAAGGGCCAGGACATAAACCCTGCTTATCTGATTCCAAAAACTTTATCCTTAAGTAATAATAGATACTGTAAATTATAAACATTGAGTTGAATGAAGTAATGAAGGATAAGTTACTCAGCATTTGTTTTGGAAAAAAATCTCTGAAGGAAAACATTAATCTAAGTTGGAGGCACTGATGGCAGCTGGTGCATTCATGAGACTATAGCAGTAATCTAGGAGATGAACAGAGAGGGTGGATTTAGGATATCATAAAGTAGTAAAATCAATAGAACTGGGTGATAGATTACGTGACACCTGAAGTGGATCCAAGGCAGAGCCAATCTTGGCATCAGTTCCAGTGGATTCCAGCAGGGGCGCTAGACTAACAGGGAACCCTGATGGACCATATTTAAATGCTTGACTTTGCCTTAGTCTTCTTGCAGAGAAAATGTTTTGAGGCAGCAGAGGTCCTCAAATCACTGGTTTCATCAGTTCTCCTTTGCAAATTGTTTTGTGATTTTTTGGCAGAATTAATGCCAACTGCAATTTTTATGAGTTCACTATCAATTCTGTGAATTATTTTAGTTTCTTAATACTTTTTTCTAATATCAAATTTTTAGGCATTTTAGTGCATCATTGTTTTAAAAATACCAATACATGATAGTTATCATGTGTTGTTTTGAGCACTATCTGCCAAGCTCTGTACTAAGTGGTTTATATTCATTATTTTACTTAATCCATGCAACAAGCCAAGTGGTAGGTATTATTGTTCCCATTTTACAGAATAGAAAGCTGAGTCTCAGTAAGATTAAGTAACTCCCTAGGTTAAGCATTAAGTAAACCTAAGAGTCAGGATTTGTGATAAGGTCTTTTTGATTCCTACTGTACCACTGGACCTCTGTAGAGACAAAAAAAACAAAAGGAAGAAAATAGTCATGAAACCCAAATCACAGAGAAATGCCTTATTAAAAAAATGTTGGTGTGGAAAAGATATTAAATAAAATGGATAAAATTAAATGAGCTTTGGGAACTGTCTGGAGATGGTTCCTTATGGCATTAGGCAAAGACAACTCACAGGATAAAAATATCACATAAAGGTTAAGAAAAAGAATTATAAAAACTCTAGATTTTTAAACTCACATGAGGTTATCAAAGTCTGTGCTTTGGTTTTCATTTCAAATACTCAGATTTCTTTGTGAGTGAGGATAAGAGTTTGAGGGCAAGTGGGAATAGCCAATGCTATTTCTTTGCTTATCTGTTATCCCTACCAAGAAAATTAATCACTTCCTATTCTGGACTCCCAAAGCACACAGTACAGAGTCACATCAGCATTTGCCAGTCCCTGAACTCAGCTGGTCTCCTGGCTAGAGTGTTAATTCCTTCAGAGCAGCATCTTACTCTTTTTTGCCAGTACTTGGTACATAGCAGGCATCTGGTAAATGAATAAACTGCAAACAGAAGGAGCAAAGGCTATAGTTTCAGAGGTGCATAGAAGGAAATTTAACTAAATTTACCCAGCAGATTGTCCCTGCCTTATTTCAAATAGTAGGATTATCTGTGACAGCTTGATTCTTATCTATGATTTTATTACATAATAATAAAATTTGTCAGCATCATACCATTCAGCTATTACTGTTACTGGATCTTTTGGGAAATTTCAAAGGAAAGAAAAGACATTTTTATCTGATTTGACAGCTTTGGGGAATTGTTAATTTATTTATTTTAAAATGTAGACAGCTGATCCTAAGGGAAAATATTGAATCAGAAGATGAGGCATCAAATTTTATTTGATAAATATAACATAATAGAATATATTTCAACTTCATATAAAAGTTGTTTAAGGAAAGGAAAGTAAAGGAAAAGAGGGAGGGGAAAATGTAACAGCAACTTGGATGTTCAAGATAATTCTGACTGAGCAAAATTACGTATTATTAATTGTTTACCAAAATATATAGCTCTTTAAGTTAAAATGGGTTATGTTTCTTGAATTTTTGTGTGTTTAGAGTATTATAAGTTCCAACAAAATGTGAAAGTATAGACATTTGTTAAGTCATCTCTTTTTTTTCAGCGGTAGGGAACCCCAACCTTTTCTGGAAAATCAGGGTCACATTGCATTTTACAGAGAAACAGGAATAGCTTGGAGTAATATATGGTTTCAGAATACTGCTGCCAAAGCTTTTAAACTGGGTTGTATCTTTGCAATGATAAGCATAATTTGCCTTGTAGATAAGATAAAATTGAGTGGATGGCTGCTTTGGTCCTTGAGATGGGTATTCTCCGTTTCTGAAATAACCATTTGTCAATGTCTTTCTCAAGGTGGTAGCTCAGAGAAAATAATTTAAGACATATCACTTTCCATATAATCCTAATTTCTTCAGATTAATTACTACCAATACAAGGTAACACAAGAGACATATGTATGCATCTCTGCCCATCTCTTCATTCAATGGTGTCAGTTTGGTAGCTTGAAATCAGCCAGGGAAGGAGTATTTACACCACAGAAATAGGCAGGTGCCTTAAGTTAGGACTTGAAGGGTGGTGAGGAAAAGGGAAGGTAGAGATAGTTGTTAATATTTAGCAGCACATCACTATACACAAGACCCTTTCTAAGTACTCTTTTTCATGCTTTATCTAATCAGTCAACATTCGTTTAGTAAATATTTATTGACCAACAATTCTGTTCCAAGCACACTTTAATTCTTACAACAACCCTTGGAGGTAAGTAGTGATATTCCTATTTTCTAGATTAAGAAATATAGGCTCAGTGAGCTCACCTAGTTACTAAGTGACAGTGTTGGTACTCAAATCCAGGTTTGTCTACCTCCAAAGCCAATCTCTTTAACCTGTATCACTGCAGTATCCTAACCATAAAGTTTATCTCTACTCAAACAAATAGCCACCCATTCCCCCATCCTCAGGATATCACTCCCTCAGACTCCCCTCTGCACAGAGGGTTCACTTCCTCTTGAACTGGCAAATTTACCAGAGGAACCAGCCCTGAAATGAGACAGCCCAGCTTTGTAGCTCACAGCATATTTATTTATTTATTTATTTATTGCTTCAAATCTTTCCCTCTCCCACTCCAGCCAGGATATTTTAAGGATTAAATTGAGATATTTGGTAAGTTGTAAACATCATCAAAATGTCACTTTTCATTGTTATAGATCACCGGTCGCACCTATGGGCTTCCTCATGTACTAGTGATTCATAAAGCCCTGGGTAGCTCAGTTCAATGTGTACCGAGCGCCCTGTAAATTCACCAGGCTAGGCGTGGATTTCATTCTCAGGGAGTCACTGTTTATTTGGTCTGTTTGCTGTTGACCCAGCATCTGCTGTTTGGTATTTGGAAGTTCTGTTGTCTTTATTGATATTTTAGTATCTTAGCCTCTATGAACAGCATTCAATAATTAATACCTTTGGGATTCTTCTCTGTTGATCTTGCTATTTTCAGAAAATATAGCATCCAGCTGGGCCTGGTGGCTCATGCCTGTAATCCCAGCACTTTGGGATGCTGAGGTGGGTGGATCACCTGAGATCGGGAGTTCAAGACTAGCCTGGCCAACATGGTGAATCCCCCTCTCTAACTAAAAATGCAGAAATTAGCCGGGAGTGGTGGTGCATGTCTGTAATCCCAGCTTCTTGGGAGGCTGAGGCAGGAGAATCATATGAACCCAGAAGGTGGAGGTTGTAGTGAGCTGAGATTGCACCACTGTACTCTAGCCTGAGTAACAGAGTGAGGCTCTTTCTCAAAGAAAAAAAAAAAAAAGAAAATCTAGCATCCCAGCACATTCCATCCTCAGCAGTCAATATGATTAACTTTCTCTTTTCTTTTTTTTTTTTTAGACAGAGTCTCACTCGGTTGCCCAGACTAGAGTGCAGTGGCATGATCTCAGCTCACTGCAGTCTTCACCTCCTGAGTTCAAGAAATTCTCCTGCCTTAGCCTCCCGAGTAGCTGGGACTACAGGCGTAGGCCACCACACCTGGATAATTTTTGTATTTTTAGTAGAGACGGGGTTTCACCATGTTGGCCAGGCTGGTCTTGAACTCCTGACCTCAAGTGATCAGCCCGTCTCAGCCTTCCCAAGTGCTGGGATTAGAGGTGTGAGACATCATGCCGAGCCCAATATGACTAAATTTACTATCAACTTATGTCTTCGTTTTTCCTTGTTTACCTAACCAAAAAGCATTTCTGCAATTATGAAAGTGTAATGATAATTGGAATTAATGTTTATTTATAGAACCACAAATTATATAATTATCATTTCCATCTCTCTATTAATTTGTCACAATGACAAGTATCATCAGATACCGAGAACTCAAGTTCAATTCTCATTTACCAAAGTAAACCACCAATGTCCTGCTAGGCAAGATGCCACTTATGTCTTCTGTATTACTTATATTTTGTGCGTGCTGCTATAACAGAATATCTGTGGCTGGTTAATTTGTAATGAACAGACATTTATTAGCTCACATTTCAGGAGGCTGTGAAGTCCAAGAGTGAGGAGCTGGCATCTAGAGAGGGCCTTCTTGCTGTGTCATCCCACCGAGGAAGGCATCACATGGCAGAAGGGCAAAGAGAGGAGAAGGGGGAGAGCCAAAGGGACCAAACTTGTCATTTGATAAGGAATCCACTCCCAAGATAACAGCATTAATCCATTCATAAAGGCAGAGTCCTCATGGCCTAACCATCTATTAAAAGTCTCACCTCTTAATACTGTTACAATCGCAATTCAATTTTAACATGAGTTTGAGAGGGGACAAACATTCAAACCACAGCAACAGCCACTCGTGGTTTTACCCTCAAGTCATTTTATTTGATTGTGATACCATCAAGATGGAAAGAATTGCTGTCAAGGTGTGATCATCTAATCTTGACCAGCATGTACTAGGGGGAAAAAAAACCCCCATAATCAGATTAGCCTTCCAATGGTGTGTTCTCAGGACTTGAGTCTCTTGAAGTATTCCTTGAGAAAGCTGTCAAATAATTTTAGATTATGTTACCCTCAGGTGATACAATTGCCCAATATCATCAAAAATTTCAAGAGGTCCTACAGTCAAGAAATCTCCCTTCATTTAACAAATGTTTGTGGAGCACCAGCCACTATTCCAGATCCTGAGGATATAGGCATTAATAAGACAGCCAGTCTGATCACAAAGAGCTTACATTCTACTTGTTTCAACTGTGGTTCATGGTGCTTACATTCTAGTTGTGTTTGAGACAATTTTACACCTCTTTGTGCTGTCGCCAATGAGCAAAAAGGAGATAAAGGAGTCTGGAGATAAAGGAGTCTGGAGATCAAGAGACATCAAAGCTGGAGATAAAATTTGGGAATCATAACATATAGATTTAAAACCGTGAGTCTAAGGTCCCCAAGGAGACTATATTAGAGAAGAAAGTGGGCTTACAACAGAGCTCTGGGCCCACCAACCTTCAGAGGTGGAAGAGAAGAGCAAACATCAGTGGAGCCTGAGAAGGCTGACCAGTGAGGCAGGAAGACCATCAGGAGAACATGGAGTCCCAGAAGGCAAGAAGAGAAACCTGCTGTCTTTGTTCAATCCAGAATACTCTGTTTCTTCATCCTGGTTTTTCTCTGTGTTTTATGCTGCATAAATGTCCTCTAAGAATTAGGTATGCTTTTGGCCAGGAGAATAGGGATGGAGTCTTTATTATCGCCATACTCATCTAGGATGCCAGAGAAAGAGGCTCACTTTATTTTGACCCTGACTGCTAGTGTCAAGTACATGCATTAAGCAATGGCTCTGCCATATGCTGGGGTCTGTGTCAGGCTGGGCAGTTCATACTTCAGACAGAGGTTTTCCATTGTCGTTAGAGAGAAGGAATAAGACAAGCATTGCTAAGAGTTGGAGGTTAAGTCTACTTAGAAAACAAATGTGCAGCTGAACTTTTGACTAACAGCAGTGACAGTTTCAGATTCTGCAGAAGGAGTGCCATCACTTTTCCATTTTGTCACAGTGAACATCTAGTGATGTCCTAAAACATGCCCAGAGAACAATGCCAGGAGCGACAGACAGCACAAAGATGAAGAAGGCATGAATCTAGCCATCATAGAGCTTATGTGACCCACTTCTAAGGATGAGCAAATATTAAAGGGTTAAAAGGGCTGAGAGGCTTGAGACTAGAACTTAAGTTGTCTTTGATTTCTGTCAACTTATCTATCAAAGGGAAAGACTGTGGAGTGTGAGGCAGCACAAGACTCCTGACAGGAGGCTGCTTGTTTCGGAGGTGGCCGTGCACGCAGGCGTGGCTCCCATCCATGGCTGTTCTGAGAGGAAAGCAGACCTGGCCCACCCAGAGCCTCAGAGGCAGGCAAGAGAGAGACGGTATGCAGGTTAGACCCGGCCAGTCGGGTCAGAGACGTGTGATGGTCAGCGTGACCAGGGTGACAAGCCAGACATGACTGGCTCCATGACTGAACAGCCAGAAAGCAATTTGTAGGCAGCCGGCCACAGAAAAATTACAGCCCAGGCCAGGCTCAGTGGCTCACGCCTGTAATCCCAGCACTTTGGGAGACTGAGGCAAGTGGATGACTTGAGGTCAAGTCATCAAGACCAGCCTGGCCAAAGTGGCGAAACCCTGCCTCTACTAAAAATACAAAAATTAGCTGGCCATGGTGGTGTGCACCTGTAATTCCAGCTACCTGGGAGACTGAGATATAAGAATCGTGTGCACGTAGGAGGTGGAGTTTGCAGTGAGCCGAGATTATGCCACTGTGCTCCAGCTTGGGTGATGGAGTGAAACTCTATCTCAAAAACAGAAAAAAAAAAAAAAAAGAAAGAAAAGAAAAGTACAGCCTGGAGGACAGATAAATGATGCAGCACAACAAAAGAGCATGACAGAAACTGAGTCAGCCCAGGCCAGGCCAAACCACAAAAAGAAGAAAGCAGGCTTAGATGGGAAGCCCCCTTCATACCTCCCTCCCCCAAAATCCCTTCTACCCATATCTATTGAGTGCTTGTTATGGAGAAGGAGAGTAGCACACCAGCCCTCTGTCTGCTGGGGGAGACTGACAAGTGTACAGATTATTCCAGAAACCTGGGGTAAGCAAGATAGTGCATAGGGCACAGAGGGCCAAAGGTTCCTAGACTGATGATTAGCTGAGCTGAGTAATAAAAGAGAAGTCAGATAATTACACAACAGTGACAGCGGCAGCCTAGCCCATGCAAAAGCATGGCCCTGACCAGGAGCTACCAGGAAGGATTCTGATGTGCCTGGAGTGGGTGGTGCATGTTCCCAGAGGCTGCAAGCTGGGTTCTGGGGAAGCATCCTCTAGGTGATGGAGCAGCCCGTAGAGCAAACCCAGCCCTGAGTGAAGAGGACAGGCCCTGTGTGTGATGGCCCCACCTGAGTCACCGGCATGGGCAGTCAGTTCCCAAGAAGGAGTCCAGGACAGACAAAAAATGAACAGCTGAAAATCCCAAGTAGTGTAGGTTCAAGGAAGTAGTGTAGGAAAAGGGAGATGGAGTGGGATCTGAGGAGGGCTATACAGCACACAGTAGGCAGCACAAAAGTCTGCTCACTTAGGTCACATGCTCCAGAGGCGCTCACTGCAGAAGAGCCTGAAGATTGAACTGAAATCAATAGGCTTTGAATGCCGTAGGCTTTGCTGAGTATGAATGCGAAGAGGAGCATAGAGGAGGCAAGCCCTCTAGGTGATAGGCAGGAACGAGCTGAAAGAAGGACATAAATCTTGTTTTGCTCGGATGGGCCTGGATTATACTTATGTTAATTATGTTTAGTGCCCTTTTCATGTTCAGAAGTGTCCTACTTTGGATGATAAATTGTACAGTCACCCCAGGTTTAAGTGATATTCACGCAGTCTGGCTTGGAAAGTAAAGCCAGGAGAGGAAAAAAGAAACAAAAAAAAAACAGGGACCAAGGACCTGAAAGGGAGGATGCCCTTTCCTCCCTTTCAGGAGGAAAGGAGGAGGCCAGAGAGTGGGGTATTAGGTGAGTTTAAGGTTTCAGATGTGGTGCTCCAAGGTGGTAGAAACGGGAGGGTGGCGCTTCATTTCCTGGTGTCTGTGTTCCTCAAGATGACGACAGGGATCAAGGACTGAGTAGATAGTGAGCCAAAATGGAAGTCCAGCAAAGCATTTAGACAGATACAGAAAGTGGGCAGCCTGTTGAGGGAAGGGCAGGAGTTCCCCCATTTCCTGAGCACTCAGTTGCCCACCTGGTGCTGGGCTTCAAGTTCTGTGGCTGCAGGGGCTGCGGGCCTTGTTCTGTGTTGGATCCTTGGTGTTTGGCATACTCTCTGGGGCTGTGTGAGCTCAGTGAATATCTGCGGAATGAATGAAGAAAATGCTTGGCTCTGGAAATTCTCAGCTATCTGAGAGATAGGTTTATTTCCCCCATTTCATTGATGAGGAAGTAGGGCCTGGAGGCATTAATTAACTTGTCAGTTTCCTACAGGTAGTAAATGGCAAATGGAGAATTCTAACTGAGATCTGTCTCACTTCAAAGGTCACACTGTTGATCACTACAATGTATTAGTTTTGGTGGTCAAGATGAGACCCACAGTAATTTGTTATCTCTGTGTGTGTGTGTGTGTGTTTGTGTGTGTGTGTGTGTGTGTGTGTGTGATTTCAAAACTCTGCTCAAGCACTGACAGCTCTAGCTGAATCCAGCAGAGGGTTCTGCTGCATAGTCGGTCACCAACCAGGTGAGATTCTGTGGACAATTCATAATGCACAGAGACAGTCAGGAAAGGGGAAAGCACACACAATTGCTAGAACCTGAAGCAACTGCTCTGAGTGTTAGGAGAGGTACAAAGAAGCACTGCAAACTCAGGCAAGTAGGATTGGAGCTAGAAGAAAAGGTCGGATGTTGGAAAGGACAGTAGGAGACAGTTGTGGGACTCAGAAGGGCATGAGGATATGGCAGAGGCCCCAGTGAGTGTCCCTGGGCCTCTGTCTGTTGCAGATTAGTACCCACAAAAAGTGGGACTATCCAGATTCTCAAGGTTGCCAGGAATTTCTTTGAAAGGCCAAGGGGATGGGGAGGCATGTGATAAATTTACAAGATGGTTTTTTTGCTCTCACAATTATTAAAGGGAGCTACACTTAACTTTGAACTCAAGAAAATAAACCACAAAAGAGAAATGAAATGTTCTCTTTCAGACTTGCACACCTACCCCTGTGGAGCGTGCACCCTATAAGGGAGAAGTCGCCACACTGAAATCCAGAGTGACAAAAGAAGATGCCACAGTGGGGACCAGGAAACAGGCCCACCCCTGAAGTGTGTGCTGTCGGTAAGGGACTGTGGACAAGAAAAGTCTTCCTGCGTGAGAGCATAAGAAATTAGCATCTCTCCTCATAAGAGTTGAAGAGACCAAGGTCAGATGCTTCACAGTGATCTAAGACTCAAGGACAATTGAGCCCAGGGACGACTGATCAAAGCAGAGCATTTAGATAAGGCTTCCAGATTGTAGTAGGCCTTGGGCTTGCTAGAGAGTCATTCTTTGAGATGTTAGGAAACATTCAATACAGCCTTGGGGAATCAACTATGAGCAAGATGCAGTAAGGAGGCTGATAACATACAGAGGGAACTACTTAAGACAGGGAGTACAATTTCATGGTCAAAATTTACAAATGGATTAGGACCTTATCTGGTGAAACAAATCTTCATATTGTAAATACAACGGTATTCTACAATTTAGAATAAATGAAAAATGAATAAAATGTTGCTTTAGGGGGTATAATCCTCCAGGAAAATTCTTCGATAGTATCTGATTATTTCACAATTAGTTCTGGAAATAATATTACAGATGCAGTCATTTTTGCAAAAGTATTCGAGCACTTCATCAGTTTTCTCTGTCTTTTGACAGGCTGATCTTTCTTTTCTGAAGTGTCTAGTATCATCATCCTTGTCAATTTTCTTTCTTCAATTGTCTTCTGGTCCTGCTCTCTCAGATCCCCATTTAACAGTGGCTTTGCTGTAATTTTAGCATCTCCCTAATATCACTTCCACTGACTTCATGAAATCTACATATTTTGCCAGTTTTGCAATTTTGCTAGACTCTTAATTTTTTTTTTTTTATGTGTGATATGTTTTCAGACATTTCAACATGTGGCCATCTGCACAAGACTTAACCCCAGAGGTTGACCTAATGGACCTGGTTAGACATTTGTGTTAATGAGAGGCACAGTTTGACAACGGTCTGGCTTTCTACATACTGAAGCACTGCACCTTTTCACATTTTGACAACCTCTTGTTCCCTGCATAAATCCTGTTCCTGCAGGGATTTGGATAATGAGGGCTTGAATGGCAAAGCCCTCTGTGCTACATGCCATGACTTTCATTATTGAACGGTGTGTGTTTAACAAGACTATCTAGCCCAAGGTCTCAACCTTTTTGTCATTTTCAGACTACCAGAATTATTCTTCTAATCCAAGATGATTTTGTTAAAAATTCAGGGAAAGATTAGTAAGAGAAAGAAATGCGATTGAATGCTATAACATGCTATTAATGACATTTATAGGAGCAGGATTAGTGTTTACTTTGATTATAGCATTTCTTGGGGGCTCGGTTTGAATTCTGCATCTCTTTGTGAGGGAGAATGTTACAGTGAGTTCCTTTCATTCTCTTCAAAGGTAAAATCAGAGGAAAGGAGGCTGCCATTCCTTTCACAGCCAAACGTTGTCAACCCATGGAGAAGCAGGCCTTATTCGACTCCCTGGGATCCTTTAGAAAAAAATCACCGCTCTAGACTTCTTTGATTTTCTTTCAGAAGCAATTGCTGTCTTTCTCACTGTGTCTTTGTTGCTGCATAAGATTGAAGGTATAAATGTATATTGTTGTGATGGAAAGGCTGTGTGGAAATTCATTGATGATACTTTAAAATGTCATCTTTGCTTGTACTAGATTTCTTACTTAGAATTTTTAAAAATCATTTTCTTGTTTAAATAGTTTCTTTTTTTAAGAAAATGGTTACATTAGTTTTAAAAAAGCTCTGTGATTTTACTTTTTATTGTAATTAATAAACATTGAGATCTTCATTTTATATCTTATCTGATTTATTTGTGTCTCCTTCTATATAGTGGGATTGAGATTCTAGGAGGTTGGTTTTCATTTGAGAGCATGAGTTCCTGGCCATGTCTCTTCAGCAACTTTTGGAAATCTAGTCTCAGAAAATCCCACCTAATCAAATTAGATGCTCAAGTTTAAAATAAGTCCAAGGCAAATTATCCAATCACAATGATGAATGTGGGATTTGAGGGAATTAAATGGAATCAGCATGGCTGAAAGATGCTACGTTAATACCTTCCTTCCCCTACGCTTCCTAGTCTATGGTATGATCCTTCTGTGTGTGCAGAGAAGCTAAGATTAGATTTCTTCTCCTGGGTAACTAGGTCAAGCAGGATTTTTAAAACAGGGAATAAAATTGGGGTGATTATGCTCTCCTTGCAGGTGCATCTGCCCCCAACATACTCACTTAGGAGTATATTTGTACATTTAACAAAGGGTAGTAGAAATTCAGTTTACCCAATTGTGATTTGTTTTGAGCACACAGAGAAAGGACAGTGAGCTGCACCTGAAGAAAATCCTTCTGTTTCAATCAAACTACAGCTCTTTTTTCTCAGGTTAAGAGATACTTTAAAATGTTTATTTCTCTCCTCTACTTTGGTTGACAATGGGAAGTCTACAATAAGACTATTGAAACCTCTCAAAAGGAATATATAAATTGCTTTCTTACCCCGAAGTCAATTCCCACTCATCCTTTGGTATTCAGCTGAAATAGCACCTCACTAAGAGTCTTACCCAGATCTGACATGCTCCTCCATAGGAGGCCAAGCATACACCCATCACCATGCCTTATCTTGTTGCCTTATAACACCTGTTCTACTTGTCTGTCTCCTCTAGGAAACTGAAAGCTTCTTCAGGACAGGGCCTGTCTGGCTCACTATTATTTCAGCAGCATCTAGCAGACTACCATGCAATTGATGGGTATTCAATGGATATTTATTAATATTCAGATAAGGGAGGAAGTGAAGGAGTTCCTGTTCAGTTCTCAAATTCATAAATTTAGTGAGAACTCTCAACAAAATAGGGACAAACTTTATAGAACATTTTAGTGTAAGGCTGCTTTAAATGGAGAGCGCAGGTCATTATCTATTTGATAGATCTGTGTGGGAGAATGAAATAGCTATAGGATTCTGCATCAATAAAGACATTTGAAATGAATGTGGAAATCCCTTTGTTGCTTTTATTAGATTTTGTTGCAATATTTTTATGGAAAGATAGGTCTAAATAATAATACAAAGCAACAGAAAAACACAATTCAAGCTATTAATATTTAATACCATAGTTTTCAAGGCTGCCTCACTATGCAGTGAAAGATTTGTCATTAACCAATTGCATTTTTAAGGTCTGCAGAAAGAATAGGTGGAATGAGTAACGTTCCTTTTCCATATTCCCCTTCCATTGCCTCCCTCCTCCGCTAGGTATTGTGATGGATTGGGAGGGAACCATGTGTTCATGGTGGGCCCTAAACTTGGCTCCTCTATTGACTAACGATGAGGCCTTGAGAAATTTTTAAAACTGAAATACGAGATTATTGAAACATACAAAAGGCATCAAAATTAACACAACCACATCTCTGAACCTATCACCCAGTGTGGAAAATAAAACTTCAGCAATACGGTTGAAGTCCCCTGTGTTTGTCTCCCTATGGTTTGCCCCTTCCTTCCCCAAGGTAACCAGTGTCCTGATCTGCTGTTTTATTCCAGTGTCCATCATTTATACCTTTTTCTTTTTTTTGAGACAGAGTCGCCCTGTCACCCAGGCTTGAGTGCACTGACTTGATCTCAGCTCACTGCAACTTCCACCTCCTAGGTTCAAGTGATTTTCATGCCTCAGCCTCCTGAGTAACTGGGACTACAGGCTCCCTGCAACACACCCAGCTAATTTTTGTATTTTTAGTAGAGATGGGATTTCACCATGTTGGCCAGGCTGGTCTCAAACTCTCAAGTGCCTTGGCCTCCCAAAGTGCTGGGATTACAGGCATAAGCCACTGCACCCAGCCTATACCTTTGCTATGTATGTACATATTTGTAAGCATTGTTTTGTATGTCAGGGGTCTCCAACCCTTGGGCCATGAACTGGTGCACAGCAGGAGGTAAGCAGCGGACGAGCATTGCTGCCTGAGCTCCACCTCTGTCAGATCAGCGGCAGCATTAGATTCTTACAGGGCAAACCCTATTGTGACTGTGCTTGCAAGAATCTAGGTTATGTGCTCCTTATGAGAATCTAATGCCCGATGATCTGAAGTGGGATAGTTTTATCCAGAAACCATCCCTCCCAACCCCCAGTCTGTGGAAAAATTGTCTTCCATGAAACCAGTCCCTGTTGCCGCAAAGGTTGGGGATTGCTGTTGCATGTGGTGAAATCTTATAAAAGCACAACACAGTATGTATTGTCTTGATTCCTGCTTTTTTGTGGTCAACATGTTTGGGAGTTGTTTTCATAGGCCTAGTTCTGGTTATTTACTGTATTGCTGTGTAGGATTGCATGGTAATAACCACACCGCAATCTATTTAGGCATTCTCTTGTTTAATAGACATTTAGATTGTTTCCATTCTTTGCTATCACAAACAACACTGTCATAGGCAATTCTGTGCAGGTTTCCTCATGGACATGTGTGACAGCTCCTCCAGGGCACATGCCTTTAGGACAGGGGAGTGGGACTGGTGAATCCTAAGGTGGGCCCTTTCTCACCTCACTTAAATACGGCAAATTGTCCTCCAAAGTGGTGAGTTATGCCCTCATTAAGAGAGTGTACGAGTTTCTGTTGCTCCACATTCTCATCAATATCAGATATTGTCCAATTTACTAATTTTGCCATTCAGATCCATGTTGGGGATCTTATTGAAGTTTGAATTTGCATTTCCTGAGCGCTAATGAGGCTGAGCTCCTTTTCATTGTGTAAACTAATTGATCTTTCTAAGCCTCCATTTTTTCATTTGTAAGAGAAGAATGATAAGGGTATCTGCCCAATACACATGGACGCCGTGAAGATTACGAAGCCCAGACTGTATGGTCAACAAGTGCTAGCTATGATGACTGTGTTAATAGCCATGCAGTGAGTTAATAAATGATGTGCTACCCAGAGACTGCCAAAGTAGACTGTTCTTCTCTTTCTGTGGGGAAGTTCATCATGCTTTATAGTTCCAACTCCTTTGGCAGCTGCAGAAGCATGGAAGCCAAGAATGGGAAGGATGAGTGAGCCCAGGCACAGGGTGAGGGCGTCAGGCGGGCCTGGAGAGGGTCAGTGGGCCTGGGTCCCAGGCGCTGGCATTGTGAGCTGTCTGAGTAGGAGTGCAGACTGAAATAGGGGAATGGGTAGAGCCTCACTCTCAAGTGACCTGTGCAGGTGCAGCAGGTCCCAATGTCAGCATCCAGGCCAACTACAGCAGGCTGTTTTCTCTCCTTTCTCTCTGTACATGATGCAGTATCCTATAGGGGAATGATTAAGAACTTGTCAGAGGCTTTAAAGTCACAAGAGCCAGTTAAGCAAGATAGGTAAACTTCCTGAGCCTCAGTTTCTCTATTGAAAAAGTAAGAGTAATTAATCATACCTCTTTTTCACGGGATGGTTGAAAGGACACATTGGGATGGCACATGGAAAGCCTCAGCTCTCCCTCAGTGGTGGACAGATTCAGCCTTGTCTCCTTCTCTTGCCGTACTACGACTGCCACTCTTTTCATTCCCATGTATCCAATACAGAGCCCCCTGAAGGCAAATATTTAATTAGGTTTATTTTTGTCAAATGCACTTTCTCCCTTTACTTCGTTTTGGAGAATATCTGTGGACAAGTTAAAATTAAAAAAAAAAAAAAGAAGAAACACAGAGCGTCCATCATTTATTAAACACCAACTGTTTATAAAACACAGAAGCAAACTCCTTAGTTTGGCTGCCACTGGTCCTCAAATGCCTTGCACAGGGAGTGGCACAGAGAAGTGCTCAGTAAATCCTTAATGAGGGAATGAATTAACCTTGGGAACAGAAGATGACAGAGGAGGAGGAGAGGAATAATTCATGAAAGAAAAGTAACACTACTACAAATCATTATTTGTGTCCAGGGGTCAGGACTCCATTTGTCTTAAGAGCCATCCTAGTGTTAATGGTGATTGTAAACATATAAATGGCACTGGGGAGCGGCCTTCTGAGACTGTGGGCTTAGGCGAGCTTGCACAACCAGCTGCGGGAGTGAAAAAGCATTCAGGGTGTTTTCAAGCAGTGGTTTATATTTTTGTTTTGTTTGTCAGTTTTTTTTTTTTTTGCCTTTTGACAGGATGCAGTCTTCACAAGCACATAGGACCTTAGCTTTTTCTTTAATAAAACTTACAAACGTGCTCAATAGAGTCTTAATGATAATATTTATTAGGCCCTTATTAGGTGCCCAGACTTGTGCTAAGGTCTGTATAGATGCCATCATTTAATTGTCTCTGCAGCCCTATGAGGGCAATATTATTACTATTATTTTATTATATATTTATATATATAATATGTTGTATTATCTATTATCTATTATATATAATTATTAATTATATATTGTATAATAATTAATATAACTAATTATTAATATATTTATAATATATTATATAATATTATATATTATATTATAATATAAATAATATTTATATATATTATATAATATTCAATATATTATTATATAATATTTATAATATATATATATATTATAATATAATATATATTATTATAATATACTACTATATATAATATAAATAATATAGTAGTATATATTATTTATTATATTATTATTATATTTATTATATATTATATTATTATATATTATATATTATGTTTATATTGTTTATTATATATTATATTACTATTTCATTAATATTATAAATAATCATTATTATTTTATTACTATTAACAAATTATTATTATTTTATATTATTATTATTTAACAGATGAGAAAATGAAGGCTGAGAGAGGTTGAGTAACTGCCCAGAGGCACTCAGCAGGTCAGTGGGTGGCCCAGGAGATGAATTCTGGTCCATTTGACTTCACATCACCCCTCTAATGTATCTGTTAGTCAAGACTTTGGAAATAACCCACTCCTGAATGATGTACATCATTAGAACTCAGAAGAAAAAAGAACCTGAACATCATTAGAGCCCAGGAGAAAATATCAGGAACTCACAGTTATTAAGGGCTCACCTAACGAGCCCCAAACCCTCTACAAACATTAGTTCACATGATCCTTCCACCAACAACATGAGGCAAGCACTGAGATTATTCTCACTTTATACATGGTGAAACTGAGGCACGGAGAGGTCCCTTAACTGTAACTTTTCAAGCTACACAGGATGACACGGAAAGGAGTTTCCAAGGTGTATTAAGTCTTTTCAGTAAACAGTTTCCAAGCCAATATCACTAAAGTGTATCATCTCATCTCTACAGTCTTGCTAAAAACTTTCTCCAATTACTAATACATAAAAAGCCAAAGCATAAGAAATGATTTTCTGAAATCAGTGGCAGTTATCATGGACTCAGACTTGATTCTTTATGAGAAATCTAGCATTCAGTACGGACGTCTCTCTTGGAGCAGCCTGAAGGTTGGTTGTTTTGTTTTCTTTTAAACATCTTATTTAAGAGAATTGAATCCAAATTTGATGTTTTTCCCTTTTGAAACCAAAGTCAAGAGCACAGGTGGGAAACTGAGGCTGGCAAGCGGTGGGTGGGAGAGACCCATGGTGCCAACGGCCTCTGAGTGGGCTGCTTCTCCTGGTGGGGGTCGCTCGGCTGCCGAGAAAGTGCTACAGACCAGTGGAGGCCTGGTCACACCGGCCCTACAGTCATCCGGAAACTGAACTTGAAGCAGAGTCAATGAGGACACGCTGTTCCTGGGCTGTCCCATGCCCATCAGCGCCTCTGCCAGGGGCACTTCCCATGATGCAGAGTGGGCTTGACTACAGAAACCCGGCATTAGCCCCGGCTCCGCACCATTTGCCTGTGGGGCTCGTGCAAGTTACAGCTCCCCTCTCAGCTTCCCGGTCTTCACCTCCGTGGGAGGAGGTGCGACTGGCGGTGTAGGGAAGGGTGCAGAGCACAAAATCTAGAATCAAACTGACTGGATTCAAAACTTCCCACTGTCACTTACCACTTGTGTAACTTAGGCAAATTACTTAAATTTGCTCAGCCTCACGAGTCTCATCTGTAAAATACCTACTCCTGGTTTTGAGGGAGAATTAACTAAGACTTAAGCAATTAACATTGCCCTGAGCACGAAGTGAGCCCTCAATCAAGACAGCTACTATTATTTCTTTGAGCTTGACTGCCTTATTGCTCTACATCAAAGCAGGACGAAACCATCTGATGTCATCTTAGAAACTTCCAGTCTCCTCTGAGTTACACCTGATGGCCAGTGCTGCTCAATACTACAATTACAACACTAAAACTGAAAGACAAAACAAACTCTTCAGCCAATAGCGATAGACTATTGCCCTCCTGTTTACTTTTGTGGGTTCCCTGATTGATATGGTTTGACTGTGTCCCCACCAAATCTCATCTTGGATTGTGGTTCCTATAATCTCCATGTGTGGTGGGAGGTAATTGAATCATGGGTGTGGTTACCCTCGTGCTGTTCTCATGACAATGAGTGAGTTCTCACGAAATCCGATGGTCTTATAAGGGGCTTTCCCCCGTTTTGCTTGGCACTTCTCCTTGCTGTCACCATGTGAAAAAGTATGTGTTTGTTTCTCCCTCCACTACGATTGCTAAGTCTTCTGAGGCCTGTCCAGCCCTGCAGAACTGTGAATCAATTAAACCTCTTTCCTTTATAAATTACCCAGTCTCGGGTATGTCTTTATTAGCAGCATGAGAAAGGACTAATACACTGGCTTAAAGAGTGATTTCTGCCTGGGCACAGTGGCTCATGCCTGTAATCCCAGCACTTTGAGAGGCTGAGGCAGGTGAATTACTTGAGGCCAGGAGTTTGAGACCAGCCTGGCCAACATGGCAAAACCCCATCTCTACTAAAAATACAAAAATTAGCTAGATGTGGTGTTGAGAGCTGCAGAGAGCTACAATCACACCACTGCACTCCAGCCTGGGCAACAAAGCGAGACTCCATCTCAAGAAAAAAAAAAAAAAAAAAAAAAAAAAGAGTGATTTCTTATTTTAACCATTGAGGTACACCGAAGCACAATCTTGTTCCTCAGGTAATTTACGAAACCGCTTAAGAAATAGACCTTGCTGTTTTCTTTTCCAGTTTTCTCATGAGCCAATTAAACTATAAGACTTCCAGTCTCCCCAAATATATTATTTGAGTTAATTACTGCTGAATGAGATGTCAACAATCATTGGAATAAAACACTTCTGCAACACTCTTCTAAAGATATAAATGTTTTGGAACTTTGTTTTCACAAAAACCAAACTTAAACTGAAAGTGTTTATTCCTCAAAACTAGTATTATAATAGAGAGAGAGAGAGTTGTTTGCTGGATGAAGTCTTCATTATATCCAAACATAGTTCAGACTTAAACTTTATTCAGATGAGAAATAAGAGCAAGACAGAAATTTAGGGACAGAAAGAGCTTTTAGTTTCATGTCACAGATGAGGAAAGGGAGGCTCAGAGGATATATGACACTGAGCTGCCTTCCTCACTCCCCTATTCACTGCGAGCTCTTGCCCTTAGACAACTAGTATTTATTGAGTATACATTATGTGCCGGGTATTGACACCAGTGATAAAATTGTGAATTAAAAAAAAATTGTTTCTGCTCTCCTGGGAAAAACAGACATTGATCACAAGCCAGCATAAATATATAACTGTAGTGCTACAAAGAAGGGGAATGCAGTGAAACAAGAACCCGAAAGAAAAGATTTGGTGATTTGGGGAGTGGTCAGGGAGGGCTTCCCTGAGGAAGTGATGTAAGAGCTGAGACCTGATGAATGGGTAGGAGATAACCAGGCAAAGGAGGGAAGGAAAGGCTTCCTGCAGAGAGCCATGTGTGCAGCTGGAGCTGGGGAGGGTGAGGACCTGGAAGGGTGAGTAAAAAATGAAGGCTAAAGTATGGGGTGGGCGTGGTGGGAGAAAATGAAAGAGAAAGATGAGACAGAGAGAGATTAAGATTGAGAAAGAGAGAGACTGAGAAAGCCTGAGAAAGACAAAGATGATCCTAGAGGAACCAGGACAGTTTTTCTTCATCCTAAGAGCAATAGGAAGCCTTTGAAGGGTCTTAGGCAGAGTTCTGATCTGATCAGAACAGCATTCCGTAAGGATCACTGGAGCTATAGCACAAAGGATGAATTGGAGAGGACCAGAATGGAAACCTACCGGCCAGAAAGGAGGCCGTTGCAGGTGTCTAAGCCAGAGATGGTGATAATTTGCACAAGGGTGGTGGTAAAGATGAAAAGTGGGACATTTGAGGAACATTTCATTGGTTACATTGACCAAAACAACAACAACAACAACAACAACAAACCGTAAAGGACTAGGTCAGCAAGAAAAGGGAACCAAAGATGACTCCTCTTTTCTTGGCTTTTGAAACTGGATGGATGTTACTGCCATTCTCAAAGAAAACAAGACCAGCTTCAGGAGACAGATCAGAGGCCGGGTTTTAGACACATTATATTTGAGATGCCTGTGAGATATCCAAGCAGAGAGCACAAAGAAGGTGTTGAACACACAGAGGAGAAAGCTGAGTCCAAGATTAAATTTGTGAGTCTTCTCCAAATAGAGAGAATACGCTTCCATTTCCTTACCTGTAAGCTGGAATCATCGTAGCATCCACCTCAAGATTAAATAAGATAGTGTAAAGAATTCACCCAGCACAGCAGCAGCACACAGTAGGTGCTCATAGAAATCAGCTCTCATTGCTTCTACCAGGGAGCTTATTTCTTGAAGTCACAGCTAGTAAGTCACTTGAAAATAGCAGCCCTATGGATAATCATAAGATTCAACACCGCAAGTGGGGAAGACTTTTAATTTATTAAGTAACGAGATATGAAAGTGAATTCTTCTTGACTGGAAACTGCAGTTTCTGAGCAGGAGCACCTAATTCTGCAGATGTGATTAATGTAAAAGTTCCCAGTTTACCAGGCCCTTAATAGAATCCCATGAATTTTGCCACTGAATGTGCTCCTGTTTTCTAATCTAGAAATACAACACCAAGCAATGAAGTGAAGATGATGTGAGATGGCACTTTCCAATCTTTTCTGAAATGAGGCAGGTACAGATAACTAAATACAATTTAAAATGTGAAATAGTGTCAAGTTCTGGCACCGTGTCTCTTCCCTGAGATGTACCTGCACCTTTGAGTACTGTGCACATCATTCATTCAATTCCCCAGCAAATATATGCTGACTCTTTCATTCTTCCTGGTTATATGTAAGGCTCCCAGAATGTAAATCACCCCTTTGTGCATGAGCAGGGTTTGACAATCATAAAGTAACTTTTTTCTACTTAACTTTCTCCTATGGTCCCTTCAAATCTATTCTGTGCATTCATTCTTTCCCCTCTCGCCCGCCCTCTCTCTTTCTCTCAGGTTAAATCTTGGCCAGATCCCATGGCTCTGATGATCATGTTTAAGTGGCAAGAGAATGTTCTGGCATTTAAAAATCAATTTCAGTCTAATGACCGCAAAACGACAGTCCAATCTAGGATAATTGAAACTCTTGAACCCGTGTGTACCCCAGTTATGTCAGTTCAATCCTCTCACCAACCACACCCATTTGCTTCTCTCAACTCCTCTACCTTCTCCCCATTCACCTGGTTGACCAGAAGCAAATGGTCAGAGATTGCTAACTCTCCAGTCAATCACACAGCCCCATCCTATGTGATCTGGAACAAGCCACTGAAACCCTGTGGCTCCATGTCATTACCTCTAAAATGCTGGTATTTCATCTACTTCACTGAATTCTCATGAGGCTTAAATGAAAGTATTTTGAACAGCATCTGACACTTGATAAGCACTTAGTTAACAATGACTATTCCCAGTGCCTTCCTCTCTTCTGCCTACAAGTATGCTTTGTAATAAATCAATGGTGCTACCTTTTGTTCCCTGTTTCTATGCCAATTCCAAGCCCCAAAGCAATTCTTGACTGTGTCACAGTCTTTCCTCAGCTTCTATGGGACATGGTATATATTCTGAGTTCCATTGGCCACAGATATTCTGCAAGAGACTGGAGTTCTAATATCCCATAGCACTGTTCCCATCAGAGTCTTTGCCTTGACAGAGCCTCTTAAAGGGTTGGGTTTGAGCAAACAAAGTCAACAGTTACACACTCGTGTAATTGCCCCTACCACGTGCCAGTCTCCCCAGCTGGGTTATGAATTCAACCAGGCAGAGATCATGTCTTACTCATTGTTGCATCCCAGTGCCTGAGGTGATGCCAGACAAAGAATAGGCACAGCAGTGGAAGTTAGTTGGGTGGTTCCTCCATCAGTGTAACAGAACTACCACGTGACCCAGCAATTCCAGTCCTAGGGACATTCCCAAAAGAACTGAAAACAGGCATTCTAACAAATATCCATACACGAATGTTGATAACATTATCCATAATAGCCAAAATGCGGAGACAACAAAAACTGTCCATCAATTGTCAGCTAGATAAACAAAATGTGGTATATCCATGCAGTGAAATATTATTCAGCTATTAAATAAGGAATGAAGTACTGATGCGTGCTACAACATGGAAGAGCCTTGAAAACATTACGCTAAGTAAATGAAGCCAGACACTAAAGGCCACATACATGAGTTCATTTATATGAAACATCCAAAACAGGCAAATACATGGAGAAAGAAAGCAGATTAGTGGTTTCCAGGGGCCAAAGGAAGGGAGACATGGGGAGTGACTGCTCAATGGGCCAGGATTTCTTCTGGGGTTGACAGAGATATTCTGAAATTATAGAGTAGCAACGGTTGTATAATACAGTGAACGTACTAAAAGCCACTGAAATGTACATTCTAAAACTACCGCGGTTACAATAGTAAAATAGGTATGTATTTTACCACAATTTTTAAAAAACTGGAAAAAGGAAGTAGGCTTCACATAACCATTTTAAAATAAATTGGTGAATATAAATGAGGGATTTGGGAGTTTAGGTGGTTAAAAAGTTTAAAGGAAAGTTGGAGAGAAGGGAGTTGAAAGGCAAATGTCTCCGAATGGCAGTAAAAGGTTTCAGGAGCCCACCTGCGATACCCCGCAGTCTTCTTCCCAGAGGTAAAGAACCGAGTCCTTCCAGATGATCAGGGAGGGTCTGTGAAAAAGTCACATTGGAAATCAGCAGTTGTCTACTGCGAGAACCAGAACTGTATTAGGAAACAGCTTTGTCTTCCTAAATTCTATAACTGAGCATTTCAGGGATCAAAGCAATTCCTTAATTCAAGGAGTCTCCTCTCTATGCCTGGCAAGGCACCCTGTGTGCTCCATCCTTACTGCCTCTGAGGTCATCTACTTCCATCCTCTGCCTGTAGCAGGACGAGTGGCAGACAAAACTCCTCAGACACCGAGTTACACAAGGAAGGGGTTTATTCGGCCGGAGGGCATCGGCAAGACTTCAGTCTCAAGAGCCGAGCTCCCCGAGTGAGCAATTCCTGTCCCTTTTAAGGGCTCACAACTCTAAGGGGGTGCATGTGAGAGGGTCGTGACTGATTGAGCAAGCAGCAGGTACCTGACTGGGGGCTGCATGCACCGGTAATTAGATTGGAACAAAACAAGATAGGGATTTTCACAGTGCATTTCTATACAATGTCTGTAATCTATAGATAACAGAACCAATTAGGTCAGGGGTCGATCTTTAACTACCAGGCCCAGGGTGCACGCCGGGCTGTCTGCCTGTGGATTTCATTTCTCCCTTTTAGTTTTCACTTCTTTCTTTGGAGTCAGAAATTGGGCATAAGACAATATGAGGGGTGGTCTCCTCTCTTATGCCCACTCTCCAAGAATCAAACTCTGTGCGAAGCGAGCTCCAAAAGGCGACGTTGCTCACGGTCATGAGATGTGACCACAGTGTTAGATCTGCCTTGAACGGGGTCCTGAGAACAGCGTCCAAGGGACTCTCTCTACCCCCGTCTCTGCTCCCTTTCTAAGCTAGGTGGCCTTGGAAGTCAATGAAACTCTCTGAGCTTCTATTTCTTTAACTGGAGGTGGTAGCATTCACGGAGTCTTCCTCACGAAGTTGTTGTGAGGCACAGATCGCTTTGAAAACTATCAAATGCCAGAGAGAGGTAAGAGAGCCCCATTTTTACAGCGTTTGGGAGTCCAACAAGCAGCGTTTAGCGGCTGGGAGGCCAGGGTCAAGGGACCTCTGCACTCCGGACCGCAGGTTCCTCGCTGGAAACCAGGAGCGTCGTCAGAAGTGTGTGGGCGAGGAGAGGATGAGACTGCAAGCAACGCGACCCGCGCAGAGCTGGACGGGGCGTCAGCTGGTAAAGACAGCAACTGCGGAGGCTCTGGTGAGCGCCGTTTCCATGAATCAGCGCAGGCCCTGGAAAGGGGCTGAAGGAGCGCAAGCTTCCCTTACACCGAGCGCGCCCCGGTCCTGTTCCTTACCCAGAGAGGCTCCGGCAGGGCCTGTCTCTGGCTCAGCTGTCCCAGGGGCGGCCCCGCGAGACCCCCGGAGGCGGCTCCCGGCCTCTCCCCTCCCCTGAGCGCTGCAGACAGGGGCCCTGGGAGTTGTTTACTCTCTCCCCGCCACCGCCTCCCCAACCTCTGTTTCCTTTTCTTAAGTGGTTTACAATCCTCTGAGTCGCTTTACACTTTGGGGCCACTCTCACTGTAAATAATTATCTTGTCTTGGGATTTCTTGTTGCAAGAAGCTTGCTTTCTCCTTCCCAAAAGAACAAGCACGCCCGCACCAATCAATATGTACCGCCCTGCACAGGTCTGCGGAGAGGGGAAGAGGTTTCCAGAACATTAAGGAAATGTGGACACAGCCCTCGGGGCGCTTCTAATAAAAACGTGCCAGGGAGAGGCTTCTCGGAGTGCAGGCAGGAATGCTAGGCAGGCAGGGCTGGGATTTCAAGGGAGCTCCTGAGACAGGGAGAGCCTCCCAGGATTTTCTCGTTGTTTCGCTTGTAGGCAAAAAGGAAAAAATGGAGCATCCTGCAGCTTAGCTGGAGGGCCTTAGACAATGCGGTTATGCTACTGGGTCTAATGGGAAATAGGAAAATGCAGGCATGAGTTGGTGTTTCTGTTTATTGAAATTCTTTGGAGGATGCTGGCTTCATACCAAGAAGGAAGAAGTCTTAGAACAGGAGTGGGGCATGGTGTGGGCACAGACTCAGTGCCACAACAGGCAGAGCCTCAAGTGCCACATGACACGTGACAGGGACAAGGAGCCCGCTTAGAACGAGAAGACGGGGTTCATCACTTCTCAGCGTGTGACCTGGACAAAGTCACTTAACCTTTCTGAACCTCACTTCCTGATTTGTGAATTGGAGGTGAAAATACCTGCCTTGGTTACTTTACCGCATTGTTAAAGGACCATAAGAGAGGAAGTTTGTGAACAATAAAGCAATCCGAGTGCAGTGTGATCACAATACGAACGTCTTGCTCAGTGTCGGTTGCTCTGGAAGGAAAGTTGGTTTGTAGTGAAAGAAGATGCAGCATGAACGAGATTGTAAAGGCAACGGGAAGTTTAAAAATAGATTGGTGAGATCACAGTAATAACAGAAGGCCACTGTTGAGGAGAGGGTGCTAAGGAATGAAGAAAATAACGAGGACCTGAACAGGAAGCTTATCGTTGGCGACTGAGCAGGAGGAGGTGTTGCCCGGTCCCACGGGAGGAAGCTGGAGGTTATGTTCACTGATGTGCAGAGGAACGGGTTAGGGTAACAACTTTGATTTGAGCATTTTCCATGAGTCACTATCCCATCCCTATTGAAGGTCACATGCAAAAGCCAGAGCCAGGAGCAGAATGCCAAAGTCAAGGCTGGGACTGAGCATGAGAACGGATGGGGAAGGCACACAGAGTTGGGAAGACCAGGATGGTGAAATGAAGTGGACATTCCAGGCAAGTTCTGAGAAAGCCCTGCAGGAAGCGTGGGAGGAGTTCTGTGGAGCACAGGGGAGGCTGATCACAGGTGCTGGACCTGCCATGGGGATGACGTGGAGGCCAAGAAGATCAGTTCTGAAGGAGCTGCAATCCTGGGCACAGTGGTCAGGGTGTCCCTCAGCCAGGAAGGCGACCTGGCTGGCCCACTGCAAGAGGACCAGAGCTGCAGGGCAAAAGGAGGCCCAATTCCCAGGAGTGAGCCAGTGGCTGTGTTTAGGTCTTGCTCTTCCAGAGAGCAACCAGAGACAGAGAGCTACTGTGCCTCCTTAGTCTCTAGCCCTACACCTGTGACTGGCACACAGAAGGCACTCGGTCAGTGTTCTTTGGAGTAACCCAACACTTGAATGACAAAATGAATACGGTCAGATTGAAAATACTCAAGAAGCCCTGAATTGTATTCCCCTTTTTGGTGGCTTTGGAAGCTGTTGGCTTTCTTTCTGGTGGCAGATAGCTAATGGGAAGGCTGTCTCATTGTCCCTCCTGAAGACTCTTGGCCGCCTAGCACGTTCTTGGTCCCCCTCCCATCTCCCTATATGGTGTCCGCCCGCAGGATGGTCGTGTCTCACTTGGAGGCTTGTTCCCTTGGCAACTCACTTCTACATTATGCTGTTCTCAATTGGCCTCTAGTTCCCAGGCACTGCTGTACTTTATTCAGATTTCTAACCATGGCAATTCCCAGCCGTATTTACATCTACTCTTGATACAGAATCTCTTAAATTAAGGGAACATTGTCGTCTCAGAAATTAACTTTGAAAATGCATTTAAATGCATTTTAAACTAGAAATATAAAATTTCTTCACGACTTCCTCGCCAAGAAATAATTCTTGTCAGCCATTTTCATTGACTCGTTTCAAAACTGTTTTCTTCTCACATATTGAAAGCCAGCCCTGAAAAGAGTCTCTGGGAGAAGCGTTTGGTTCCAAAAATAATGTCTGGCTCTCAAACTTTCACCCATCTCAGTAGACTCTGTCACCTCCTGGTCACTGCCATCATCTGGCTGCTGGTAGGCTCACCGTCAAGACTGAAGAAGACCTGAACATCATCGCAAGCAAATATGGGAACAAGAGTCACAGTGAACACTTAATTTTGTTTTAACATGCCATTTTTATTAGACTGGTCTATTTGTGTTTTCCAAGGCCCTAACATGGTTTGCATACCTTTAATGAGGATGGATCGTGCTGAGCCATTCTCTATTCATATAGTGTGTGTGTGTATATATATATAGATAGATAAATAGATATATAGATTTTTTTTTTTTTACCATAGTCTCTTCTTCAACTGTAAACTTGTAAACTTGTAATACTTCATTTTGTTTTTGTTTTTTGAGACAGGGTCTTGCTCTGTCTCCCAGCCTGTGGTGCAGTGGCACAATATTGGCTCACTGCAGCCTCAACCTGCCGGACTCAAGTGATCCTCCCATCTGAGCCTCCCAAGTAGCCAGAAATACAGGCATGTGCCACCACACCTGGCAAATTTTGTTACGTCTTGTAGTTTTTGTAAAGATGAGGTTTCATTATGTCGCCCAGGTTGGTCTTGAACTCTTGAACTCAAGCAATCCTCTCATCTTGGCCTCTATAAGTATTGGGATTACAGGCGTGAGCCACCGCTCCCAGGCTAAAACATGTAAGACTTTTAAGAAATACTCAGATGGGGCCCACTAATACTGGTTGAGGATCACCTCACCTTTTCTTTTCAAGGTGAATTTTCGCCTCTTCTAGCAAAACTGTCTGCCACACGTATACTACTCACAGCTGGTGTGGATAGGCATTCCCTTGGTGCAGCAGCTGAACCTATTCCTTACTTATGGTCCTTAACCACCATTCTCTGCCTTCCCATAAAACCCTGTATTGATTCCCACATTTGGTATCTCTCTCTATATGGCCTCTGATGGCTCAGTTCAATGTATTGCTGAGGTCTTCTGTCTAGGTCCTGAACATCATCTCAAGCAAATGTAGGTCCTTTCCTGAATGCTCAATGAGCCTCTAAGTAGCAAACCATTTATTGTGGCTAAGATATAATCCCAAATTCCTTAGAACAACTTCCCTCTGACTGTATCAAAAACCCAATGTTGATTTCTCCTACTCTTTTTTGTCTGCATTGAGAGCTGAGGTACACTCAAAAATATAGAAAGTTCATTCTAACTGTGCAGCTGTGCTATGACCGACTCGTAAATGTTATGTTCTAAAGAGTTGATTCTGCATAATGCACATAGCGTGATTCTTGAAGGGGAAATTCTTTGCTGGTTGTTCACTGTACCAGGTTGAATTGTGTCCTCCCCAAGAGATATGTTCAAGCCTGATATGGTTTGGCTGTGTCCCCACCCAAATCTTATCTCAGATTGTAGCTCCCATTATCCCCATGTGTTGTGGGAGGGACCTGGTGGGAGATGATTGAATCACGGGGGCAGCTTCCCCCACACTGTTCTCGTGGAAGTAAGTCTCACGAGATTTGATGGTTTTATAAGGGAAAACCCCTTTCACTTGGCTCTCATTCTCTCTTGTCTGCTGCCATGTAAGATGTGCCTTTTGCCTTCCTCCGTGATTGTGAGGCCTCCCCAGCCACATGGAACAGTGAGTCTATTAAACCTCTTTTTCTTTATAAATTACCCAGTCTCGGGTATGTCTATAGCAGTGTGAAAAAGGAATAATACAAAGCTCTAACTCCTGGTACCTATAAATATAATCTTATTTGGAAATAGAGTTTTTGTGGATGTAATAAAATTAAAATGAGGTCATACTGGATGATGGTGGACTGTAATTCAATAACTCTGTTCTTATAGGAAGGGAGAATGTTGGACACAGAAAGAAGACAGTCATGTGAAGACAGAAGCAGAAATTGGTTTATGATGCCATAAACCAGGGAATGCTGGGGAGTGTGAGCAACCACAGAAGACAGAAAAGACAAGGGAAGATTCTTCACTGGAGATTTTGGAGGGAGCGTGATACTGCTGACACATTGAATTCGGCTTGAATACATTCACCAGCTGAAAAACAAGATAAAGGGGAGAGGTTTGAATTCTCCAGAATCTTCCTGCCTTCAAGGTTCAGCCCTGCCAATGATAAATAGGAATTTGTTTTTTGGGCGATAACAGTTTCTCTACTTTTAAGAGAGAGAAACTTTCTCTACTTTTGTGAGAAAAAAAATGTACTAGAGAGTTCTTCCTTTCCAGGCATTTGGTAACATTGTTGTCCATAATGCATTAGAGATTTATATTTGAGATAGTGTCTAAATATTTATAACTCCTCCTGGGGTATGAATGTTTGATTTCCTAATGAGGGACCACTTGAGAGCACCTCCCCCTCATGCCCAGCTTGTGACTTAAAGATGCCCATTAACCTTCAAGGGCAGCGGCAATTTGGGGATTGGCTGTGATAAGAAATGGGGATTGTAAATTTCCACGTACATTCTCTTCCAGGGAAAAGCTCTGAACCAAGTGCTTTTAAATTAGTTTTTGTTTCATCTCTGGAGAAGGGACTGCAAAACTGAGGGGCGATGGAGAAGCTGGAGTAGAGACGAAAGCAAATGTAGTGATTTGTTGAGGACATGATGGTGACAGCCAACATTGTGGGGTGGAGAGGAGGGTTAAGGGATGCTGCAGCAACAGAACTGGTTGGGTGTTAGACAGCAAGAGAGTTACAAATAAAGCTGACTTCTAAACTGAGAAAATCAGGAAAATATTCGGGTCACTCACTGTGGTGGGGAACTGGTATTTGAGATCAGGAAGGGCAAGGAAGGGGAGACGAGAATGAAGATCTATCAGACTCACTGGCTAATAGAGCTTGATAGAGCTCTCAAGCTCATTGCCTCTAATTGCCCATTTTAAAGATGAGGAGACTGAGTCCCAGAAAGGTGAAGCTAACTCATCCAAAGTTCCATAGTTAGCGAAGGGCAGAGCCAAAATCAGAATCCAGGACTCCTATCATCATCCCATACCCTTTCCAAATTAGAAATCAAGAACTGGAAAAAGTGGGAGGGTTTATCTAGATTTTGTAGAATTTCATTCTATAGCTGGTAACACACAACTTCCTCATAGGAGAGGGTATGGGGCAGAGGTCACAAACTGAAAAGCTTATGATTTGACCCCCACTCTATTTTTTAAATTAATATTCTAATTTATTTCTAACATTTCAAGATTAGGCAAGTTTCTCTATCAATCTGGATTTTTGCCTGCTCTGGGAAAAGCCAGTCGATCTGTCAGAGGTTTAGTAAAGAGACGCCCTCCTTTCAAGAAAGGGCGTCGTCTAATTTACCCTCATCTACCTGGTTGGCTTCATATTATCTACCTGACCCCTCTAGCCCTTGGTTTGCAATCCCTGGGAGGGCAGAAGGAAAGCAGAGGCCCTGAGCCCAAGACTGACAGTTGGGATTGTAAATGGCAGGGGGTGAAGGGAAGTGACCAAAGGAGCCCAGAACAAGAAGAACCTGAGCCCTGAGGTCACAGAAGCAAAAGGTCTTGTCCAATAATTCAGGGACAGGGTTTTCATCTGTTTTTAGATAAAGTAACAGGATGTGGGAACCAAAACAGTGGTCAGTTCTCCAATACCGCACAATGCTGATGACTTATGCAAAACATCCTCTTTCCTATTTTTAACTAGATCACAGAAGCTGCGTCAGAGGACTTTGCTGCTGACTAATCCTGTTGAGGCATCTTTCTCTGAATTGCATAAATGTCATCTACATAGGCTAGAGAACATTTGAGAAAAAGAAAAACTGTAAAGACTACTGCATACGGGGCATTCTTATAAATAGTGTTCTGAGTGGGATCGGGGTGTTCCGGGCCACAGCTTTCTGGAAGTTGTCTAGGATTTCATGGTTGAAGAATGCAGACAGAGAAATCATTCATTTGTGTAAGCCGAATTAATGATTCCGTGACTTTTTGCACTCTAAAGAACAGTGAGGACTGTTTAGAATTATGCTGATTTTTCAGGAAAACAATTTTCTAGTTGTATGGATATCCCTGCACTAGCAATAGGCTTTTTATTGGAGAAAGGAATCAGGAATGACAACAGAGGTTTCTCAATGCTTTATAGGTAACTTGTGGACAAGTTAGCCTCTTTGTGCCTCAGTTTTCTCATCTACAAAACAGCAATAGCAGCAGATCCTCTCTCATGGGGTTTGGGTGAGGATTAAATGAAATAATTCACTAAAAACAGTATCTGGCGCCTAGTAAGGGCTTACTAACTAATAACTATTATGATATTTTCTATGAATAACTGAATTGAGTCGAGAGACAAGTGCTTTGGCTAAGCTACTTGGTAGCAGTACCAGAATTAGAGACCAATTTTTAATTCAGTATCCTTTCTTTCATCACGTGTTTTTAAACAACTTACTATTTATTTTCTAGTACATATTAACATTTCCTCTTGCAGGACATAGCACACTTACTGTTTCAGTACAAACATACTTCCACAATGGTTTCCTTTGGAAAAACAATTTTGATTGATTTTTTTTACTCCCTGATTAATATATCACATTTAGAGTGAGAGTACTGCTCACTTTGAAAAAAGCAAGACTTTCAATTAGCAGGTCTTCAGCCACTGACATGGCAATCTGACTTTAAGCCATATGAAATTACACATGACATTTAGAATTGAGTAACCATTCTGATTGCTTCTTTGTGTCTGTGGAGAAAATAACATTTATTTTGACCAAATGTTATTTTTTCCCTTTTTCATCAAATAAATCATACTTAGGAGTGGAATGCTTCTGTTGTTCTTTATGATTCATTGATCAACTGTGAAAGAACAAACACATCAAATGCTGAAACTTGAGTTACAGTCCATTGGTGATTCTCTCCAGGACACTGCTGTCTCCCGAAGAATCATAGGCTTAAAGAGATAGCAGAGATTTCAGAGATTCTTTAGCTAAACTCCTTGGTCTTTATAGATGAGAAAATTGAGCTTAGAGAGGTGACATGACTTGCAAAGTCATCCAGCTAGTTGGTGGTGAAGAGGGATCTCAAACCTTGTTTTTTCTGACTTTGAGTCCCCATTGCATCATGTCCTGCACCAACTCATGTATTTCTAAAAAACCTTTCTGTATTATCAGGTGTTGGCAAACAGCCACAGGCCATGTCCAGCTTGCCACTTGTTTGTGCAAATAAAGTTGTATTGGAACACAGCCATGCTCATTTGTCTACTTACTGTCTATGGTTGCTTTCTTGCTACAATGGCAGAATTGAGTAGTTGCATCAGAGTTGCTCTGACGTCTGATCCTTCATAGAAAACGTTTGCTAACCTTTGTTGTATATCAAGTTTGACTGAAATTCTCTTTTTTTGTTTGTTTCCACTCTTTTTGCATCAGACCCTATTGTCAAAAGTTGAAGAAAGTGGAGTTGGGCAGGGAATTATGGGAAAGAAGAAAGAGGAAGAAAAGAGCTAACATTGCTAACATTTATTTATCTGAGACGGGAAGTATTCTAGAGGCTTTATATATGTCATCTCATTTAGTTCTCAAAAAGATGCTGGGAGACTTATATTTTTCAGCCCCAATCTGTACATAAGAAATCAGGCTCAGAGAGATAAGAGTTAAGTTGCTAAGTTTATGTCACTAATAATTAGCAGAATGAGGATTTGAATCCAGCCTTCTCCATTCTAAGATTCTATAATTCTTTCAATTACATCATGTGGTGGTTGTAGTCAAGGTGACCTTTCATTTTCTTAAAAAAGTGTTACACTATCCTCCAAATTGAAATCGTTTGATTAAAAAATAGTATTTGGTACCAAATCATATTTAAAAAGCAAGTAACTATAGGTTAAAATTGTATAATTCATGGTGTTGTCATGGGTTTTGTTTTTGTTTGGGTGCTTGTTTATACAAGTAAGTGAGTTGGACTGCAGATGATGAGAACAATACATTTCTTGACAAGAAATTTGCATTTGGCATTATTGAAGAAACTGAATGGCTCAGTAACAGATAGAATCAAAGAAACTGAATGGCTCAGCAACAGGTAGAATCAAAGTCCTGTATGCATGTTCACACAGATAATTACATAGATACCATGTAATGTGTTTTTATTTAATCAGCAATCCCTGCTCTCCAAGGCTTGCCACAATTCTCTAAACCAGTGGTTAACGAACAGACCTAATCATCTGCATCACCCATGAAGTTCCTTAGGGTACACACTTCCAGGACCCTCCCTGCACCTACCTAAGTCAGTATTTCTGAGTTTAGGTTTGGGCGTCTGTAATTTTATTTTATTTGTTTAACCTCTGGAGATGGTTCTGATGATCAGCCAGCTTTGGTAACCATAACCCTACAGAATGAGTGAGCAGGCAAGGCCTGCGTCTTTGTCCCAGTCTTTCCTGGTCCTCCTCTATGCCCTCTAAACCTGTCCACCACCTGAGCCCCACGCTTTGGTCAGTGTGCATGCTCTTCTCTGTCTTTGTCGAATGAGGCCGAGTGCAGTGGTAGGGGCACTTCCTTCACCACAATGTACTTCCTCAGCATCCAGTAAAGTGGTGCAAACACCTTCTGCCTTAATTGCAGTGACTGTGGCTTGTTACGCTTTCATTTCTGTCATTGCCTTTTTTGTTTTCTATTTGCATTTGACAGAGTGCTCCAATGACAAATTCAATTCTGATTTCTTTTGCTCCCTGAGTACAAAAGTAAAGTTCATGGACACTCAGAATTGAGATAATAAAAGGTCATAAATTGTCCCCACTACCTAATTACTTACTTCCTTTTCTTTCCTGCTTTTAACAATGTCACCGTAATCATGATGGATTGAAACCAAAACGGGTTTTGAACTGGGAAAGCTTGGAAAAGCCTCAGCCACCTGTTAATTTGAATTTTTCCTCCCCACTGTGTGGGGGTTTTATTAGCCTAATATAATATAGACATTTAAATATAGACATATAACTACGTTCAACCCACACTCATTTTTTCATCCAGTTCCTCTCTTCCATACTATAATCTCAACAATTGACTTCAGTAGTCTTTACTACTTTTTGGGAATCACTATTATTGAGTTTGGATGAGAACGCTAGTTCTTACCTTCTTAGGGTGAGATATGTGTACTTCTTTCTCTTAAGTGAATTAAGACAAAAATATGTAACATGTACATGAAGTCCTAACATGTGAGGACTTCAACATATTCCATATTACAATTATGATTGATTAGGTCCCAAAAGACAAAGTAGTAGATACAAAATCTCAGAAGAGGAAAGATAACATTTTTTATCCCAAGTAGAACAATAAAAGAGACCTGTTCTCATGAAGGTGTTTAGAATTACCGTGTCTTACTATCAAAGAGAAACTCAACTGACAACAGAGTTATTAAGCACATCAGAAAGACACTTGATAGCCCCTAACAAAATATGGAACCAGACTGAGATTTGTGAGACGAGAAATGGTGACTTAGGCGATAACGCAATATACTTTTATAGGCCATTACAATTAGAGGTGAAAAAAGGGTGCTCTATGAAATTGCCTTGGGCAGTACCTTTCTGCCTCTGTAAGATTAACAGCACATTTCACAGTGGATGTCTCAAGAAACTTAACATTCATTTAAATCAAAGTGAGTAAGCTGCAATTAAATAAGCATTTCCCATCCAAGTGAGATGGACCCTAATGAGTGAGTCTAAATCCTGTTTTCAAGATCAAAATTACCTTTGGTGACAGCACTGCTTTCCAGTCTGTCCTTCCAACAGGGAAGAGCACTTCAGACTGAGGGCAAACGTGCCTAACAGAAAAAGACAGTGTGTCCTGTGACTCGTTAAAAGTGATATGGGGGCTGGGCATGGTGGCTTACCCTGTAATCCCAGCACTTTGGAAGGTCAAGGTAGGTGAATCACCTGAGATCAGGAGTTTAAGACCAACCTGGCCAACATGGTGAAACCCCGTCTCTACTAAATACAAATATACAAATATACATATATATATAGAAGCTGGGCTTGGTGGCAGGCGCCTGTAATCTCAGCTACTTGGGAGGCTAAGGCAGGAGAATTGCTTGGAGCTGAGAGGCAAAGATTGCAGTGAGCCGAGATAGCACCATTGCACTCCAGCCTGGGCGACAGAGTGAGACTCCATCTCCAAAAAAATAAAAAATAAAATAATAAAAATAAAAGTGATTTGGAGTGTAGTTAAAGACAAAAAGGGGCCCAAATGTATACTTTAACAAGAATTGTATGAAATTTTAATGCACATGGTACGTAGGCCACTCTGTCATAAATATCAGCCAGGGGATTTGCTAAAAGAGGAGAAAACAAAATAGAGGCGGGTAGAGGGCAGAAGTGCAGGTGGTGGTAAGAAGAAACTAGGAGCTGTTAGGAATGGGTTTCAGAAAGAGTTCTTTAATAAGAGGGCAGGGAGGAAAGAGACCATTGTGGGGGCAATAGACATGCAAGACATTAAGGACAGAAGAGTTTGAAGATAGTTTACTGGCTTTTTACATGTATGTTCCCCTTGGCATTTGCTTGTGAGGCTGTCGTAGAGATTTCAACTGTTTTTGGTTTATTTTCTTTGAACATTATTCTATGCTGAAACTCATCACCAGGGACCCAGCTAGAGTCCTATTACATTGTGACATAGGCGAGATCATGTGGTTTGTTTGGAAGACAGATCACATAACCATTTACCTGGCAGCTCTTTGGCTTTGAGGCATAACCACATGCTGCAAGGTGGCTCTGTAAACTCAGACTCCTGAGAGGACTGCATCATATAGTTCTGTATTATCCAGCATGAATAGTGACTGCCATCATAGACCTGAGGAGAACCGCTGGTGCGATGTGGCTGAGGAGTACCCAGGGTCTCTCATGGCTTGTCTGCACTTGCCATGTCCATTTGCTTCTTCCTAATCATTTTCAGGACTGGAAGCCAGAAATAAATCTGAAGAGACAGAAAAGTGGATAATTGGGCATTGGAGTTGGAGTCATTTAAAATGCCTCTGACTTAAATGTTTCATTGTAGGGTTAAAGATGTTGGGGAAAACAGCAAAAGACTGAAATAAGCTTATTTTTGTGGGTTATGTTGGTCTTCCATTGTCTATGGGCTATTTCCCAACTCTGTAAGTTGCAGATGGCTGATAGAAACAATGTGAGTGATTCTTGTCCATGACCTGCATATGAACTCCGCCCAGTAGAGTACAACTGACCCCTCCCATCCACCCTTAAAGAAAAAGACAGTTTTTGCATCTATTAAGCAAATTCGTTGGGTATTCCTGATGGCCTATATATATCTGTGTGTTCTTTGAATTATTCTTTGGTTGTAATTTTTCTTCCCATTCCCTCATTAATACGTATGTATTAAATTACATAAAATTTTTGATATATGTCCATTTTATAGATGCATGAGTCATTATGCTTTTATTTATATATTTGTATATATATTATTATATTTTTATCTATCCTCTCTCTATACACACATACACATATACTGGAAAATGAACAAATTCTTTGGCATTTACAAAGCTATAGTAGACATTTCCCTGTCTGTTTTTTCTTTACCTAGGAAAGCATATCTTATTGTGCTTTGCCCTTTAATAGTCAACACTAAGGACCTCTCCAGTCGCCGCTTTACAATGACTGAACATACTTACTTGAAACGAATATATTAAGAATATCTTGTAGTATCCTTTGGATCAGCATTCAAATCACAGAAGTAAGAGCCCTAGCCATGTATGTTTGTTCATTTTCCCCCAGTGTCCTATCTACTGCTGGGATACAAGCCCTGATGTGAAGCTGAAGCATTAAGTGCTTCGAAGTCCCCTTTCCCATTTCCCTCTCAAACTCAACACTTCCTCAATTGGAGGTTACACCACCATCTTGGCCTTACCTTTGTAAGATAGAGACTCAGCCGTTTTTTGACTTCTCCCAGCGGCTGCTTTGATCTTTTTTTAAGCAGCTTTGCATGCAGGTATTGGATGCGCTTCCTCTCCATGCTGGGGTAGAAGGATGCTGACACCAGGATTTTAAGTTGCATAAGGATAGAGGACAACAGTCCCAGCATCACTAATATCACAAGAATGACACTGAGAGGAACCCAGGTCTCAGATAGAAGGAATTTTGGTTTCGGGATACAGTTGGGTTCAAACACAGATATATTAAAGGAAGAATCATGGAAAATATCTTGAGTTCCTTGTTTCTAAAATGAAAGAATAAAATAATCATGATGCATGCCACTTTTGTACTCAGTCCTTGTCTTTCTCAGTACTTCCCTGCAGCACACGGCACTATCTTCAAACATGCAGGGAGCTTTGGCCAAAGGAACTATCACATATTCCTTTGTGTGTTATGATTGGAGCAAAGGAGAAGAGATGTGTCTTATTTGTAACTATTGCAGTGTTTTCTGAAGTGGGTTTGTAGAAATACAGTAAAGATTCCCTTGAGAGAAGTGTATTAAATACATTTTTTCACTCTATCCCTTCTTTTGAAAATCACAATGCCCAGTAGACTGTTGAAGGCTCTGAGAAGTAGGCAGAGGAATCTTTTAACTTTAGCCAGCAGTTTTCCTAACAAATTTGATCACGTAACTCATTTTCATGGAATATTTGTTTCTACATGTTAGGACATATGGGACAAAAGAAAGAGCGGGGAGTCAGCTAAACTCAGGGAGAAGATTGCTTTAGAACATAGCCCATTAGGACCCCATCATATCCTCCCAATACCCCTTAAGCAGAACACAAGGTCACAAAGATGTTGAGGCATTAAATTATGTTCTACATCTACCTTCCGGAGCTTAGGGGGGATTATTCTTATTTAGTGTACTATATTCCCTTCTAGGTTGATACACTGGCCCTCCAGCCCACGTTATTGAAGGAGACTCTAAAATCATGTTTGGGCAGGTCCTAAAAATAGGAAAATTTCTCATCCCTATTGGATGCTCATGAGAGGTACATTCCTTCCTTTTTGAAAGCAAGAGCATAAGCCAGTTGTCCTCAGCAGACTGACACAGAGGGCAGGAGATGACATTGAGCCACCCAGCCAAGCCACCCAGGAGAGAAGTGTGTGCTGATCCAGCTCTTTCTTTCTCTGACCTGGGAAAATCATTTAATCTCTCAGTGGATTTGTTTTCTAATTTGGCAAAACAGGAGTTAATGGACCAGATCCTGCCCATGAATAAACTACTCCCAGTGTAAATTAAACACCTTGGGGAAGGAACATTAGCTTTACAGACTGGGGTGCTTAGTAAGTTATTATCACTCTAGTGCCACAGAGCCCTGGGGCCAGGAAAAGGTAAATGACTTCTCAAAAAGATCCCAACCACACCCAGAGGACACTGGCCACCTTGGATCTATCCCAGTGCCTGTGAAGACTCTGGAAATCCCAAACCTGGGACCTCTACACAAATGTCAAGTCAACTCTATAATTTCCCCAGCACTGTGCCGAAGCAATGAAAAACATTTGTGTTGCCTCTCCCTTTCTCTTATTAAAAAAATAGTCTGCCTACAATTAAATAGAGAGATTTCAGTCCCCAGAGCAAAGACATGCACTCTTTTTAATACTGTTGAAGAAACAAACACATCGATTGAGTCAGTGATGAGAAATCCTGCAATAAGAAAGCAGCGGGTGTTCGGTCTGGGACAGAGTTATTTTGTCTAGAAATTTAACTGGGGATTTTGCAGTTGGGAATCAGGGCTTCAGAAAGTTTGTGTGGACACTTTTGTATGGGGTTGGTTGAGGGTAATGTGGAAGACAAATTAATTCTTTCAAAATGCCAAGCAATATACTAAATGGTACCCCAATGTTTTAATATATATGTTCCTCTCTTAAATAAACAATTTATTGGCACAGCACTAAACAATGAATGGAGGGCAGGCTCTGGTGTCAGCCAGTCCTGAAAAGTTAATGCTGCCAAATGCAGTGAACATAGTAGGTGCTCAGTAAGTAGAAACTCTGGCTATTTTTATTTACACTGCCCACCCACAGAGCTAGCTCTACTTGGGTCATTTCCCATCTTCTTTATTTAAAACATATATTTAAAATCATTCGAAAGTGAGAAAGAAATTGGCAACACCTTGAGCCAGTGTTTCTCT